>NC_091455.1:45964967-46286967 GCF_027789765.1 Dendropsophus ebraccatus
CTGGCACCCCATAGGAATGAATAGAGCCGCAGGTCACATGCCGTATGCGTGTCTCTGTTCATAACACAGAAGCGGGGGGGGGGGCGATTTGAAGACCGCTGGGGGTTCGAAGGTTAGACCCCCTGTGAACTCTTGCTTGTCCCCTATCCTGTGGATAGGGAACAAGTAAATTATTCTTGGAATACCCCTTTATTATTTAATCTTGATGGACTAGTGTCAAGGGTTCCCCTGACACACCATACAGATGGCTGGATAAACGTGTAGGAATATCACTGAAGCAAGGCCGCTTCTAGAGGCGGGTGGGGCCGGGCGACCGCACAGGGTGCCGTCAGCTAGGGGGCGCTGGTGGCACCCCCCCGGCCCCACTGAGCTGCGCGCACCCCCCGGCTGCCCACTCGCTCTCCCCATCACCTGCCTCTGTGCCCCTCTGACCGATTACAGGGCAAGACTGGCGCCCGCCTGCCCGAACGCAGCTCCGCCCCCCTTCCCCTAGACCGCGCTGACCCTGCCGAACCACTCTGCACCCGGCAGGTCGCCGCAAACATCTTCTCCCTGAGCAGGCGCAATGACGTCATATCACTGCACCTGCTGGAGTGGGAAGACGTGAGCGGGGGCGGCGGCGGCAGCTTGCTCCTCGCAGGCTGAAGAAGAGGAGAGAGGGACCCGCCGTATTCCAGAATACAGTTTTTGTGTGTGTGTGTGTGTGTGTTAAGCAATGCAGGGGGAGGGGAGCAGAGCACAGGGGGGATATTACTATGGGGAGCAGAGCACAGGGGGGATATTACTATGGGGAGCAGAGCCCAGGAGGGAATATTACTATGGGAGGGGGGAGCACAGGGGGGAATATTACTATGGTGGGGAGCATGGAGGAAGCAGAGCACAGGGGGGATATTACTGCAGTGTCCCAGAACAGAGTTCCTTCTCTTGTTGTTTCCTTCAAAGTGTAACTTTTTATCTGAGTCAGTCAATATGTTATTGCCTCTATTCTGGAAAACTATGGTCCACAGCAAACTGTGTGATGTGTCACCCCTCTCAGTATTCTTGCCTGCTGATTCACTCATTTTCATGTATATTTGGTCCTATATGTCCTATTGGTGTGATGATGCAATGGCTTGGTGTCACGTGACTGTCCCCTGCTTCCATGGTAACCCCAATAGCCATCGAGCTTTGGCCGGGGATACCATGTGACTTCCTCTCTACCTCATTCCTGTCTCCTACCTTCGAGGGGACAGCAGGGGGCATTATTACTATATGGGGGTACAGCAGGAGACATTATTACTATATGGGGGTACAGCAGGAGACATTATTACTATATGGAGGCACAGCAGGAGACATTATTACTATATGGGGGCACAACAGGGGATCCTACATACAGGGGGCAACCCACGTACCTTTACTGCCCATGACACAAAAAAGTAGAAGTTGTTGTAAAATTGCAGAGCCTGAGATGTTTGTCTGGCAGGTTCAAAAGAGATGAACTGTGGCTGTAAGAAATCATCATGGTGGTCTAGGCCAGATGGAGAGGAAAAGGAAAGTGACGCCTCGGAACATAGAAGACGTCACCTGTGAGTCACTGAATGACTTTTATTTTTTTCTTTAAAGGGTTGAATAACTTTGCTGCGCTTTTAGCAAGATTCGCCCTGTAGTTAAAATGACCTAGAAACAGCCCTGCCCTGAAGTACTGTATTTTCTAAGGATGCACAAACACACCAACCCAGGTCTAAGGAGTTCCAGCATATTCCTTTTCAGATTTATTTTCTAGGAGGAGGACCAGAGGACAAACTGGTCTATATTAACAAAGAGTAGAACCTTTGTGTGAAAGAAGCCCTGCCTAGATAAGAAAGTTCTTAAAGAAATTGGCCCAGATTTATGAAACTGTGTAATACAGAAATTGGTGTAAACTGCCCACAGCAACCAATCACAGCTCAGCTCTCAGCTCTCATCTCTAGTAAAATGTCAGCTAGGCTTTGATTGGTTGCTCTGAGAAGTTGGCACCAGTTTCTGTTTTGCACAGATTGATAAATCTGGGCCATACTTCTCAACACTGAAATTGCAATACTAAGAAGAAAAAATAGTGGAATTATGGAAATCACAGGACAGATAGACATGGTAATGATATGTACATTATAAAGAAATAAAAACAAAATACTCTAGTGCCAAATGCAGAGATGCACACACATACAAACCTTCACATACTATAGATAAGTCAAAATCATTGAGATCTTCTGCTAGTAGTTCAGTTGATGCCCCAGATTTGCCTCATGGAGTTGCTTCAGGCCATGGTAGTGCTTTAGGCTATGAATAGCATAGGTAACACGAAGCCCGGCTTTGTCATGGGGACACTGCTAAGAAATGACAATATCACTGGTTCCACAACCAAATCAATGTAATTTTGAGCTGTTAGTGTAACTGGACTGAAGACAAGAGGGATTCAACTACTCTAAATCTTGCCACCACACACCATAGTCAAAATCTCTATAGATGGTAGCCTTTAGGAGTGGTGGCATGAGTTGAGAGGAACACATGTAGCTCGATGTCTGGCTCATGACCAACGTACCTTGGGATGGTTTGTGTAGACACCGCTGACACCCTAGGCTTGGTCTGTGATGTCCCTTGCTGTACAGAATAGATCACTACACGCCATTCTTCTAATCTGGAGATCCAATCCGGCAGAGGTTCATCTCCGATCTCTGTGCACCACCTGCTGTCATTTTTAATTTTTGGTCTCCGAACCACTGAAACGCACAACATTGAACAGTTTGTAGCACCTATAAATGTAGAATAGGTGGATTAGTCAGGGTAGCTGTGGGTAGTAGTCCTTCAGGTGAAGTTTTCAGGTATGCCACATGTGATTGTGTAGTTGGATAACCCTCAGTGTTCCCTATGGACAGTATTGTCTCTGTTCCTACAGTACATTGTCCAACTTCCTCCTACCGCTCCATAATATATAGGACTCTATATTCTACTAATATAATGATATCCACCATGAAGTATTTATAAACAGCCACAAAATGGACTCTCCCAGTTTAGAAAGAGGAAGTCTCAGAGATATCAAAATGCCTGACCCTCCAATGCTGCTGCCTTCAGCCCTACTTCAGGCTCACTTCAAGCCATCAATTTATTATGTGAAAGGAAATGCTTTATTTTTCCTAAGCATGTGTTATTTGAGAAAGTGATAGGTCCCCTTAAAATTCTATGATAATTTTATTTAAGAAGTGATTTTCTTCTTCATCAGATGAGGAGAAACTAACTTCAATCATTCATAATCGGAGGTGGATACACAGCTGGCCACTGAACTTCTGAAACCTCTGGACTTGTACAGAATGAAGACATAGGATCATATTTTATTTTATTTATTCAGAAGTAGACAAAATCTTTTTCACAGATAAAGACATCCATGATACTTGGATATGTGCACAGAACCAAAAAAAAAACAACAAAAAAAAACAGGCAAAATAAAAATTAAATATATAAATAAATAAAACAGAAAAAAGACAGAAGGTAATAATTTTCAAAATGTGGAAAAGTGTTTAAAATATATTCACAAGTACTAATACCTAAATTGGAATAAAACACTGGATAAGACCATCTGGTACAAGGAGTAAAGTTTTGGGTCCCTTTTAATAAAGTTAATGTTCCATCTAACCTACCCACCTGCAAGGGGGGGTCCTAATTGGTGGGCTGCTCTGTAGGGAAAGGAAGCAAGAAATATTTTCCTTATAGTACAACTAAAAAGCTTAGCCTGTAAAGCTCAGGAAAAACACTAGATGGCAGCATAAGCCTGTTCCTTTTTTTTTTTTTTTTACAAATTTTCTGAGTTTTATTTTTGCTCTCTTTAGAACAGTCTCAGGTACTTTGCAATTATTCCATTGTAATAAAAGCTATAAAATTTTAATGGCACGAAGACACAATTTAGAGCAACACCATGAATCTAATAAGACACTTTAAATTAACTGTATGGATTTTTAAATTTATTTAGGAAAGCAAATAAATGACGTCATTGACCAGAAGTTACTATACATAGATCCCTTAATATGCAAATTACTGAAAAAGAGAACCAAAATAAATAAATAAATATATATATATATATATATATATATATATATATATATATATATATACTAGAAAATGTACCCGGCGCAGCCCGGGTATAAAGTGTCAGTGTGTTAATTAGATTTTTTCTAAGGTGCCCAGGAGGCCAAGCTAAAGGTATTGTTTCATCTGAGTTAATCAGTGAAATTAGTGTATACCTGTAGTGCATAGTTGGAGGGGTTCTGTATACCCACAATGTATAGTTTTTAGGGATCTCGCATATCTGTAGTGCATAGTTGGGGGGGCTGTATACCTATAGTGTATAGTTGGGGGGTCCTGTATACCTGTAGTGTGTAGTTGGGGGGGGCTGTATACCTGTAGTGTATAGTTGACGGAGGTCCTGTATACCTGTAGTATATAGTTGGTGCTGTATACCTGTAATGTATAGTTGGTGGAGGTCTTGTATACCTGTAGTATATAGCTTTGGGGTCCTGTATACCTGTAGTATAGAGTTGGTGAAGGTGCTGTATACCTGTAGTATATAGTTGGTGGAGTTCCTGTATACCTATAGGGTATAGTTTTGGGGTCCTGTATACCTGTAGTGTATAGTTTGGGGTCCTGTATACCTGTAGTATATAGTTGGTGGAGGTCCTGTATACCTGAAGTATATAGTTGGTGGAGGTCCTGTATACCTGTAGTGTATAGTTTTGGGGTCCTGTATACCTGTAGTGTAAAGTTTGGGGTCCTGTATACCTGTAGTATATAGTTGGTGGAGGTCCCGTGCACCTGTAGTGTATAGTTTTGGGGTCCTGTATACCTGTAGTGTCCTGTATACCTGCAGGGTCGTATTTACCATTAGGCACCCATGGTCTGGTGCGTAGGGTAGCACCTTGCAGAGGGGCAGTACATGGTAGATGCCTGCCAAGGTATGGAGGATTCCATGTTCAAGGGCCTGGGGCAGTATTCTGATGGCAGAGGTCCATCATGAATGGGACACAGCAGCAGACATCAGGTAGGGGTCAGGAGGATTGAAGCTGATATCAGTTGGGACGGACCCATCCTCCAAGACATAAGAGAAAAATGTTTGATGAACATGTATCTTCAGTAGCTTCTGTTATCATAGGGGAATGGTTCATAATGACCCATCCAGTTATATAACAGCACATGCGATAGGTGTCCTGTGTGTATAAAGATGGTCGTGGATTCCTTTACTGCCTAGATCTTCTTATCCATCTAAGGAGAAGCAGAGACATGGTCACTTACAAAGATAGAAGACAAGGACAAAGATGGAGACCCCAAGCTAAAAAGAAAATTTAATGTAAAATATCTTCAAAGGAGGAGGATCTTACCGGGTCCTGCTTGGTAATATGTAATTGACGTCATCCCGGGAGTAAGTTGGCGTTACTCTCCTCTCCTCTGGTTCCTTCCACTGATGTTTCTGGAGGCGGTCACCCTATCTTCGGCCAGTCCCAGATCGGTTATACAGATGTGGCCGTCTGCATCCAGCATGATGTTCACTGGCTTCAGGTCTCTGCAATAAAATAAGAGCATTATAAATCTGCCCAGTGATACAGGAAAATGGGAATACAGACTAAGGGGGGGGGGATTCTACTTACCGATGTACGATGTTCTGTCCATGGAGGGCACATACCATCTCTGCTGTGTGTAGAAGTAGAATCTCATTGAAAGAAGTAAGGTTAATAACACCCTTCTTTAACCAATATCCCCCCCCCCCAAAAAAAAAAAAAGAAAAAAAAAACTCCTTCTTACCTCTCATTGTCGAAGTCTAGGTAGCCGCACATCCTAAACAATCTCTCGAGGCTGCCACTGGACAGATAATGATACAAGCCCGTTCCTGAGACTCATGTGCGGCTTATAGGTGGCATAAGAATGGGCAGTCTCTGGACGCTTGGAATATCCGCCGATCTCTCTTGATGACTTCTTCACTGTCCCCTTTCTTGGTGATGATCTTGATGGCCATGTAGATGTTTCGGCTGGGGACTGATGCCAGGACCACCTGAAGAAAACAATTAGAGAATACACAAAAGATGTCTACAGGAGGGGTGGGGGTCTGGCTATTCTGCAGCCTACAGGATGGGTGGACTGTGCGGCCAGTCTGTCAGGTTGTGTTGGTACTGGATGCTCTATAGAGAGATCTTAAAGGGATATTCCACTGTTAAGTAGCATGAAACGTCTCTATGAGTTGGTTGTGATCAGGGCTGTTCACGTCTCCAGATACAGATAGGCTGCTGTAAGGTTGTATTGATGCTATAGAGGTCTGTATATGTATTGTGCCTTATAGCAGCCTATATGGGCCTGGACATGGCAACAAACAATGCTACCTCCCCACAGATGTGGTACCATACATCATCTCTACAGTGAATCAGAATCCCCCTTTATAGCAGCCCTAGACTTGACTATGGTGATAGAAGGGGATATGTGCTTTGGGGTATAAAATAGTAGTCATGGGGCAGGGAACTCACTAAAATTTCTACCTGTTTATTCTAGATGAACAGTACTATGTAATGGCTGATAACAGGGAGCAATAGATTTAGATAAAATAGACATTTAGGGGAATATTTATCAAGCAGTCTTACAGTATGATTGTCCTATTTTGCCCATAACAGCAAATCAAAGCTCGGCTTTCATTTTACCACACCATTATCTTCTTAATCATTGGAGATGAAAAGACTTTAGGGTTATTTGTACTCGCTGGTTCACCTGAAATCATTGACCAAGTAGGACCAAGGTACGTGTTCATGGTGAGTGTATATGAAGAGGTACAAGTTAGAATGAGACCTCCTTTTGTGTTTAAAGGGGTACTCCAGTGAGCCTGCTGCCATCCTGCTCTCTGCTCTACACACAGCCAACTGGCCGTCTCCGTTACCGAACCACCTTATATAGAGGGAGAGGGGGAGGTGCTGACATCACAGAGGGGCCTGCAGCTGATTGGACGGGTGTTAGGGATTATGGTTAATCTCTTTCTCCTGCCCAGTGACGCTCCAGACAGCATGTGCGGCCGCCATTTTTTTATTTTTATTTTTTTCAAATTTCCTTACCAAATCGTCCGGAATTCGCTTTGCAGAACAAGCGTATTGACAGCCCGATTTGGAGGGAATTTTGATTTTCCGGATTTGCACATAAGTTTTGAATTAATCACGGACATTGTTACCAATCGGCAACAATGGCCGTAATTAATTCTAAACTTACTTTATGTGAACATGGCCTTACTCTGCAACCACACTGCACATCCAGTATTTTATATGTTCAATGTTTCCGCTGTATGTTACTATATATTATTATATTATGCAATGTTAACATTTTATTACAGATAGATCCATTTTTCTTTTAAACGGTTTTAAACTTTTCATTTTCAGCAATGAACTCCCAGTTATTTCTTGGAATTAAGGAGACTGTTTATACAATCTCAACATTAAGAGACAAGTTACATTTTTCAAAGTAAGCAAAGAAAGTTGGGACTCCTAAGTTGAAAGGTCACATTAGTATCTACAATTCCTGGGAATCGTATTCTAGTTCATGCGAAACAGCTTCAGACTGCAGCTAAAGTGAACAGGAGGAGCCGAATGCTCACAGGAAGTATAATCAACTCTTAATAAAGACATTTAGGAAAATGTTTTCCTTTGCCGGCAAAGCCAGTCACCACATTTTGCATAAGGCTAGATCATTTAGATTAGGAAATGCATGAAAACTCAGTGTTCCCAATGGAGGAAAGTGCAATGTGTTTTCTAGATGATATCGTAAATGTTTAACTTCCATGGTTTATTTTGAAAAAGTTCCTGTAGCAATTCAGCAAAACATTACACTTATTAATTGAGAGTAACACAATTTCAGACTTTTAGTCTCTTTTCATGATTCTGCCTGAAATACTTTTGATTTTTTTTCTTTAATGGTTTAAAATATTTGACTGAGATAAGGAAAAACAAAAGGTCTGTTTCTTTATATGAACAGTGCAACTTTTGTGGGCTGTATCTGGTACGACATCTTAAAGGAAAAGTGCCATGAAAAACTTTTTCCCAGTAATTGAAGCACATTACAAAGTTATATAACTCTGTAATATGCTTCAATCACCTATCTGCCTCCCTTCCCTGTCTTTTCCCCCCTCCACCCCCCACCAGGAAGTGTCCTAACTCACACAGACCTGATTACTGCCGTCACAGTCACCAGGCAGCTCCTTCTTGTGAGGATGAGTCATCAGCAGGAGGACTGCTCTAGGTCCTGTTACACCAGCCTCCCCCTCCTTGTCAGGTGACTCTGCTTGCTCAGCTTATCTTCTCTAGTGACATGACTCCTTTACAGAGTCCACGGCAGCAGGAGAGAGGGTATGAGGGGAGGGGGGAGCTGTCTATGTGCCGGAGTCAGTCAGAGGGAAGATAAGCAAGTGAGATGTGACAAGTTATGGCTTGCAGTTGTTCAGCCAATCGGAGGTGAGCAAGCCTGTCACCTGACAAGGCAGGGGAGGGGGGAGGCTAGTGTAACAGGAGAAGGAGCTGAGAGAAGAGCTTGGTGACGGTGACGACAGTAATCAGGTCTGTGTGAGTCAGGACACTTCCTGGTGGGGGGTGGAGGGGGGAAAAGACAGGGAAGGGAGGCAGATAGGTGATTGAAGCATATTACACAGTTATATAACTTTGTAATGTGCTTCAATTACTGGGGGGAAAAAGTTTTTCATGGCACTTGTCCTTTAAAGGGAACCTGTAGCCATCCCCCAATTTTATTATTAATTTACTTTATTTTTATTTTATTTTTTTTTCATTAGGTGTTTTTCACCATTTTTTTTCCTTTCTGGTGCCAAAGAGTGGCAGAGATTTGTAGTTTACTTCTATTAAAAAAAAATCTCCAGTGTTCCAGTACTTATCAGATGATGTATGTCCTGCAAGAAGTTGTGTTCTTTCCAGTCTGGAGCGTAAGAGAGGTTTTCTATGTAGATTTGCTACTTCTCTGGACAGTTCCTGACATGGACAGAGGTGGCAGCAGAGAGCAATGTGTCAGACTGGAGAGAATACACCACTTCCTGCAGGATTTACAGCAGCTGATAAGTACTGGAAGACTGGAGATTTTTTTTAATAGACTTTCTGGCACTTTCTGGCACCAGTTGATTTGAAATAAAAAAAAAATTTGATGAACAACTCCTTTAAATAGCTTTGGATGCCCTGATTACTCACCTTTTCACAGTTTATTCGTATGTCCTGTTCCTGAGATTTGTTGGTTATAGCTTGTCTAGAAATGTAGGAATTAGTCAGATGGAAGTGATGTTAAAGGGGAACTCCGGATAAGAAAAACTTGTTTTCTATTAAAAGTACATTAAAAGTTATATAGATGTGTCTATACAATGTATTACTGTATCTGCACGGTTCTGCCACACTGGTAGCTGATAGAAATCCAGGAAGTGAAAAAAATGGCCCCTGTGCCAATTCACATTGTCTCCTGCTCCTGCTGCTATCTCCCCCCCCCCCCCCCCCCCTCAGAAGACAAATCTTCCATGCCTCTGTCTCACATTGTGTGTGTTTGCTGATGATGCATACAGGGGGCATGCGTGATGTCACAGGGGGCTTGGCTGGATAACCCAATCCGCTGACTGATTCACCATCTCTGACCGAACAGAAGCAGCTGCTGCACTAATTTTACTGATTGTAATGGGTGGGGGCTGTGATGATCACATGAGGGAAAGCATTGCATTCTGGGAAATGGCAAACCAGGAAGAACAGAAACACAAAACAGAGCAAAACCCCCCCAAACAAATGGATTTTTGGTAATTTCAAAACTGGGATAGACAGGTAAGTAATGCTTCTGTAGAAGTTTAATTTTTAAACCTCTACCTGGAGTTCCCCTTTAATTATAATAATGGAAGTGATTATCAGGTGATGGGCATGATTATACAGTCAGGAAGTGTGTATTAGGCATATATGGCGCTTAATGTAAAACCTTCACATCTTCTGACTGTAAAATTATGCCCATCAGCTAATATTCACTTTCGAAATTAAAATTAAGTAAGCGCCTATCTAACTACTCTCTTAATTATCAGACAAACTACAACTAAACATATAAAGGGCACTGTAAACTATTTAAAAGAGAAGTTTGGTAAAAACAAAAAGTCTGGTGCAGGCAGGAGGGGAGTAGAGATGAGCAAATTTGCCAAAGTTCGGGTTCGTATGAACCTTAACTATCAGCTTCTGATTCCCGCTGTCTGCAGCCTCCGTAAACAGGGTGGATACAGCGTAAGGACCGCCTGGAAAACTGGGATACAGCCTATGCTAATGTCTGTATCCCAGTTTTCCGGGCGGTCCGTAAGGCTGTATCCACCCTGTTTACCGAGGCTGCAGTAAGCGGGAATCAAACCAATAGTTTAGGTTCTTACGAACCCAAACTTCGGCAAATTTGGCAAATCCAGCCTTTAGATATATAACTAAGATCTGTATAAGGCTATGTTCACACGTCGTATCAGACCGGCCGTTCCGTGACCCTGGCCGGGTCACGGAACGGCCGCTCTGTGCCCGGATCATCGCGGCCGGTACTTAAGTTCCGGCCGGATGATCTGTCCGGCCGCAGAGCTCTGATGCGGGCGCATAAGCGCGCGCCCGCATCAGAGCTTCCTATAGCCCACAGTGAAGGAAACAGGCGGAGCCGTTCGCTTCACTGTGCGAACTGACAGGGCCTTCTGCGGCCGGAATTCACTGAGTAACGAACTCTGAGTAACAAACTCTGAGTAACAAAATCTATTAACCCTTTGCCTCTTCAGCCTGTTTTGGCCTTAATGCCCAGGGCCTATTTTTCAAATCTGACCTATCTCTCTTTATGTAGTTATAACTCTGAGATGTTTTTAATTATCACGGTAATTCTGAGACTGTTTTTTTCGTGATATATTCCTCTTTATGTTTGTGGTTTGGTTGATACACTCAGTAGTTTTTTGTAAAAAAAAAAAAACACATTTGCGCAAAAATGTTAGTTACCCCCATAAATCCCTCCACTGTAAAAACTGCACCCCTCAAAGTATTTAAAGTAACATTTCATAAGTAAATTAACCCTTTAGGTGTTTCGCAGAAATTTAAGCAAGTTGGAGGGGAAATTTAAAATGTTAATTTTTTTGGCAGATATTCTATTTTAATTATTTTTTTCCTCTAACACTGCAAATACTAACTGAGAAATTCCACTCAATATTTATTTCCCTTATTCCAGTGTTTCTAGAAATCCCCCATATGTGCGTCATCTGAGTCAACCACAGGCCGCAGACATGACAAAGACCTGGTAAATTTTGGGGGCTTTTTTTATTTCAGTTTTTTTTTAGCCATTACACCATGTCACAGAGGCCTTCCAGTACCAAAATATTTGTGTAAGACAAGTAGATGTTTCCATTGGTACCATTCTGATTTACATGTGGCACCCTAATCATTTTTTATTACATTTTTATGAGGTGGTATGAATAAAAAACACAATTTAGCAGCTGTTTTTCACCATTTTTTGTATGTCGTTAACTATACGTCACATATGACATGTTATCTTTATTCGTCATATCGGTATGATTACAGTGATATCCATTTTATATAGCTTTTGTTATAGTTTATGGCATTTATACTATGAAAACTGTTTGTATCTTGCATAATGTAAGAGCATTAATATTTTTACTTTTTCGACAATGGAGTTATGTGAGGGCTTTTTTTTGGCGGCATAAGCTAATGTTTTTAGTGGTACGCCTTTTGGGTACTTGTGACGTTTTGATAGCTTTTATCTATATTTTTTAGGGTGTGGGATTAACAAAAAATTGTCATTTTGATTACATTTTGTTTTATTTCATTTTCCGGCATTAATCGGACGGGATAATTAATGTAACAGGTTAATAGCCGGGGTCATTATGGAAGCGGCGATACCAAATACAGTATATGTATCTCATTTAGAGGGATTTATTTATAAAAGGGGATGGGCAATGTGTATATTTATTTATTTATTTATGTAATTGTGTATGTGTGTGCTTTAACTTTTTCAGGTACATCTATAATACATTACAGCACATGATCAGAACTCTGACAGCTCATTCATACGATCAGACCCCTGCCTCAGAGCAGGGTCTTGATCTTCTTATACCATAGCAGCTCAGACGCATTAAGCAGCATTTGGGTTGCTATGGTAAACCACCCACCCACCCCGCGGCCGCTGCTTGCGCTGCTCCGGGGTGTGAAGGGGGGGTCGGAGGGAGCGAATCTCCCTCAGGCTGCCCCACACACACTGGGGTCCCACGGACCATGGTGCCTATGGGGTTAACTGCCCGGAGGGGGGGGCGGCTCCCTTCCGGGCAGGGGCAGCGGGAGGAGACTGTGTGACACAGCCTCCTCCCGCTGCCTGATCGTTGTTAGGGACAGCGGGGGGAGGCAGGGAGAGAATGATGTTTGGGAAACGTCATGTAGCAGGAACCACCTGCTTTACATGCCGTTTCTCAAACGTCATTTTGCGGCAAGGGGTTAATGTGAATGGAAGACTAGCAAATTTTTTCAGGGCCTCCTAATTGGCATAGGGGAGGGTGGCTGGTGCAGCTGAAATCCTCAGAAAGTGATGGAAACACCATGGAAATGGAACTGACACAGCAGGGGCAGCATGCATGCATGTATCTAAGACTCCCAGGTTGCTGCATGCCTCCTGGCATTACCCTTACAACACCCCCTAACATTACTCCTGCAACACCTCCTGGCATTACCCTTACAACACCTCCTAACTAGTGATGAGCAAATACTGTTCGATCGAATAGATATTCGATCGAATAGTGAGATATTCAAATATTCGATATTCGTACGAATATCCCGCGAATATTCGATAAATATTCGATAAGCGTTCAAATCCCCCAGATTCCGGTTTTACCCTCCAAATGGTCAAATAGATGTTTTTCACTAATCTAATACTTGTTCCCATAGACTTTAATGGGATCGAATATTCGATTGAATATTCGAATATTCGCGGGATATTCGTACGAACATCGAATATTCGAATATCTCACTATTCGCTCATCACTACTCCTAGCATTACTTGTACAACACTTGGTGGTGGTTATACTTCTAAAAACCTCCTGGAATAACTCTTGCAACACCTACTGGCATTATTCCTACAACCTCCTGGGGACCTGGACTTGCTGGGTGCTGGCGCCAACCTGGAGGGCCCACTAAAGCCAACAAGTATATGTTGCCTTGGGCTGTGTGAGCCCAAGAGTTCATTTTTTACTCTTGGTTTTAGGAACAATAAAATGTATTGATAACGTAACAATTGCTTAATTCGACATGATTCAACTATGTCATCGCTGCAGACGACCGCAATGTGTCATCCCTATTCGGTTTTACATCATATTATAATATTATTTGCACACCATGAAACAGTTATCTTGCTTCTTTCTTATTTTCTTATTTTATTCAAATATGTATACACAAAAATTGGCTCCGCAATTAGGCACATGCATTCTTGTACAACAATTCATCCATAGAACATATACCATAACGGACGTTTATACGTCTAGTACGACCTTTTTCAACTGGTTTCTGCAGGGTAAATATATATTGCAATAAGTATATCTTATATTGAAAAAGTTATACAATAGTCATATTTTTGTTACATCATAAACATATTATGGCCCAGAGACAGTTTTTAAAAAATAAATCAAAGTGTATAGATGGTTAGAGTGGCATTACAAAAATATCTCATATTTAACCATGTTTAACATATTTATCATCATTAGTATACAGAGATATTATACAGTTCCTTTATAATAGTTATACTCGTATACTCTTATATCACTATGTCTCAGTTATATGATCCATATGGTGGCTATTCAGGTTAATAATTAAAACACAGTGTCCGCCATGGTTTATTGTACTCACACATTGGTGGGTGGTAGGAATAAAGGAATGCCTGAAAAGATGAAAAATGAACAGAGAAATAAGTCTCCTGTGAAACGAGGGACGGCTATGGGTTCCAACATGGCACCACCTTATGCCAGCGCATACATGATGTCATTTGAGGAGAACAATCTTTTTCAAAAACATGCGCACACATTGCTAAGATTCATAGACGATGTGTTTTGTATATGGGACGGTCCAATTGAAACTCTACACAGCTTTATACAAGACATAAATGGGATATATCCTGAACTATCCTTTACCCAACACATCAGCTCTGAAAAAGTAAGTTTCCTTGACACAGAGATACACATGACAGCATCAGGCAATTTGGACATTGATTTATTTACGAAGGAGATGGATCGAAATAGTCTATTACATTATCTTAGCTGTCATCTCTGTCCCACAAAAGATCTCTACCGAGATCACAATACAAGAGGGTGGAAAGGATTGTCTCTGATCCAATAAAACTTGATAAGAGACTTGACGAAATGACAATAAAATTTAGACAACGGGGATATCCCCAACACATATTGGATAGGGAGAGAACAAAATTGAATAAGCCATCCAGACCTAAGGATAACACAACTTAGAGATTAGCCTGTGTTACAACATATCCTCTAATGCCTATGATACAGAAAGCCACAAAAAAGTACTGGCATATTCTTCATGCCAATTTTCCACAGATAGAGGAATTCAAATCACCGCCATTAACGTGCTACAAACGTACCCGCAACATACGGGATCAGATTGTGAGAGCAGATATTGGTACATTAGGTTCTCACAAAACGCAGATGGTATTTAGGCCTCAGAAAAATGGAACTTTCCCATGCTTATCTTGTAACAACTGTTCCTCGGTAATAAAGGGAGAATATGTAATGCACCCACAGACAGGCAAAAAAATACCCATTAAAGGCTATTTTACATGCAACTCGAGCTTTGTAGTTTATCTGTTGAAATGCCCCTGTGGCTTAGCCTATGTAGGTGAAACTACTCAGAGAGTGAAGGAACGTCTCTCAAAACACAAGTCTACTATTAGATGCAAAAACACCCTTTTGCCAGTCCCTCAGCATTTCATTGAGAAAGGTCACTCCATTGCACAACTACGGTATCAGGTCCTGGAACATGTCTCCCACCACCGAGGAGAGGAGGCAATAGAATTAACTTATAACAGCGAGGAGAGGAGGCAATAGAATTAACTTATAACAACTTTAAAACAGCGTGAATCCTTTTGGATTCACAAGTTACAGACATTATAACCACAAGGTTTAAATAGAGAATGTTATTTCTATATTAACTTGTGAAATAATTATGATTTTTTTCTAAAAAAAAACAAAATTCTTCTCCAGATACGTCCCCACCTGAGTAGATTTTGTCCACTTTCCATATGGATGGCTGTTGTCATACTTACCTACAGGATGTCTGTTATCATACTTACCTCCAGGATCCTCTTGGTGGGGTTGGTAGTCACGTGGTGTCTTTAAATGTGGTCTTGGGGTATCTTTTACCTCTTCTTCTCCATATACTTTTCTATAATTTGCTCTAATTTTCATTATTTATTTTTACAATATTTTATTACACCAGACCATCTACATACTACATTTTATTATTTTATTCTTTTTATATATATCATTTTCCATCATTACTCTTGATTCACAAACGTTATTCTACATACAAACATTATACAGGATGATGATATAGAGTTCAGAGATCTAGTTTCCTTGCAAATCGTTCCTTGCAAATGTCACCAGGACGCGCGTTATGCGCCGAGAACCAGTTGGAACGCACAAAGGAACGCACACGTCACCAGGACGCGCATTATGCGACCATGTTACGGGTCACGTGACCGCGTCTTTGCCCTACATAAACCCGGAAGCCGCACCGGAATGACGGCTCCGGCCGCGACTGCTACATCTAATCCACATGGTAAGACAACACCATTTTTATACAGATCAAGATATCCTTGACTCTTCTTTTCCTTTTACTTTCTCTTCTTTGTACTTCTGATTCATTCACAGGAGACTTATTTCTATGTTCATTTTTCTTTTCAGGCATTCCTTTATTCCTACCACCCACCAATGTGTGAGTACAATAAACCATGGCGGACACTGTGTTTTAATTATTAACTTGAATAGCCACCATATGGATCATATAACTGAGACATAGTGATATAAGAGTATACGAGTATAACTATTATAGAGGAACTGTATAATATCTCTGTATACTAATGATGATAAATATGTTAAACATGGTTAAATATGAGATATTTTTGTAATGCCACTCTAACCATCTATACACTTCGATTTATTTTTAAAAAACTGTCTCTGGGCCATAATATGTTTATGATGTAACAAAAATATGACTATTGTATAACTTTTTCAATATAAGGTATACTCATTGCAATATATATTTACCCTGCAGATACCAGTTGAAAAAGGTCGTACTAGACCGAAACGTCCGTTATGGTATATGTTCTATTATGTTCTATGGATGAATTGTTGTACAAGAATGCATGTGCCTAATTGCGGAGCCAATTTTTGTGTATACATATTGGAATTAAATAGGAAAATAAGAAAGAAGCAAGATAACTGTTTCATGGTGTGCAATTAATATTATAATATGATCTACTGATGTTCTAATTGCACCCAAGAGTGTGCACAGATATAATACAACCCCTATTCGGTTTTAATGAGGTGGTGTAAAAAAAAGTTTTTTTTTGTTTTTTTTTTTATAGCCCCGACCTACCCTACAATGGTGATCATGCAAGACCTATTTCTTTACTAAATCACTTTAGACACTTAGAAAAAGGTTACAATGCCAAGGCCAAAATCAAGAATCTGGGAGAACAGGATGTTCTTAATAACAAGAATTTATTTCAAAGAGAAATTTGCTGGACCCCAAGGTCTATATACTGCTAGGAATGCTACTTTCTGTTTAGCTACGTTTACTTTCTTATGGTGATGGATGGTCATGGCCATTTTGATATTTCTCTCCAGATTTAAAAAAAAATCCTATTTTTTTTTACATACTGTGGTTCTCTATGTTTATTATATTCATAGTCATTGGCTTTTCTTTCATAGGAACCTGCTATCTAGTTCCAGGAAATGGCATTTCATTTATTTAAAAGTTTTTTTTTTTGTTTCGTCTGCCAGATTCTTCACAAGAGAAACATTTCATAGTAACACAAATAGCTGGATGTTACATTCCAAAGGGTTTCACATGGTACAGCTCAGCTAACAATAGCTTTGTTACCAAGTATATTCCAGCCATGCATTTCACAAATTTGGCATCCCTTGCTTACTTCTAGACGTTCTCTGAACTGGAGTCTGGTTACCTTATAAATGTAAGGATATATAAATACAGTAAGGATATATAAACATTATATTATTGGATAATAAGAAAATGCATTAAGGAGGAAGTCTGGTTTAGGAAACCCAGATAAATACAGAAGTCTGAGTTAATTGGTTCATCTGGACCATTGGGAGCGTAACTGTAGGAGGTGCAGAGGTAGCAGTCAAAGGCCTATCATATTCTGTAGGTAGACGTTAATTCTGGATATGATATTGAATTGGATAGGAACCTTGTTCTAAATGCACTGGGGTTTAGGAGCTTCAACCTATACCTCCCTATGTATTAAAGGGATTTTCCAGCAAAATTACAAATCAACTGGTGTCAGAAAGTTACATAGATTCATAATTTATGTCTATTTAAAAATCTCAAGTCTTCCAGTACTTATCAGCTGCCATTTGTCTTCTTTCCAGTCTGACACAGTGCTCTCTGCTGCCACCTTTGTCTGTGACAGGAACTGTCCTGAGCAGTAAAGGTTTTCTATGGGAATTTGCTACTGTTCTGAGATCATTTCTGACATGAAAGAAGAGAGCACTGTGTCAGGGTTAGGTTCACACTACGGAATCTGCGCAGATAAGGTCCGGCGGATTTCATTGCTTTTTTCACGTCATTTCTTTCAGAGGACGGCGGAATTCACTCGGCCATAGAATAGTATCTATGGCACAGGTGGATATGCGCGACACCTTGAGTGACGGAATCCGTCGGAACTTATCAGCGTAGATTCCGTAGTGTGAACCCATCTTCAGACTGAAAAGCATACACCACTTCCTGCCGGACATAGAGCAGCTGATAAGTACTGGAAGGCTTTAAAAAAAAGAAGTAGTAAATTATAAATTTATATAACTTCCTAACACCAGTTGAACTGAAGAAAAATAAATAAATAAATAAAATGGAGTACCCCTTTAAGGATGTATGGTAACTACAAAGATTATAACTCTGGAGGACCTGTTCTAGGTCTACAGTGGCTCATTGGGGTCCCAGAATGAGAAAGACCCCATGTTCAGTTAATTATCAGGAACAAATAAAGTGGAAAACCTATTTTAAATGCTGATTGCTTAATTTGTTGTAACAAGTAATATAAGTTCAACTTAAGTCTTCCACAACTAATAACTTTTTCCCTCTGATACTAGAGTGCTATTGTGAAACCACAAATGATTATGTTCTGTATATTAACAATGTATCAGCAGGCCATATGGAAGCTTGCTTGCTTTTCTTCTGAAGTAGAAACGTACATATTCTGACAATGCCGAGGTCTGAATAGAGCCATGTTCTAATGTCATTCTGCGTGTAACCACCTTAAGTCAATATATGGCTCTTGTTCAACATTCCTTGAAGTTTCAAGTAACTGTGTTGTGTTTTCTTTGCCTGCTCTGGAATGCTGACTAAGAACCACATGCTATTGTTTCAAGGAGCCAAAATAATCTGCATTTTAATTTTTTTTTAGTTTTCGAGGTATCTTTTTTCTCAAGTGTAATGAATGGAAAAATGATTAACCGCAGGACTGCTAAAGGAAAGGTGCCAGCTTCCATTGAGTTACAGAGAGCTGGAAACTGATTACATTAATCTAAGCAACATAAAACAATGTCAAATGTAAGTGTGGGTTGCAGGAAGGAGCTGATCCAACCCTGATAGATTTTAGGGCTGGTGCCCACAGATGTCACAACTTCTTTCATTGAACCTAGGTGCAGAATGTATATAATACACAGTAGTGAACATAATGTCAGCTAGAACAGAGATAAAATAACACCAGTCACAAATAGAGATGAGCGAACCTGGAGCATGCTCGAGTCCATCCGAACCCGAACTTCCGGCATTTGATTAGCGGTGGCTGCTGAAGTTGGATAAAGCCCTAAGGCTATGTGGGGAAATCATGGATATAGTAATTGGCTGTATCCATGTTTTCCAGACAACCTTAGGGCTTTATACAACTTCAGCAGCCCCCGCTAATCAAATGCCGAACGTTTGGGTTCGGATGGACTCGAGCATGCTCAAGGTTCGCTCATCTCTAGTCACAAATGCTGATATACTAATTATTACAATAAATGAAGTGTAAATTGGTGAACATTGATTTTAGAGCCAAGGTAAACAGGGTGCATGATCAGTGTAGGTACTAGAGACCTATAGGACTATAGGAATTGTACTTGCCCCAAGGGACCTATTTTGATCATAACCTACCTTGTAAACTATTGATGAGCGAACATCCCGATGTTCCATTCGACTCCTGAACACAAACATAAAAAAAAAAAAAATATATTGTTCGTGATTTTTTTCACAAACATTCACGAACATTCACGAACAAGATTATCACGTGCAAAGTGTCAAATACGTAATAGCGAAGCAATTACGAAGCATTAGCGTATCTTTTATTTGCCCGTGCATATGGCACACAGCAGAGGCAGACAGAAAGAATAATGAAAAAGAAAAAAAAGTATTAGCCCTAAAATGGAATGTTGGGTTCTTATGTTTTTTTCACAGAGGACACCTGGGGTTGCCACAGGGTTAGGAAATTATTCCTTATAGTGCTCAAACACTGGACGCTGTACCCCCGACTGTATCTCTGGATTACAGAGGGTCTCACGCCTGTTATCGGCTGTGGTCACTATACCTTTTACTATATGATGACACGTCATAGGGTCAGTACAAATGACAGTAATGCTTTAAGCAGCCAGGCTGAATGATAGTCTCTGAAGATATGTGCATGCAGTCCAATTAGGCTAGATTCTGCTGTACAGGACCCCCACATGATGGACGTATGCTGGAGAACGACATATGCTAAGGAAGGTTAGGAAATAGAGTTGGAAGTGTAAGCAGGAGAGTTCTAAGGGTGTTCTTTGCTGAGATCTGTGTTAGGTGACGGTAGTAACTGGAGCAAGATTTTTGTGCTCTGTAATAAACAGGCGTTTGGTTATTTGCTTGTGGCAAATGTTGCTGGGAGCTGGCACTTACCATACCTAAGGCTTTTCTACAGGGCTTAGTAAACTAAAGAAGAGAGGAATAAATGTTTTTTTACTTCCCTAGTCAAGCCAGGACAAAACTAGGCTGGGTGTGCATATACTTCTCTTATAAAAGCATGACTGACTAGGTAGATCGAGCCCTTTGGGGAAAAAGCATTGGATTTTGGTTTGCAGTGGGTTTTTCTATCCAGGAAAAGAGTTAAACCTTGCAGATTCCTCCCTCAGACCACAAATCTGGTAGAAGCCGCCTGAAAGAAGGTCATGTGACCAAACTCCTTACATCCTTACCATGTGACCACTATGAGTAGCAATATAGAGAAATATTAACCTATCTGTGCCCATAATATCTCTGTATACCAGAGTTTAGCAGTATGACAATCAAAATAGCGTATACTCCATACCTAAGTACAGAATTAGACCATTTTCAAGAGATTCCTCAGCCACACAACATCTTTATACTTATAGTAGCTGGGATTAAGGGACATTGCATCTCCAAGGTAGAAGGCAACAAATAAATTCCTATAAAAGTCATATTCCTCTTGGTCTGTTTTACTTCTTGATATTTTACTAAATACTGGTTAGGGTGTACAATATGAGGCTATGCTCCCACTGCGTAAGTTTCGTAATAACCATGGCCGTTGTAACAACGGCCATGATTACTATAGAACTTACATAGTGGTACCTTCTAAGGAATCCCAGACGGAGTGTATACACATAGAATACACTCAGGTGTCAGTTTTCTGCGTCCGCTGTTCAATGAATTGTGGCCGCAGAAAACCCTGTCAGTTCACACAATGGAGCATGCGGCTCAGGCTGCTCGCTCCATAGTATGCAGCGGGGAATTATTGTGCAGATGGGCCTGCATCCGAATTCAGTGGCAGTAAAGATCATCCAGCCAGTACTACAGTACCATCTGGTTCCGTGACCTGGCCAGAACATAGCCTGAGAATACAAGTTTTCTCTTACACATAATTTGTTTGTTGTTTTTTACCATTTATTTAGAATTTACATATAGTCTCATCATCAGTGATTGTTGTGGAAGGTACCCAGCCCATACCAGACTGTTGTCTATCTGCTCATATAAAGAACTACTCTGACACAATGTCAAGGCAGAACTCATTTATTATAAGTGTTATACAAGGTTATATAGCAGTAAGAAGTCAGAACAAAGAGGAGAGTCAATATAGTCAATAGCTAGGCTATTATTTGCTATGGACAGGTTCCTCATTTGCATAGTAGCTTGTGATAGTTCATGGATTACGTAGTTATAAATTGTCCAGGATGTGGGGGCCATCTTTAACCCTTAGACGACCCTGGACGTAGGGTTACGTCATGGAAGTCTGTCCCCAGACGACCCATGACGTAACCTTACGTCCTGGGTGTTTCTCCCGCTATGAAGCGTGCTCCGGAGCGGAGCGCGCTTCACAGCAGGTGGGGGCCGGCTGCAGTGAGCAGCCGGGACCTCACCGGTAATGACACGCTGCAGCGATCGCGCTGCCGCGTGTCATTAACCCCTTAAACGCCGCGATCGCGCCGCGACCGCGGCGTTTAAGTGTAAGTGACAGGGGGAGTCCCCTGTCACTTACCGATCGGGACCCCCGCAGTGTGACTGCGGGGGTCCCGATCGTTGAAACGGACTGCCGGAGGTCTCTCACCTGCCTCCGTGCGGTCCGATCGGCGATCTGCTACACTGAGCCTGCACAGGCAGGCTCAATGAGCAGATCGCCGATAACACTGATCAATGCTATGCCTATGGCATAGCATTCATCAGTGTATAAATCAAAGTACTGTATGTACAAGTCCCCCAAAGGGACTTCAAAAGTGTAAAAAAAAAAAGTTCAAATCACTATTACACTACCCCAAAGCCCCTCCCCCAATAAAAGTCTAAATCACCCCCCTTTCCCATTATATAAATAAAACATATAAAAATAAATAAATAGATAAACATATAATATACCGTAGCGTGCGTAATTGTCCGATCTATTAAAATATAACAAGCGTCATTGTGATCGGTTAGCGGCGTACACGAAAAGAGGGGAAAAAGTGCGCAGATTACTGATTTTATGTTACATTATATATTTAAAAAAATCAATAAAAAGTGATCAAAACGTCCGATCTTCACAAATATGGTATTAATAAAAACTAGAGATCATGGCGGAAAAAATGACGCCCCATACAGCCCCGTAGGTGAAAAAATAAAACCGTTATAAGCGTCACAATAGGCCCATTTTATTAATATTTAATTGCCAAAAAAAAGGATTTCATAAAAAAATACATATATAACATTAGAGAATCTGTGTAACCTGCATATGGTTGTGTTCCGGCTGACCTATAGAATAATAGTGTCATGTCGCTGTTACCATATAGTGCATTACGTAGACACAGGAACCCCCCAAACGTTACCATATTGCATTCTTATTTACGATTTCACCTATTTATAGCTTCATAAATAATATATTTGGAATTCCATCATACATGTTATGGTAAAATGAATGATGCCATTACAAAGTACAACTATTCCTGTAACAAACAAGCACTTACATGGCTTGTAGATAGAAAACTGAGAGTGCTAGAGCTCTTAGAAGGGGAGGAGGGGAAAACGAAAACACTAAGATCAAAATTTGCGCGGTCCACTGGGTCATTTTGGGCCTGGTCCTCAAAGGGTTAAGAATGAAATATACAAAATTGTTTTTATTTCCACAACATGATTCTGTGCATAAGTTTCCTATTTCTAGGCAATGTGATATTTCATAAAGTATATAAACGTTAATGTATGTCCACCTTAAAATTACAACTGCACTTCACCTAGTTTAGCAAGAGTTTACAGCCTAATCAGGCTAAAGTGTAATCTCCTTTAACACCTTTCAGATGGGCACCATATGTAAAACCTACTAAGAAAACAGAATTTGGTGAATTATTCAAGCAAGTAAAGAGACACCTTCCCGAAGGCGGCTATGCATACTCACACTTACCCTTTATGTGGGAACATTCCCATGGTAACCAAAATACAAACCAAGTCCCTTGGCTTTCAATGAATATAGGTTATATAGCTTGAGACTTTGTGTAGGCTATACACGTGCACATCATAATAAACAGACTGCATAACAGCGGACTTGCACCAATGTACCAGTCAATAGTTCCATAACTCACAGATCCCTTTTTGTTCTTGTTACTATACCAAACCAAAGCATTTACTAAATATTTAGCACAAGAAGAACATGGAGATCCAGAATGATTCAGTCTTACATGTAATTGACATTCATATTTATCAGGACAACCATATCTATTTTAGAGACCACTGAAATAGCATGTCTTATTAAATTAGTGCTACTAGTATATAGACATGTGTTGTATGAAATTATATTACACTATATAACACAAAAATTATATGGTGGAATTAGGAATAATATTTTTAATGCGAAAAAAAGGAAAAATTGGCGGCACATCTATGACTCTGTTCACACTGCAGGTTGCACGCTGGTTGTGGCTTAAGTACAGACAAAAAAAACAGAAGGTGCAACAGCAACCCACAGGTGCAGGGGCTCACCGCAAATACACCTGCTCTGTAGATATTAAAAAGTGAGGATCTTAGCAAACTATTTGATCAAAAGAGTGGCGACATGGTACACTCTGTTTGATCAAATAGTTTGCTAAGCACCTCTGGGTTGCTGTTGCACCTTCTGTTTTTTGTGTTTTTTTGTCTGTACTTAAGCCACAGGCAGCATGCAACCTGCAGTGTGATCAGAGTCATAGATGTGCTGCCAATTTTTCCTTCTTTTTTTTTGGGGGGGGGGGAATACCTCCTGTTGGCTTGCACTCCACCCATGTCCCAAGACTGCTATAAAAAGAGATCATTTGGCTCCTATCTGCCCAGTTGTAGGCTTATTCAGACCAGGAGAGGCCATTGCTAGTGTGAAAATGCTAGAGTAGGACCATGTCTAGAGGACAAATTTTTAATGTGAAGGCATCAGCTATTTCAAATACATAAAGAAAATGTAAAGGACAAACTAATTAAAGGTTCCTTTACAAGTTGCCCGACTGGCCTCCTCTGCCCATCTAGTCTGACTGTTCGCCTCTCTTATCACCGTCTTGACCTCTGTGTCATATGATATTGATGAAAATGGGTCGAAACCTCTTAAACAGTTACAGTTACCTCTTCCTACAGTACATTCCTGTATGGCACTTCAATGTGCACTTTTACATTAGTGAGGGATTGGCCCAGCATTGTTGTCTCAACTTCTACACCCTGACTGATAAGTGTGGGGCTACAGTGACCTCTACAGTCTAAACAATTAGGTGTCAATTCCTCTCTATTGCCCCTCATATCTAAATACCTTAGTATGTCTTCAATGTCCCAGATTAGGTGTGCCATTACTGTTCTGTTATATGTAATTCGGCACAAAGGTATTTGCTATTAAAGTGTTCTGTGGATTGTAAAGGTGTATTCTGAACTCCTTTCACTAGATGTCTCACTATATACACTCACCGGCCACTTTATTAGGTACACCATGCTAGTAACGGGTTGGACCCCCTTTTGCCTTCAGAACTGCCTCAATTCTTGGTGGCATAGATTCAACAAGGTGCTGGAAGCATTCCTCAGAGATTTTGGTCCATATTGACATGATGACATCACACAGTTGCCGCAGATTTGTCGGCTGCACATCCATGATGCGAATCTCCAGTTCCACCACATCCCAAAGATGCTCTATTGGATTGAGATCTGGTGACTGTGGAGGCCATTTGAATACAGTGAACTCATTGTCATGTTCAAGAAACCAGTCTGAGATGATTCTAGCTTTAGGATATGGCGCATTATCCTGCTGAAAGTAGCCATCAGATGTTGGGTACAATGTGGTCATAAAGGGATGGACATGGTCAGCAACAATACTCAGGTAGGCTGTGGCATTGCAACGATGCTCAATTGGTACCAAGGGGCCCAAAGAGTGCCAAGAAAATATTCCCCACAACATGACACCACCACCACCAGCCTGAACCGTTGATACAAGGCAGGATGGATCCATGCTTTCATGTTGTTGATGCCAAATTCTGACCCTACCATCCGAATGTCGCAGCAGAAATCGAGACTAATCGGACCAGGCAACGTTTTTCCAATCTTCTACTGTCCAATTTCGATGAGCTTGTGCAAATTGTAGCCTCAGTTTCCTGTTCTTAGCTGAAAGGAGTGGCACCCGGTGTGGTCTTCTGCTGCTGTAGCCCATCTGCCTCAAAGTTGGACGTACTATGCATTCAGAGATGCTCTTCTGCCTACCTTGGTTGTAACGGTTGGCTATTTGAGTCACTGTTGCCTTTCTATCAGCTCGAACCAGTCTGCCCATTCTCCTCTGACCTCTGGCATCAACAACGCATTTCCGCCCACAGAACTGCCGCTCACTGGATGTTTTTTCTTTTTCGGACCATTCTCTGTAAACCCTAGAGATGGTTGTGCGTGAAAATCCCAGTAGATCAGCACTCCCTTCCTTTGTGAGAGACTCGATGCATCTGGTGGAACGCCTGGACGAGCTTGAAGTCCCGAACGACACGTGGCTGGTGACTTTGGATGTTGAAGCTTTGTACACCATTATTGATCACCAACAAGGGGTGAGTGCAGTGGCATCTTTTCTCAATTTCCAAAACTCCCAGGAGGAACAACACCATACCTTCATCTTGGACTTACTGAATTTCATCCTACGCCAGAACTACTTCATCTTTGATAACATCTTTTACAAACAGGTGTCTGGCACAGCCATGGGGGCACGATGTGCGCCCTCCTATGCTAACCTCTTTTTGGGGTTCTGGGAGAGGACACACGTGTACCCCATGAGCGACTTTCAGTGCCGGGTACTTAATTGGTTCCGGTATATTGATGATATTCTCCTCCTGTGGACAGGGACGAAGGAGGAATGTGACTTGTTTATATCCATACTCAATAACAACGACTATAACATCTGTCTTACATCTACCCTTTCACAGGAAAAAGTTTTCTTTCTGGATTTGGAACTGAGAATTTGCAATAATCGGATTGAGACATCTTTGTACCGTAAGGCCACAGCAACCAATAATCTTTTACAATATCAGAGCTTCCATCCACGCCATTTACGGGACGGAATCCCGATGGGCCAATTTCTCCGTGTCAAAAGGAACTGCTCTCTAAATACGGATTTTCAAGAGCATGCCAGGGACCTGACACATCGTTTTGAGAACCGCGGATACCCACGGAGAATCATCTCCCGAGCATACCGCAGAGCACGGGGTGCGGAGAGGGAACAACTCTTCACTCCCAAGACACGTTTTGCTGAGAACAAGGTAAGAATTGTCACTCCTTTTAATAATCAATGGCAAGAGGTATATGGCATATTACAGAAGAATTGGAACATCCTACTCACTGACCAAAGATTGACTCCACACTTAACGACCAAACCCCTACTTACAGCCAGGAGGGCGAAAAACCTCAAAGATCGACTCACTAAAAGTCACTTTGTACGCCCAACCGGTTGTACAAGTGGAGGGACCCGTTTGGTTGGTAGTTTTCCGTGTGGGAGATGCAATATATGCCCTCTTATGGTCTCTACAGGGGAATTTATCAATCCCGTGGATGGACAACATGTAACTCTCAAAAACTATACGAATTGTCGAACACGGGATGTGGTTTATGCTCTGATGTGCTCATGTCCTATGATCTATGTAGGTCAGACATCCCAGGAATTAAGGAAGAGAATCCAACATCATCTCTCCAATATCCGGAAAACCTCCAGATCTGTGGTACCCTTACCGGACACGACATCGGTGGCTGAACATTTCAGGAACTATCATAAAGGTGACTATACGTCTATGCGGGTCATAGGATTGGACAATGTACATCTAGGGATTAGAGGTGGTAACATCACCAAGCGACTACTGCAAAGTGAGTCTAGGTGGATCTACAAGTTGAACAGCTTGAAACCTCTGGGCATGAATGAGGAATTACTCTACAGCGGGTTTTACAAATAATTATTTATTTTCTATTGTATGTCATCCGCTCTGTATTTACATTTTTATTATTCCCTTACTTTTTTATTTACATCATTATCCTTTATGTATTGTTTATTATTTTGTTTGTTATTGTCTTTTATTTTTATCTTTATTTTTATTTTTATTTATATTTTATTTATTATTTTTTTTCTTTCATTCTATACACATATTTTCTTCTTTACATGCAACTGCCCCTCCCCCCCGTGCTGTGCCACTTTTCACTTTTATTTTTCCACACGTCCATCTCACCTCCCTTACACTTGCACACACACACACTTACGTTGACACTCTCCGACACTTCTATACACTCACATGTTCATATTTTGTTTCTTATTCTTTTATACACACACTTCTCTACAGGCATCCCATCATCATTTTTCACACTTATTTCCTTTCTTTTTTCTCCTCACTCTTATTCTCGCCCTTCACTCACCCATTCACTCACCATCATTTCACGATTGTATATTTATTTCTCTTTTGTGTGTTTTTCCTAGTATCACCATTTGTCCGGCTAGTTGCTATTCGGTTCAGAAGTGGATTTATGTCTCTACAAGATCCTCATTTTTCTATGGAAGCAAACCCGTGGTTTCTCCTCCTATGCCCTTATTTCACACTGACTCGGAATCCCTTGCTGGGAACATTTAGTAACAACTTGTTTTTTGAAGGTCCATCTGCATTACCATCAATATTTTTGGCCCGCAGGGTTATTCATTATCCACTTGTTGATGTGGACCCATCTCTATATACAATGATTTTCTGATCCTTTTTGATTTTGGACTTCGATTACTGTAAAAATTTAGCATTGTGCACTCGAATAACCTGGGAACTATTTGTTTAAATACGTCGAGTAAGGAAAAGACACTTGAGCTCTCATTATAATTTTCTCTCCCGGCTCTCGTGGTTAGGTGGTATTTCCAGTGTCCTATGTCCATACTTATTTCTATGTCCATTTTTTTGACATTATTATCATGTATATTAAAATGTCTCATACATATTATCTTATTATATTTTTGTTGGTACTCCTTATTAGCCTCACCTTCCTATTCCCTTATGATGCCGGGACTTATCCGTACCCCTGGTGTGTGGCTAGCGGCGCGCACGTCACCCTGGAGCCCTGGGACAGACACTAGTGTCCTGTGGTCATGGTTTAGATCTCACACTATTTGCCATAATAGGTAACTTTTGTGTATCTATGGCCTCTGGCTCATTTTTTGTTTTGTTTTTGTATTTTTTATTTTGAAGTTTTTTATTTTTTTATTTAGTGTTTTTTGTTGTTATTATTATTCACCTTTTGCACGGGAATGTGTGGACTTGCGTATCAGCATGTTATTTTCATTGGTTATTGTATAGATGTATCTGCTGTGGGGTGATCTATTCTATTTTTATTCCATGCTGATATTTATAGCAATTCTTCAATAGATAAAATAATATATATATATACGAATAATTCTTGTTTTTGGATTATCTATTTATATTACTATAATCACATTAGTTTATTTTTGGGTATTTGGCATAATATTTTAATACATTGTAGTCACTGTAATAAATACACAAACCTGATTAAAAATATAAATAAAAATAAAAATAAAATAAAAAATATATAAAAAATATAAAATAGAGATTAATAAATATAAAATAAAAAATAAAAAATAATAATAAATAAAAATTAATAGTAATAAAAATAGAGATAAGAAATGATAGAAATGGTAATGGAAATAATAGATAATAAGTAATAAGTAAAGATTAGGAAATGGTAATAATATGAATAAATAAATCAATAATAAACAAAACAAAAAAACATAAAATAAACAACTAAACAATAACAAGAGCTATATACAATGATAATAAATTAAGTTAAATGTCTCTCACATCTCTTTTATGTTCTTTTGGTATATTTATATCCTGCTGTTTATTGTTTCTCTTTGATTAAGTTGCTTTATTCAGTTTAACCCCTTAAGGACCGGGCCTGAAATGGCCTTAAGGACCGGAGCAAATTTTATGAATTTGACCAGTGTCACTTTATTCATTAATAACTTCGGGATGCTTTTACCTATCCGGCTGATTCTGAGATTGTTTTCTCGTGACATATTGTACTTCACATTTCTTGTAAATTGGAGTCGATACTTATAACGAATCTTTATGAAAAAACTCAAAATAGCGTGAAAAATTGTGAAAAAATGCATTTTTCCAACTTCAAAACTTTTCTGCTTATACAGAAAATGGTTATACCACATAAATTATATATTAAATAGCATTAGCAACATGTCTACTTTATGTTGGCGGCATTTATTAAACTATATTTCATTATTTTTAGACAATAGGAAGCTTAAAACATTAGCAGCAAATTTCCAAATTTTCAGTAAAATTTCAAAATCAGATATTTTTAGGGAACTGTTCAGGTTTAAAGTGTATTTGAGGGGACTGTGTGTTAGAAAGCCCCACAAAGCACCCCATTTCAGAAACTGCACCCCCTAAACTCTGCAAAAGCACATCCAGAAAGTTTTTTAACCCTTTAGGGGAGTCACAGAAATAAAAGCTAAGTGTGTAAGAAATTTGAAAATTTTAATTTTCTGTGCAGAGATTTTATTGCAATCCAATATTTTTCATAATTATAAACCTATTACCAGAGAAATGCACCCCAATATTGATTGCCCCGTTTCTGCAGTTTATAGAAATACCCCATATGTGGCCCTATTGCGCTATTTGACGCAACCACAAGCCTCAGATATAAGGGAGCGCCTAGTGAATTTCAATGGCTCCGTTATTTTTGGTCATTTCTGACTGTACCACTTCAGGTTGGCAGAGGCTCTGGGGTGCCAAAACCTAAAAAACACCCCTAAAGGGACACCATTTAGAAAACTACACCCCTCAAGGAATGTAACAAGGGGTGCGGTGAGCATCTGGACCCCACAGGTGCTTCACAGATTTTCCAAACAATATGGCTTGAAAAAAGACTAAAGTATTTTTTACACTAAAATGTTGTTCTAGCCTTCAATTTTTCATTTTCACAAAGGGATAAAAGGAAAAAAAAAACACAAAACATGTAGCACAGTTTCTCCCGAGTACGGAAATACCCCACATGTGGACATAAAGTGCCAAGCGGGCGCAGGATGAGCCTCCAAAGGGAAGGAGCGCCAATTGGCTTTTGGAAGCTGGATTTCACTGGAATGGATTTCAAGGGCCATGTTGCATTTACAGAGCCCTCGTGCTGCCAAGACACTGGAAACCCCCCACAAGTGACCCCATTCTGGAAACTACACCCCTCAAGGAATCTAACAAGGGGTGCAGTAAGCATATGGACCCCACTGGTGACGGGCACAAATGTGGAAAAATGTGACGTGAAAGTGAAAATTTTCATTTTTTCACTTTCATGGCACAAATGTGCCTGTCATCCAGGGGTCCATATCCTCACTGCACCCCTTGTTAGATTCCTTGAGGGGTGTAGTTTCCAGAATGGGGTCACTTGTGGGGGGTTTACAGTGTTTTGGCAGCACGAGGGCTCTGTAAATGCGACATGGCGTTCATCATCCATTCTAGCCAAATCCAACCTCTAAAATCCAAATGGCGCTCCTTCCCTTCAGAGGCTTGCCCTGCGCCCACATGGCGCTTTATGTCCACATGTGGGGTATTTACGGACTCGGGGGAAATTGCTCTACACATTTTGTGTTTTTTTTTCTCTTTTAACCCCTTGTGAAAATGATAAATTCAAGGCTAGACCAACATTATAGTGTAAAAAATTTAATATTTCATTTTCACGCCACATTGTTCCACATTTGTGCCCGTCACCAGTGGGGTCCATATGCTGACTACACCCCTTGTTACATTCCTTGAGGGGTGTAGTTTCCATAATGGGGTCACTTGTGGGGGGTTTAACTGTCTTGGCAACACAGGGGCCTTTTGAATGCAACATGGCCCCTCGAAATCCATTCCATCCAAATCCAGCCTTCAAAAACCAAATGGCGCACCTTCCCTTTGGAGGCTTACCCTGCACCCGCATGGCGCTTTATGTCCACATGTGGGGTATTTCCGTACTCAGGGGAAATTGCTCTACACATTGTGTTTTTTTTTATCTTTTAACCCCTTGTGAAAATGAAAAAATCAAGACAAGATCAATGATTTAGAGTAAAAATAAAAAAAAAATTACACTAAATGTTGGTCTAGCCTTGATTTTTTTCCATTTCCACAAGGGGTTAAAAAGAAAATGAACACAAAACGTGTAGGGTAGTTTCCCCTGAGTACGAAAATACCCCACATGTGGGCATAATGTGCCATATGGGCACAGGGCAAGCCACCAAAGGGACAGAGCGCCATTTAGAGGCTGGAATGGAGGATGGAGGCCATGTCGCAATTACAAAGCTCCTGTGCTGCCAGAACAGTAGAAACCCCCGACAAGTGACCCAATTCTGGAAACTACACCCCATAAGGAATCTAACAAGGGGTGCAGTGAGCATATGGACCCCACTAGTGATGGGCACATGTGTAGAACATGTGCCGTGAAAATAAAAAATACCATTTTTTTTCATTTTCACGTCCCAAATGTGGCCGTCACCAGGGGGCCATATACCCGCTGCCCCACTTGTTAGATTCCTTATGGGGTGTAGTTTCCAGAATGGGGTCACTTGTGGGGGGTTTCTACTGTCCTGGCCGCACAGAGGCTTTGTAATTGCATCATGGCATCCTCTAATGGGAATGGCGGCCATACCTACTTAGCTGGGGAAAAGGGACAATTCTAATTTATTTGGGGGTATTAGGCCAATTATTAGTTTATAAGGTTGGAAATGACAGGTGTCCATCAAACTCAATCTGTGTTGATCCAGAGGAAGGCAAAAACCCCTCGTGAGGCAGACGACAGTAGCCTCATCACAGGGGAAAAATTCCTTCCCGACTCCATATTGGCGATCAGAATAATCCCTGGACCAACGTGACCCCTGAAATAGGAATAAGGGACAGAATTTAGATAATGTAGAACCCCAGTGACGTGTGGTGCGCCTTGGAGCGATCCAGTATGCAGAGGCCGGGGTGATCAGGACCCTTCCTGATCCCCCTGTTACCCCACACTCTGCACTTCTTCTGGGGTCTCCCTTTCTCCAGTGTGGGGGACGTCACCTGTAAAATGTTGCCCTGGTGCGATACGGGGTCCTTCATATCCAGAAGCGCTGGGTCCGCTCCATGGCTGCTAAATATTAGGGCTCTATTACTACTTCTGATATGTTCGGATCGTGCCGCAAGCTACAGTAGCTCGGGCAGCGAGGGACCGGAAGAGGGGGTGCTGGTATAAAGGTTATCCCCGTACAGGTGGTGACCTTTATCCAGCAGTGGGAAGATCAGTTCCCGGACGATGTCCCCACTAACTCCGAGGATGGGGGGGGGGAGTGGGCATCTGGGGGCTGGATTCGAGTGTCCCTTCCTTCATACACTCTAAGGGTACGTGCACACTGCGGAATCGCGAAGGATAACCCTTTGTGCATTCCGCAGTTGGCACCCGCCGGCGGACTGATGCAGGCGCACGTCTCCGTCCGTGTCGTAGACTCCATTCTATGCACGGGCGGATTCCGCTCTGCGTCCAACGTGTTGATGGAATGACGGATGATGGAATCCGCCCATGCATAGGATAGAGTCTATGACACGGGTGGAGACGCGCCCCTGCATCAGTCCGCCGGCGGGTGCCAGCTGAGGAATGCACAAAGGGTTATCCTTCGCCATTTCGCAGTGTGCACGTACCCTAAGGCTGGGTTCACACACAGTATATTTCAGGCTGTATTTGGTCCTCAAGTCAGGTCCTCATAGCAACCAAAACCAGGAGTGGATTGAAAACACAGAAAGGCTCTGTTCACACAATGTTGAAATTGAGTGGATGGCCGCCATATAACGGTAAATAACTGCCATCATTTCAATATAACAGCCGTTGTTTTAAAATAACAGCAAAAATTTGCCATTAAATGGCGGCCATCCACTCAATTACAACATTATGTGAACAGATCCTTTCTGTGTTTTCAATCCACTCCTGGTTTTGGTTGCTATACAGCCTCACAAATACAGCCTCAAATATACATAGTGTGAACCCAGCCTAAATCTGTAAGTGTACCCTGAGGTACTCTCACAGAGTTTGTAGAATTTCACGCCATACCGTCATCTCTTATTGGGACGGTACTGGCGGAAAAGACATGTCTGGGGGGCAGCGTACGCTACGCTACCCCCAGAAACGTCACCGGATGATGAGGAGGATGAGGATGAATGGAGGAACAAAGGACCCCCCATTCATCCTCACTGGCTGTTTCGGTGTCGGAGGCAATAATAATGTATGCGTCCGATACCGAAAACACTCTGGGGGCCATCTTTATATGGGGATTGGTATATGGGGTATGTAGTGGTGTAGTGTAAAACTTTATTCAATGTAGTGTGGTGTAATGTAGTGTTTTTTTACGTGTTTTTTACAGTAAGTATACAAAAAAAACCTACGCCAAAAATGGTGTTGCTGATGAATGCCGCACTTATGTTCGGCACTTATCAGCAGACCGTGGCAGTAGGATATAAAAAAAAAACACCCTACGCCAAAAAGGAGGAGTTGCTGATTAGCAGCGCACTTTCGTGCGATGCTGATCAACACTCAGCGGCGATAGGGTGCGGAAAATAGAAAAAAAAAAAAAATTGGGAAAAAAATTTTTTTTTTTACTACATTCTGAACATCCCTGTAGTGGCTGATACGTGTATTACACTTATCAGCCGCTAGGGGGCAGCAGAGCGCAAGATCCGAAAATAGACGACGCTGGAGCCGGAAAAATACGAAAATAGACGACGCTGGAGCCGGAAAAAGCCGATCGGGACTCACGGAAGAAGCCGAAGTCCCGACAAGATGAAGAGGACGCCGGGAACCCGGAAGACGCCGATCAGGACCCCGGGACAGGTGAGTAATGTACAAATACCTGCTCCGGACCCCTCAGCTACCTAGCTGAGGGGTCCGGAGCAGGTATTTATTACTTGTGGGGACTTTGATCGCCGCGAACGGCCGGCCGGCTGGCCGGCCGGCTGGCCGGCCGTTCACGGCGATCGGGACGGTGGTACCGTGACCACCATTACTTTTTACAGTAATGGCGGTCGGTGCCGTCCTCGGACAGCACCGACCGCCATTTTTTTCCGGGTCATCGGGCAAACCGATGGCCCGGAAAGGTTCCGATCGCCGCTATGGGCTTATCAGCCAATAGCGGCGATCGTCGGCATGGGGGGGGTTAACAACCCTCCATGCCGACAGGGAGAGATGGCCTGCTATGTATTATAGCAGGCTATCTCCCCCGATCGGGACCCGGCCGGCCGCGGCGCCCGTTTAAAGGGCTGACGTACCGGTACGTCATGGGTCCTTAAGTGACAGTGATCCATGACGTGCCGGTACGTCATGGGTCCTTAAGAGGTTAATGAGTCAGTGTGACCACAGGGCTGTCCCATTGACGTGTATACACGCGTCACCCGGCAACAATCTGGATTCAATAAAGTTGTTGAAATGGACATTGTAGGTCACGTGGACGGAGGGCCCGGACATGTATTGTTTGCGCATGCGCAGTTGGCACACTCGGACGCCGCAGCCATGCCTGGGGGCGCGGACCGGCATCATACAGGAGGTTTGGCTAACTCTGCTTATTTTACACACATTGTGCTTATTATCTTTTGATCACAAGTGGGTATATATATGACGTTTGCTATTAGTACCATTACCCTTGAGAAAGTCCCAAGTGGGGACGGAACGCGTGGGGTTCTGTGGACGCTGATATAGATCCTATGGTCTGGTGATATTCTCTTGATGGGCCTCGGCCCCCTTTCTATTTACCTTGCATTTCTTTCTTGTACTTGTGTCTATTGCACTTTACATTACCAACATCAGTGGGGATCTTGTTCACCTGTAATTATCAGCTTGTCCTTGTGCCTGTTTATCATATACGGCACTATGTTCGATTGGTTGTACATTTTTAAGTGTTTTTAATCTGTATGTCCCATTTGTTGCTTTGTACCAATAAAATGCATTTGTTTCATATTATTACGTATTCATTCAGTTGACACTTCATTTATTTATTTTCTTTCGGATGTGCCACCGATATCACTGGGCATGCTTTTGTTTGTGAAGTTTGATATACACTCACCGGCCACTTTATTAGGTACACCATGCTAGTAACGGGTTGGACCCCCTTTTGACTTCAGAACTGCCTCAATTCTTGGTGGCATAGATTCAACAAGGTGCTGGAAGCATTCCTCAGAGATTTTGGTCCATATTGACATGATGACATCACACAGTTGCCGCAGATTTGTCGGCTGCACATCCATGATGCGAATCTCCAGTTCCACCACATCCCAAAGATGCTCTATTGGATTGAGATCTGGTGACTGTGGAGGTCATTTGAATACAGTGAACTCATTGTCATGTTCAAGAAACCAGTCTGAGATGATTCTAGCTTTAGGACATGGCGCATTATCCTGCTGAAAGTAGCCATCAGATGTTGGGTACAATGTGGTCATAAAGGGATGGACATGGTCAGCAACAATACTCAGGTAGGCTGTGGCATTGCAACGATGCTCAATTGGTACCAAGGGGCCCAAAGAGTGCCAAGAAAATATTCCCCACACCATGACACCACCACCACCAGCCTGAACCGTTGATACAAGGCAGGATGGATCCATGCTTTCATGTTGTTGATGCCAAATTCTGACCCTACCATCCGAATGTCGCAGCAGAAATCGAGACTAATCGGACCAGGCAACGTTTTTCCAATCTTCTACTGTCCAATTTCGATGAGCTTGTGCAAATTGTAGCCTCAGTTTCCTGTTCTTAGCTGAAAGGAGTGGCACCCGGTGTGGTCTTCTGCTGCTGTAGCCCATCTGCCTCAAAGTTGGACGTACTATGCATTCAAAGATGCTCTTCTGCCTACCTTGGTTGTAACGGTTGGCTATTTGAGTCACTGTTGCCTTTCTATCAGCTCGAACCAGTCTGCCCATTCTCCTCTGACCTCTGGCATCAACAACGCATTTCCGCCCACAGAACTGCCGCTCACTGGATGTTTTTTCTTTTTCGGACCATTCTCTGTAAACCCTAGAGATGGTTGTGCGTGAAAATCCCAGTAGATCAGCAGTTTCTGAAATACTCAGACCAGCCCTTCTGGCACCAACAACCATGCCACGTTCAAAGGCCCTCAAATCACCTTTCTTCCCCATACTGATGCTCGGTTTGAACTGCAGGAGATTGTCTTGACCATGTCTACATGCCTAAATGCATTGAGTTGCTGCCATGTGATTGGCTGATTAGAAATTAAGTGGTAACATGCAGTTGGACAGCTGTACCTAATAAAGTGGCCGGTGAGTGTATGTATTGTACTTTATGACAGAGCTGGAGGAGATTCTTTAGAAAGGGTTAGCTGTTTCTTTGATCGACTGTATGTTTTACCCAATCATATGTGATGGTTTGTAAGCTGACTGAGACCAGTCCCTGTCGACGGTACCTCATGCAGAGCCTTTTTCCAGCTCCCAGCCTATCAGAGGCCTTGTTTTGCATCACAAGGTGTGTTTCCTCCAATCACAGAGCTCCCTAAGTGGTGACGTAAAACCAGTTTAGTCCAGTCTAGCCTGAGGAGAAGTAATGGAGATTAGGGCTAGTGAGGTAGTTAGTTTTTCCTATACAAGAGTTCCAGAGTTAGCCATGTCTGGCTAGAAAACACTAAGTATGGCTACCAGAGACAGGAGAAAACCTATTCCACACTGAGGGGCTATTAGATTGTTATATACAAAACCCTGCAAGGAGCCTGCAGGAGGTACTACAAGAGTCAGCAGTCAGATAAGCGCAATTCAAGCCGAGAACTCTGCACATACCCCTCCTGGCCACTGTGACAAGCGCCTCAGTAGTACTTAACATCTTGCCCCCAGCTAAACACCACCAGGCTCCTGGCTTTAGCCCCCTTTTCACCCACTTGGCAGTGCAGCACAGAGGTGCTAAAAGGCACTATATTTTAGTCTAATACAGAATTTTGCAGAATCATGATAAATCTTCCCCTTCTTGTGCTGTCAAGAACTTTGTGTTATGTAATACAAAGAAAAGGCAATTTCAATGTGTAGATACTACAGGATCCCAGCAAAAATTAAAGGTCACATTTCCCCACCTCCTCATCCCGGCACACTGACCTCGGCACTGTTCACAGAGCATGCTTACATCAGTGTCGCACAGAATTCTGCAGTGAGTGTCAGGTTCAGACTACAGACTCCTTTGACCCATGTGGCTGCTGTGAAACATATCTCAGAGTACAAGGTGGGTGTCCCTATAATACTGTAAGAAAAATAACATAAAAAAACTACAATCAGAATATTTCAAATAGGTACAAAATATAAATATTTTAGTGTCTGGTTCTATTTTAAATAAACATGTAGAGGTAATATATTCCCTTTAAGATAAAGATAACAGGCTGACTCTTATCTGCCTCTTGGTTGCCATAATATGAAGACTGAAATATATCAATGTGACACAAAGACTATCTAGGAAAACTTGTTTATTTAATTATGCTTTCCTTAAGAAGTTGTTCAGTTTTATATACATGAATATGGAGTTTTACCTTAATCAAGGGAGCCTCTTACTTTGGAGGACCGGTCTTTCACCATGTTACCAAGAAAACTCATTAAAGGGGTAGTGCGGCGCTAAAGAATTATTCACAGACTAACACACATTACAAAGTTATACAACTTTGTAATGTATGTTATGTCTGTGAATGGCCCCCCTTCCCGTGTCCCCCCACCCCCACCCGTGTACCAGGAAGTGTGATGCGCTATACTCACCTGTCACGTGCCGACACCCGTCTCCGATCTTCAGCGAGTGACGTCTTCTTCGGGCGGACGGCAGCGTCATCCGATACTCAGCCGCGATTGGCTGAGCATAACTGTGCTCAGCCAATCGCGGCTGAGCACAGTTGTGACGCAGCGGAGGGAGGACGGGCGGCAGCGACTCGGCCGTCCGTCCGAAGATGACGTTTGGCACAAGATGGTGGACGGCCTTCGACACGGATCAGGTAATGTATAATGCACCAACACTTCCGGCATTCGGGACAACACACCGGCATTCGGGACAGTCGGAGCTGTTCGCCGTCCGCCCGAAGAAGACGTCACTCGCTGAAGATCGGAGACGGGTGTCGGCACGTGACAGGTGAGTATAGCGCACCACACTTCCGGGTACACGGGCGGGGGTGGTGGGACACGGGGAAGGGGGCAATTCACAGACATAACATACATTACAAAGTTGTATAACTTTGTAAGTTGTGTTATTCTGTGAATAATTTCTGAGCGCCGCACTACCCCTTTAATATACATGTGATCATTGCAATACTTAATTTGCCCTGTGGTGGCACTGCAGGGAAACATTTACTATGTATTTTCTCAAAGAAAACGACCAATCATTGATCAGATCATTGGACATTTTCAACTCATTGTCACATGACCATTCTAATAAATATGTTGTTTAAAGTGGAGAATTCCACTTTTAATCATCTGAGTTAATTCAAGCATGTACTAGATTTATCCAGAATTTTTAAACATACAGGAGATCTCAGTGTATAAGCCAGTACAGTGCACTTGCACAGTGACGGACACATGCAATACAGTAACAGGTACTTAGTCAGTAGTTCACTCTTTAAGAAATGACCAAGGTCATCGGATCAAAGGCAGTTATGTTCAGGTAGAAATTCTACACGACTCCTTAGTGTTTCTTCAGATTCATGTGTGGTCTTTTCCATCTTGCGGTTATGGGATCAAATTGGTACAGTGTGCGAATTCATTAAATCTGGTAAGTTTCCACACTATGGTTATAAGTCAACATTAGTTAATAGTCCTGAGGTTAGTTTAATGTTGTTTGTCATGAAGCAATTACGTACAGCAGAGATAGTGATTTAAACCAGATAAAGCGTATTATTTTTACAGTAAATGAAGCAGTATATACATGTCGTTTTACATTTTTAAGCTTTAGGTTTTATTTGTATTTGTAGTACTCAAGTTTTATTAGATATTACCCACCGGAAAACATATAAATTGAAGGACGTAACTGCATGAGTAAGAAACTGGCTGAGAGAGTTGCTACACCTCCACACATGTAAATACAATAGACAGACTGTCAGGAATGTGACTTTGCGCTCCTCGGTCCGTACTGGGCGACCGAGGAAGCGCTGAGCCTCTGGTTGTTTTTTGTTTGCAGTCCTGTCTGAATGCTGTCTTAGTTTCCCAGCCACACCCGCATTGCCTGTTACACTCTGGCAGTGCAGGGGTTACTCCTTATAGACCTGTCCAGCTGAGCTGGGTGCTGGGTTCAGGGCTGATCCAATCAAGTGCTGGACCCAGTCCCTGATTCCAGATAAAAAAGCAGCAGGCTCTTCATTTCCCTGCTGGCTATTGAGTGTTACTCAGCTAAGCGCTTCAGCTCTCCTGGTTCTGTTACTTCTGTTGCCTGACCTATTGCTTGATCTTCCAACCTGCTTTGTCTGCTGCCTGCCCTGACCTCCTTGTCTGTCTCTGACTCTTCTTCTGCCTTACGTTTTTGTACCTCGCTGACCGCCGTTGCTGACCCGGACCGTAGACTTTGCATTATTGTGTTTGTTTCGTCTGTCTTGTTTTGTGTATCACCTGGTGTAGGACAGGGACTGACACCGTGGTTGTCCACGGCCGTTTAGGGCCGTTGAGGCAAGTAGGTAGGGTCAGAAGGTGGGTTCTAGTGGTTAGGGCTCACTGTCTTGTTCTGTTCCCCACCTACGTCCGGCGAGTTTGTGACAGAATAGCCAGCCAGAAAGAAGATTTTTGGGTCACCTGCATCATGGACCCTATGAACACCCTGGTGACCCAGATGCAGGGTCTGAATACGTTGGTTCAGACCCTTGCTGAGCATGTGCAGGAACAAGAGTCCTTGCCCAGGCAGATGTGTCTGACCCCCCCGCAGGCTCCTGAACCCCCAGTGCAGCTCCCTGAGAAATTTAAGGGGGACAGGAAAAATTTCCGGACCTTTCGGGAGGGGTGCAGATTATTTTTTCGGCTACGTCCCCGCTCCTCCGGAGATGAGACCCAGAGGGTGGGCATTATTATGTCCCTCCTGCAGGGCCCACCCCAAGAATGGGCATTCTCACTACCTTCTGACTCCCCTGATTTAATGACCGTTGACAGATTTTTTTCAGCCTTGGGCCTTCTGTATGATGACCCAGACCGAGCAGCAGAGGCAGAGCGCCAATTGACGACACTCAGACAGGGTAAGAGACCAGTGGAAGAATACTGTGCTGACTTTAGGCAGTGGTGTGTACCCTCTACTTGGAATGACCCAGCTCTGCGTTTCCAGTTTCGTGCGGGCTTGTCTGACCAACTGAAGGACTTGTTAGTAGCCTATCCTAATCCTGAGACTCTGGAGGAAACTATGACCTTAGCCATACGGGTAGATAGGCGTATGCGGGACAGACGCAAAGAGAGAGAAACGTCTAAATTCCCTTCTGGTTCATGTCCTTTGACCTTACCTCCTAAACCTTCTTCTTCCTCTCCTGTGTCCCCTCCGCAAGACGAACCTATGCAGATCGGGTCAACTGACGCCAAAGCCAGACGTGCATATCGCCTCCAGAACCATCTGTGTCTCTACTGTGGCAAAGCGGGGCATCAAGTACGACAATGTACCGCTAGACCTGGTTCACCGCCGGAAAACTTCAGCGCCTGAATGATTATCGAGGGGGTCATTCAGGTGCACAGGTAACCTTCGACAAGAAAAAGAAGTTGTTGTTGCCTATTTCTTTGACTTTGGGAGATAAATTTATCTCGGGATATGCCCAGGTTGACTCTGGGGCTTCTGCTAACTTTATTAATACTGTTTTCTGGTCTGGTCTGGGGGCATGTCCACTTCAGCTTAAATGTCCGTTGAATGTGACTGGAGCGGACTCTGCCCCTTTTGCTCAGGGTAATATACGCTACATTACCCCCCATCTTGAGGTAAAGGTGGGATCAGTTCATTTTGAAAAGCTTGACTTTTTGCTTATGGAAAATTTGTCTGCTGATATTATTCTGGGGTTACCCTGGTTGGACCAGCATAACCCCGTGTTTGACTGGCCCAACAGGGAACTGGTTCGATGGGGACCAGAGTGTGCTCCTCATTGTATTTCTTTGTCGCTTGCTGAATGTTCTTCTGATGATGGGGAGATTCCGGAGTTTCTGCTTGATTATGCTGATGTGTTTGATGAGAGATCGGTGGATGGATTACCTCCCCATCGTCCCTATGATTGCACTATTGACTTGATACCAGGGTCTAAGTACCCTAAGGGTAGAATATTTAATTTGTCCTGTCCAGAAAGAGAGGCTATGCGAGATTATATCAAGGATAGCTTGCGTAAAGGTCACATCCGTCCCTCCTCTTCTCCCATGGGGGCGGGATTCTTTTTTGTGGGTAAAAAAGATGGTGGTCTACGCCCCTGTATTGATTATCGAGAATTGAATAAGATCACTGTGAAAAATCAACACCCTCTGCCTCTCATTCCAGACTTGTTTAACCAAATTGTGGGAGCCAAATGGTTCTCTAAGATTGATTTGCGGGGAGCATACAACCTAATAAGAGTAAAGGAGGGAGACGAGTGGAAGACTGCCTTTAATACTCCTGAGGGACATTTCGAATACCTCGTTATGCCCTTTGGATTATGTAATGCTCCGGCAGTCTTCCAACATTTTGTTAATGACGTGTTCCGTGAACATCTGGGTCGTTTTTTGGTGGTATATCTAGATGATATTTTGATATTTTCTCCTGATTGGTGCTCTCATGTTCAGCATGTTCGTACTGTGTTAGAATTGCTAAGGCAAAATCACCTCTGCGCCAAGCTGTCAAAATGCCAGTTTGGGATACAGGAGGTCTCATTCTTAGGGTATAAGATCACCTCCAACTCATTTTGTATGGACCCCCTTAAAGTGACAGCCATTGAAAATTGGGAGCGACCCAGTAGCCTTAAGGCCCTACAAAGGTTCCTGGGATTTGCCAATTACTATAGAAAGTTCATCAAGGGTTTTTCTGTTATTGCTAAACCATTAACTGATCTAACCAAAAAGGGGGCAGACCTGGTTAATTGGAGTCCTGAGGCTATCCTGGCATTTGACAAGCTTAAGAGGTGTTTTGCTGAAGCTCCTGTGTTAACTCAGCCTGAAAATTGAACAACCCTTTGTCATTGAAGTTGACGCATCTGAGGTTGGGGTAGGAGCAGTTCTCTCACAAGGTTTAGAGACCCTCACCAACCTCAGACCCATAGCCTACTTTTCTAGGAAGTTCTCCAAAGCCGAAAGCAACTATGACATAGGTAACAGAGAACTTCTGGCCATTAAATTAGCCTTTGATGAATGGAGACATTTTCTGGAAGGGGCTAAACATAGAATTAAGGTGTTAACAGATCATAAGAATCTGATATATTTGGATAAAGCCAAACGTCTCACTCCTCGTCAGGCCAGATGGGCTTTGTTCTTTACACGATTTAATTTTGAAATTTCTTTTCGACCTGGGTCTAAAAATGTTAAAGCTGACGCCTTATCGCGCAGCTTTGACATCGACACGGTTCCCAGGGAGCAACCAGAGACCATCCTGTCACCCGGGGTGGTGGTGGCCACTTTGCAACCCGATCTGGCAGCTCGGATTGCGGAATCTCAGTCTCTGGCTCCCCGGAACACTCCTGAGTCTAAACTGTTTGTTCCTCCAAACCTTCGCCTTAAGGTTTTGGAGGAGATTCATAATTCTGTGTTGGCTGGTCACCCGGGAATTGCAGGTACTAAGTACTTACTCTCACGGCATTATTGGTGGCCTTCATGGGCAAGAGATGTCAAATCATTTGTCGACGCCTGTGAAACTTGCGCCAGATCCAAGGTTCTGCGTAGACTACCTGAAGGTCTCCTCCATCCCCTTCCGGTGCCTACCAGACCTTGGACTCATATTTCTATGGATTTTATTACCGATTTGCCACCCTCTAAGGGAAAAACAGTCATTTGGGTGGTTGTTGACAGATTTTCTAAGATGTGTCACCTTATTCCCCTGCGTAAGCTCCCTAATGCTCGTACCTTGGCTACATTGTTCATAAACCATATCTTACGTTTGCATGGTGTTCCAGAAAATGTAGTTTCTGACAGGGGGGTACAATTTGTCTCCAGATTTTGGAGAGAATTTTGTGGTCGGCTGGGCATCTCATTATCCTTTTCGTCGGCTTTTCACCCACAATCTAATGGCCAGACAGAAAGGGTGAACCAATCTCTGGAACAATTTTTGAGGTGTTTTGTTGCAGGGAGCCAAAATAAATGTTGAGAGTTTCTATCCTTAGCGGAATTTGCTCTAAATAATCGTGAAAATCAGTCACTCAAGATGTCGCCATTTTATTGTAATTATGGCTTTAATCCCAGATATTCTTCTGTACATGCGTCAGAGTCCGTAAACCCTTCGGCCGAAGGTATTTATTCTAAACTGTGCACAGTTTGGGCCCAAGCTCTTCAGAACTTGGTCAAAGCCCAAGAGACAGCTAAGAAACAGGCGAACAAAAGACGCATATCTGGCCCAGATTACGGTATAGGAGAAAAGGTATGGCTCTCAACTAAAAACTTGAAATTGAAGGTTCCCTCTGGTAAACTAGCACCCAAGTACATTGGTCCGTACGTTATCACAGAGATCATTAATCCTGTTTCATTCAGATTACGATTACCTGGGTCTATGAGAATTCACAATGTATTTCATAAGTCTCTTCTCAAAAAATATGTTAATCCTGTGCTTCCTTCAGTCCTCCCTGCTCCTCTGGTCATCCAGGGGGAGCTGGAGTTTGAAGTGGACAGGATATTGGACTCTCGTCAAATTCAAAATTCCATCCAATATCTTGTCCAGTGGAAGGGATATGGTCCTGAAGAAAATACGTGGGTTGCCAGTAAGGATATACATGCCCCACGTCTCATCCGGAAGTTTCATGACCATAACCCCTCTAAACCGGGTCCTTTAAATAAGGGTCCTGAGGCCCCTCATAAGAGGAGGGGTACTGTCAGGAATGTGACTTTGCGCTCCTCGGTCCGTACTGGGCGACCGAGGAAGCGCTGAGCCTCTGGTTGTTTTTTTGTTTGCAGTCCTGTCTGAATGCTGTCTTAGTTTCCCAGCCACACCCGCATTGCCTGTTACACTCTGGCAGTGCAGGGGTTACTCCTTATAGACCTGTCCAGCTGAGCTGGGTGCTGGGTTCAGGGCTGATCCAATCAAGTGCTGGACCCAGTCCCTGATTCCAGATAAAAAAGCAGCAGGCTCTTCATTTCCCTGCTGGCTATTGAGTGTTACTCAGCTAAGCGCTTCAGCTCTCCTGGTTCTGTTACTTCTGTTGCCTGACCTATTGCTTGATCTTCCAACCTGCTTTGTCTGCTGCCTGCCCTGACCTCCTTGTCTGTCTCTGACTCTTCTTCTGCCTTACGTTTTTGTACCTCGCTGACCGCCGTTGCTGACCCGGACCGTAGACTTTGCATTATTGTGTTTGTTTCGTCTGTCTTGTTTTGTGTATCACCTGGTGTAGGACAGGGACTGACACCGTGGTTGTCCACGGCCGTTTAGGGCCGTTGAGGCAAGTAGGTAGGGTCAGAAGGTGGGTTCTAGTGGTTAGGGCTCACTGTCTTGTTCTGTTCCCCACCTACGTCCGGCGAGTTTGTGACACAGACTAACAGAGAGGTATTATATCAGTTACCTCAACCAAAAAGTTGTTATGCTAATAGAAAAACTGTTTGTTTGTTTTTTCAAAGCATAAGCAAAACAAGAGCAATAAAAACCGTAAAAGGACAATGGAAAAAAGAGGCATATTAATCTTTTAGAGGAAGTATGAATGTCCAGTGAATAGAGAGCACTTGGTAAAAATTAGGGTCCTATTAGACTATGCGATTTTTAGTTTTCACTGATTAATGATAAACAATTGCAAATTAGGACTTTTGCGAACGGCCTGAATTTGTTCACCATAATACATGGAACAATAGTCGATAGTTACGATCGCAATTACGATTGTTCGTATACTCTAGTACCTGAACTATCGTAATAATGAACAATGTGTACATACACTCAACTATTTGGGAACCATTAGTGAACTATTAACGATGAATTTATGGTCACCTCAAAAGATGCTATCAGCGACATGCAAATGAATTTTTGTTAGCCGTTTGATCGTTGCTTAATACACGTGGAAAGATTATCACTTAAATTCAAATTATATAACTCTTCCTGCTGCAGCTTGTATCCGGGCCTGCATCAGGGCCTGAACCCTTGTCAGGAACCACATCTGCAGATTGTTTATGAGGGACTTTGAGAAAGTAACTATGCACTGCTAAGCCCAAAGGTGGGGTAACTGTCACCCGGGTTTAACTTTGCCTATGTCTGGGATCCTTCTAAAGAGTCAGCACAATCTACAGAGACAGAAATTGATCTGCAGTGGAACAAAGAGCTGAAGTTGAAGTATTGATACTTGCTCGGCCTTCTCTGGTAATCTTGAGAGGTTAAATTCGCCCAGTAGTTTAAGCCTGGGATAGGTGCTACCAAATCTGACATTTGCTGGACCTGTTTGGTATTCCAACCATGAGTACAAGATCTTCTTCAACACTAAGTTATTCTAAACACTATAGAGTTCTGCACTAATTAGGCAAGGTCCCCAAGACAGTCCCTAAACCTGTCCTAAGTCAAGCAACACTTCTACTTCTTACTACCTCTATTAGCTACTACCTCAAGCACTACCAACACCCGTACCTGCACCCAGTGACGTCATTCACCTGTATTGCACTGAAGTTCTCAACTAAAGTGTTGGACGCTATGCTTATTACTCCTGCACCTACACGCACCTGATCCTACCCTTTTTAAAGCCCAGTGCTTGTATAACCGGGGGTGGGCATCACCACTCCTGGCCACCATTACAAGTGCCTATGTGATACCACCACACTAGCCCACTGCTAAGAACATCTAGCAAACCCCGGGTTACAGCAAATGTCTGTGTGTCTCAATGCCTGGTTGTCACACAGCTGTCACCCTGCCAACTTCTCTCTAGTGGGATGCTCCTATTATGAGCTTACCCAGAAAAGAAAGTCTGATCACCCACAAGAGAAGTCTGGTCACATACACAGAACAAGAGGAAGACTCCCTCTCCTGCCACACTGGTTTCCTAGCTTAACTCTGCACTCTTAATTGTTAAGTCTTTCTTTGTGCAGTGTCCCAGAACCCTTTATGTCAACTACTAAATATATATGTAAAAAACCTCAGGTGCGACTACCGCCCATAAGCGACTAAGACCTGTCTACGCTGACAGCAGTTGGAGAAGAATTCTTTGCTACCCCCCCCCCCCCCCGGGTGAGACTTCATAGTGGTTCTCGGTCAACTACATATGCTCCTCCTTCATTACACAGGGCGCTATACATCACTGCTACCAACCCCTACATTAGTTCCAGTAACTTTCTGCAGTATAATTTTCATGTATTTTTGCTATAGTAACATCTTGTGGCTAAACATTACACTGGAAATTGTGAAACATGCAGAAAATAATGACGAGAACCGGCAAACAATGCAGTTTCATAAGATAACATTCATAGTGATTCATTAAGTTCAGTGCTAGCTGTTTTATTGCATCCTCAGTTTGGCTCAGCTTGGCTTATAATAGCTGCCTTAGGCTACAAAAATGTATTTAACACTTCTATGCAAACAGAAGAGCAATCGAAGAAACTGAGTAAAGAATGTGCAAATAAAACCACAATGATGCTCACTTAAAGTCCAAATGTTGACTGCAGAAATTTTAAACCATTCAAACTTTTATATTTCTATGCTAGTTATTACACCAGTATTGTTTGGTTTGTACATTATTAGATATTAAAGCAGTTTTAAGGATAAAAAGATTGATGATCCATCATTTTTAAATGGTAAAGAGATTCTACCCAATGAATTCCTGCCAATCACCAGAACCATAAAGTTGAGGGGATGGCTGGAATGTCACAGCCCCTTTCTTGTTAGGCTTCAAGGGGTATTCTGCTCATGGCATAAAAAAAGCCTCCTGGTTTTAATACTCAGGACCCCCCCCCCCTTCCAAGGAGCCTCCGTTCATAGTTATGAAGTTTTTCTCTAGGAGGGACTATTTTAAAGATGGTGACGGCCAGGAAAGTACCTCTCCCGGCATGCCCTGCACCTCCTGCACTGGCGCAGACATAGAGGGCCCAAAGGGCCAGAATGTGAAAGGACAGTGGGGGCAGAATGTGACAGGTCATCGGGGAAGAGTGTGACAGGAAAGCAGTGGTGACTTACAAGGCTGGGGGATGGTGGTGAGAGGAGAACGAGAATGCCTCCTGAGCTGGTGCAGACCTAGAGGGCCCAGCGTGTCAGGGTATGAGAAGACAGCCAGGCAGTCTGGGCTCTCCTTCCTCTGTCCCCATTGCCACCAGAGAAATGAAACAGCTGTCCTCCATCTCTGCAGTGGGCTTGGTTAGCAGTGGATTGGTTCATTAGCACTTACAGTCAGGCCCACAGCAGAGAGGGAGGACATGTTCCCAATACGTAAGGTGGGGGCCAGGAGGAAGAAATGTGCCAAAGAGGACTTCATTTAGATTATTTAGATTAATTTAAGCTGATTAACAGAGCAGAAGCCATAATTTGTTGATTTGAGAAAGATATAAAGCTATGGGTGGGCTATTAGATAATGCAGAGTTAATTTGAAGTGGAATATTCATTTAAGTAAGAGTTTTTTTTGCTGTGGTAATTGTTAGGGGTCCCACCCAATGTTGATGACCTATGTTAAGCCCAGTGTTAAGCCCTGAAAGACCCCTTTAAATGAGAAGTCCAGCAAAATTAAAAACTACAGTGCAGACAGGGGGTGGGTAATCATAACAAAGAATGAATACTTACCCATCCCTGTGCCCCTGCTGCATAACCATCTGTCTTCTGGGTTGGGTTCCTGCTATGTCATGACTTTGGGAAAAGCACCTGACCCAGCTGATGGATTGCCCGCCAGTCAGTCATTGACTACATTGGTGTCCCAGTCACTGCACCTTCCTGCCTGCACTGTTGTTATTGACTTCTTCTTTGAGGAAACAAAGCTAAATGTGGCTCTACAGCTTCATTACCTGAAGGCTGAACGATCATTCAGCCATCAGTTATCGCTCCTGTCTAGTAACCATCTTCCCCATACACAGGAATGTTCAGCACGGCTGAATACTCCTGTGTCCTGTATGTGGAGGTGAAGGTTAAGCCACAGCCAGAGATCTCGGGCTGCGGCTACCCCTCCCAGAACAAAAGGACCAGTCAGTAATTTTCCATCATACCCTACCCCATCTCAGAAATATAGAAGATTGTCTGCCCTTTAGTCTCCACTAATGTACATTGGTGATCAGTTGGCAGAGCCCCATTTGCCTTTAGCTTGGCTATACAGTTATTCTATCTTATTCATTGCTGTATAGAGTAGTAAAACACATAACATTAGCTGCTCACGATAACATATAATGCAGCAATATGTAATTATTTTATTCATACTTAATATGTAATTTGCCTTGTGAATTTATTCAAAGCACCAGGACTGGGAAAGTTACTTGGCATGTTGATGATATGCTCCAATAAAGAATAGCCTAAATTTCAGCAGGCCATTGATTTCAGGAGTTTACCACTTACCACGGCAAGCCAGGCTCCTAGCCAAAAAATCCCCACAGTATAATCCAGTGACCCAAAGGAAAACAGAACTTTTATTACAACAAGTTATCGTGAAACAAGCTTTTATTGGATGATTCTAACAACTATGGAAAGGAGCATAACAGTTTCTTGACTTCACAAAACATTTTCCTTGTTAATATTCTGCACATCCACAAGGATTGCAGTATTTCAGTTTGCTTTCTAAAATAAGATGGAGCACAGATGACAGTTCTTACCATTGATTTTAGTCTTTAGTAAGATTTCAGCAATGAATACAAAAAGTCCCTACGGAAATTATTGAAGTCAATAAATGACCAGTTAATGACCAGTTAATGCTGGGGTTGTTCACAGCTAAGGAACTACAGGACCCGAATGGAACATAAGACTCACCCAATAAGTACCAATGCGTAGCCTACAATTATAGACAACAAAACAACATAATGTATATTAACTAAAGATGAGCGAAGCGAAATCAAAAGTCTATGTGAATTGGGCCGTCAATTCGCTTCATTCTGTGAAGGGAACTCCCGCCAATTTGTTAGGAAATTCTCAAAAAAACAAAATGGCGGCCACACATGCTGTCTGGAGCATCACTGGGCAGGAGAAAGGGATTAACCACAATCCCCAGCGCCCATCCAATCAGCTGCAGGCCTCTCTGTGATGTCACCACCTTCCCCTCTATATAAGGCGGTTCGGTAACAGAGGTGGCCAGTCAGCTGTGAGTGGAGGAGAGAACAGGATGGCAGCAGGAAGTTACAGTAGAGCAGGGAGAGACTAACAGAGTGATATAGGGACAGAGAGGAGAGGAATGGCGGAAATTGGATGAGTGACTGGCTGATTGACATTTTTTTTTATTGTGATTTTACGATTTTTGACACTTTTACAACAACCTGCTTTAACAAATTCATTCTTCTGTAATAGTCACAGTATTGTAGCTACTATAGTTTGGGCTGTTTTAATGAAATTCATTAAGATTCGATTCACAAATATTAACGATTTGACCCAAAATTTACAAAGCTTACAAAACTAATTACCGACTGCTTCACTCATCTCTAATATTGACCCTGGGAATCTAAATATGTACGTGCTATGGAATAAATAAACAATATCACACAGTCTTCCAGGTCATACAGTCAGGGGCGTAGCTAGGGGTTCCGCCTGGGGGGGGGGGCGAGTGAGTCTCAGTGGGCCCCCAAGTGATTATGTTACCCATAGGAAACGTCAGTAGATGACAATGTTTTCCGAATAACAAAGGGCATTTTCTACTACATTATTCATAGTGAACAGGGACTGAGAACAGTGGAAAAGACTTTCTACATTTCACATATATAACCATGTAAAAATTAAAGGGGTTATCAAGCTTTGCAAAAACATAGCTGCCTTTTTCCAGAAACAACGCCACTCTCCTCCAAAGCTCGGATGTGATAGTGCAGCTCAGTTATACTAAAAGAGAATTGATCCAAGTTGTGATACCACACACATCATAGAGGAAGTTATGGCGCTGTTTTTGTTTTCCAATTAGCCATCTATCCATTCTAATATCTATTGGGCAGCATGAGGACTACACCATAGCTGATGGTCGAAGACCAAATAGGCAACACCAGAAGGGTTTTCCCGCAGTACCAGAAAAATGTATAGTACAAATGCTGGATAATAACAATAAATAGTCCCATGCAGTTCAAGGCAACTATACTAAATAACCTATATACAAAAAAGCCAGACTGCAACATAACTAAATGGAATAATTGCTTTATTAATCCATAGAAACAATACACAACAAAACATTAAAATGTAGGAGAAATCAGCACCACTAATCATGGTGTACAGGGTATATGAGAGCAGCCAATTTATGCCTCCATGTAGTATTTAGACTCAATTTTAACCCTCATATAGTTCGCAGGGTCACTCTATGCTCTCATATAGTTAAAAGGCCACCATCTATACCCTAAGTAGATTAGTAAATTACCCCCCCCCCCCCTTGTTGCTCCATATAGAAGATAGACCCTCCCTGTGTACCCCATATAGTAGTCAGGCTCCTCTGTACCTTCATGTTGAAATTCAGTTTATCTGTGCATCCATATGGTAATTAGGCCTTCTGTGCCCCAATATAGTAATAATTTCCAATTTCCTTTTGTTTCCAAAAATTAGACTCCCCTCTGTGCATCTATCTAGCATTTAGACCTCTCTGTGCAGGCAATCCCCTCAAAAAAGGGTAGTATCCTTCATGTAGGCATCCCCTTCAGCAACATCTCATGTAGGTAATGCCCCCGGTATGTATTCCCCATGCAGCCACCCCCTCCCCCATCAGTAATCTCCCTGGTAATCCACCTGGTGGTTAGACAAATCTCTTTAAAGGGGGGTTTAGTTTGTACGAAACCAATGGCTTATAGTTTCCTGTCTAAATTAGAAAATAATGTTCCACAATAATCATATCAATGTGTAATAATAGATTCCAGAACTAAAATCAATCTTCAAGTGCCATACAAAAGCATAACCATGAAGGGGCAGTTCCATATAAGTCTTTGATTAAAATGAGGGCCAAAAGGTCCCTCTGCCTCATATGATGATTAAACAAGTGTTATAAATTACATGGTAGGTAGGTAAGATTTAAGGTGTGGCTTGAGCCCCCTTTAAAAATGCCTTTGCCCAGGACTTATGTACATATGTATGTGACCATTTACTTTGTTATTTGCTTGCATATGTTTTATCATTGTCCGGTGTGTGCTGCTGCCGATTATCCTGTTAATACTACTGTTCCTAGGAAAAATGAGAAAGTAATGTATTTACGGACCCAGAGTTGACGAAACAACTGGAAAGGGAAAGTGTGTCAGCTACAGAGATGCGCATGTACAGAGCTGTAGGTGGGACAGCAACCAGAACTGAAGAAGGCTGCAGACCGAGCACAGATGAGTATTGTTGGACCAAGCAGAAGCATCTCTCAGATGGTTAAAAAGAGACATATATGAGCCCTCTAGATAACTGCTCCAGCTAAGATCATAGGGGTGCTGGAGTATAAGGCATTGGGTGTACAGTTATAAACCCTGATGCTATGTGGAGGCTGTAAGAAGCAGATAAGTTGGTGCACAGGACTAAATTTGTATATGTCCTGTCCTGTGTGCCCACTCTCCTAGATGGCCGCATGTTAGACCTTGGCCTTAGAACAAAGGAGGTTTTAGGTAGGCTCTTCAACTGATAGCCCAACATTACGGTGATGCTGATAATGCATAGACTGTCCTTAGTTATCACAAGGACTGGAGACAGCTTTGTTGCAAATATTAAAACTAAGGACTGTTTAAGTAAATTGGGTTTACTGGGCTCTCATGCTGCTAAGAGTTACTGAGAGCAACTAAAGGCTACTCAGTGCTGAGACATCTAATAACTGTTTATCCCAGGGCAAGTGCTCATCGGCTGAATGGCAAACAGCATTTCTATCACCTGCCAATAGTGGGCCCCCAGAGCTCCTGGTGGGGTAATCTTCTCCCCACACTTCCTCGTTCTTTGGCATAGGGTCGGATGACTAACAGCCAATCGGAGCTAAGCAACCTGTGAGTCATCTGACGTCTCACAGGGGAATGGAGAGCGTCAGATGACTGACAGCTTGCTCAGCCAATCGGAGCTGAGCAAGCTGTCAGTCAGCTGCTGATGTCTCACAGTGGTGCCAACCATGGTCAACAGGGATCAGGTACGTATACGTTTTAATACTTCCGGGGAGCTAAAGGGGGGTGATAGGAAAGGGGGTCAGATGGGTAATTAAAGCATGTTATAAAGTTATATAACTTTGTAATGTGTTTTAATTACCCACCAAAAAAAAACACCAGAGTTGTCCTTCAAGGGCCAGTTCACAAGAAATAAAAGCGTTGGAATTCCATGGCGGAGAGTTCGTCCTGTGCCTGCCTCATACAGTGTCATACAGTCTGTCTATGGTAGGGCTCATGCGCCTCTGCTCTCTGTGCCTCTCCGCTTAAAGAATTAACATGTTTGCCGTGGAATTCCACTGCTTTTACTCCATGTGAACTGGCCATAAGTCTGTATGATAAGAAAAAAATTTAGATGACATGGAGACGTGCTACACATTTTGCAATGAGCCCAGAACCTTTGAACGTTACAACCCTGGACCTCATTTTCATTATAACTTTATGTTGGGGGCCCCCCATCCTTCACTGAATCCTATTAGTTTAGCACTGGTCCTGGAGAGGCCAGGGTGGTGGAATTTTACAGTTTTTGCAAACATTATCTTTTATAAATGTGGACAAATAAATTAAACAGAACACAATGTGCCAAATAAAATGAAGCTGTCTCCAGCAGACTAGCAGCCAATATGTAACAGAACACTTTTTGCTAAGTTTCATGGTCCTGCTCACAATTTTCCAACAAGTGAATAAACAATGTTTATAAAGTAAGAAATGAACTTCCAAGCTATTAGTCTAGTGATAATAACAACTCAATGTTATTAGACCTTATAACATCTATAATACAAGGTGATTCCATGTTCAGACCTTGTAAGAGACCGGTCGTTCTGTGACATGGCCGGGTCACGAAACGGCTGGTCTCATAAAAGATTGAAGTAACGACCGGATGATCTTCAGTGCCACAGAGTTCTGATGCGGCCGAATAGAACTCCCTACTGCTTACTATTGAGCGTGCGGCCGGAGTGTGCACTGACAGGGTTTTTGTGGCCGCTATTCAATGAATAACAGCCGCAGAAAACTGACATGTCAGTTTCTCGCTGCACCGCTAGGGATCCCGGCCTGAGTGTATACTATGTGTATACACTCCGTCCGGGATTCCATAGGCGGCAATGTTACATATATTTTCATAATAATTGGCAACAATGGCCGTAGTTTTACGAAAATATACGTAGTGTGAACATAGCCTGAAACTGCAAGAAAATTAATTATACTCATTTGGAAGAATAACCTCCTGGATGCAAAAGACAAAAGTGAGACAAAAGTGAGAAAACATATAATATATAACAATAAGGCTCTTCCAGATTCTGCTTCAGGCTTGCTCAGTGTACAGTATTTTGGCATCATAGGGGATTTATATTATTTTTATACATCCAATTGAACAGAACAATTCTCTAATACAATGATGTTATTCCCCTAGAGAGCACCCATATGTGTTTTTACAGTGGTCACTAAGGGGCTTTAGGCTAGGCCGCTGTCTTCTGTGTGAGTTGTGTTCTTGTACTAACTGCCAGGACTGGAGAAACCTTCAATCCTAGCAGTTTAAAGCAAATGTACCACTAGGTACACTGGGGGAGATTTATCAAACTGGTGTAAAGAAGAATTGTCTTAGTTGTCCCTAACAACCAATCAGATTCCACTTTTCATTTTGCTAAAGGCAACTAAGACAATGCTACTTTACACCAGGATGCGACCCTGTTCCCGCGCAAAGCTCCAGTCTATTACCGAGCACCAGCTTGGCATGAAGCACTGGGAGCAGGCCTAACACAGCTATATTGAGCAGCATCACAGAGGGTTTGGGGATTCATCACAATGAGGGCCAGCTGGCCCACCTACAGTGCTTCATGCTGGGCCGCTGCTCTGTAATAGAGCAAAAGGACCGCGCCACCGGAATCCCCGCACCAGTGCCAGCTTGTATATGTAAAAAAAAAAAAACACCAAGCGGTATACCTAATGGTACACTGGTCACTGAAGTATTTATTAAAATTATATAGCATCATTTAAACTAGTTAGGTAAAATATTTAGCTATATTGAGTATTCTGATTGTGGCCCCCATTGTAATTATTCAATTTTATCCCTGCCAATTGCCCATATGTTGGCTAGACATCTTTCCTGTCCGTACAAACATGTAGAAAAGTGCACATGATACCATCTTCTGGACACGGAAGTTATCAAACCGACACATGGGCCCAGGGGATCGGAGGGGGGGGGGGGGTAAAATTACATTATTACAGAAAATGTGACTGCAGTAATGGGGCCGCAAGTGCCTAATTTTTTGAACAAATACAGGTTACAAAAAATGCCTATACCCATATACTGCTCAAAAGTAAACACCTGGTGCATTATCAAAATGTTGTATAAGCTGCAATTTTGCATCAAAATGTATTTTTTTCCCTTACAAAAACATAACACAGTAATATGGCCCCTTAGTGTCCCAAATAGTATTATAACCAAATAGTTTTCTTGCACAGAAACATGGCACCTTTTATGCCCCCAATGCTGTGATATGGCCCCTTTTGTGCCATCACACAATGATATGGCCCCTTTTGTTTCCTCAATGCTCTGATATGGTCCATTTTGTGCCACCATACAGTGATATTCCACCCTTTGTGCTCTTCCACAATGATATGGCCCTTTTTGTGCCAACACACAGTAATAAGACCCCTTTGAGGAACCAAACAGAAACATGGCTCTCTTTGTGCACCCACACAGTGTTATGCCCCCTATATGCTACCATATTGTTTTATAGTTCCTACAACCATCTCAAGCAATGTTAGGTAAGTGGTGATTCATACAGTAATGTATACATCATGGCTTAGTACAGGAGCAGGAAGTATGTTTATTGACAGGAGTCTCTGCTCCTTTATGTACATACCCTGATGTGCTACATCAATAGCAGAAAGAGTATGGCACCCCACCAAATATGTTGGAAGCCATTACATATGTTCTGCATATGCAATAGGACTTTCCCAATACTTTGCAAACACAATGTGAAAGTACAGTATGTGTGCATAACAGGCAGTAATGATAAAACTTGACTGCAGAGGATGTACAGTATTCAGGATTCTGTACAACAGGAGCAAACACACACAACAATAAAAGAAGTGGCAAAATAGTCAGTTAAAGGGATTTTCAGAGAACCTAAAGAAAAAAAACATACATAACGCATAAAATATGAAACATCTGTTCCTAATGTGAAAAATTCTCAAGACTCTTGCGCCACAGTTCTGGTGTTGGAATGGCAGGGGATTTCTCAGGTGAGTAATGGAAATTTTGTTACCTAAAGTAAATTTTGTCATGATCTTGGAAAACCCCTTTATATTATCAAGTAGTATACTGTATTTTCCTATTTTAGAGTTATTAGCCCCAAATTATCTAAGGTTAGCTTGCACTTTAAGTCTACTCGTATGGTCAACTAATATCGGCTGATGGAGCTGTAAAGCATATCTGTTCCAAGCTACATCTGGACATCTCTTATAATGATGTTAAAGATGGCTTCCATAAATAGAAAAATTAAGTGTGGTGCTATATCGGGCCAACACTATTTCCATCAATAAAGTCTTCAGGCGTCATGGACTCCAGTTACTGCACTTAGAATGAAGCATTCATTTGTGGCTTATTCACACAAATATGGCTGTTTATGACCTAAAATGACCACTATCTTAGTGTACTAAAAGCAAATACAGAACGTAGTAATGTTAGTGGCATGCTCACAAACCAGAAACCTTCCTCTGTGCATCTAGTGTTGAATCTTTTAATGCTGAATGTTCTGTGATTCTGGAACTCATCCTAAATTATATATCTTCTCTTCCAAATTGAAAATTAAGTAGACTCTGTGGAAGCATCCACTGGACAGAAGAGAGACTCTTTGTGTCCTATTAAAAATCTTTGCAAGCACTCTACACTTGATATTTAATTTTCTGAAGGGCAAACCAGATTTTTTTTTATTTTCTTAGCTTCTCACCTTCCTTGTAGGAGTTTTTTCTTTTACAAATTGTATCCAAACTTTACAGAAAAAAAAAAGTACAACATAATATTCACCTTACGTTCAGCAAACATTTATATACTCTGCCAGACTAAAGCCAATACAATCATGTGGATTAAATAGGTATAATAAAGGAATTATCTGGATACTAGTCAATACAAATATAAAAACAGCAAGTTATGCATACAGTATATATTATGTACAGTATTAAAGTACCAAATTCTATGAGGTCTTTTATAAACAATACACTGAATACAGCAGAATGTAATAATATGAGCAGATGTGTTCCACTAAGATAACTAATGCCTTAGTGGAATACACATGCTGGTATTATTATATCCCCCTGTATTCAGTGTATTGTTTATAAAAGACCTCACAGTATTTGGTGAGTGCCGCTGATCTTTCATGCTTTTTCAAATATTGATTGATATCTACTCTACAGCACCACCAATACACCTACCTGTTACTTTTATATTATATACTGCTATTAGATATACTGATTAGATATATACTGTGTATAGAGTATGTGAAAATTATATGCACAGTGTTAAAAACTGTATATTTTATGATCTCCCAACACTGGACTATTCAGTAAAACTAGAAGTGAAAAAAACGATTTGGCATAAATTGAATAAATTGAAGTTGGAATAAAAAAAAAATAAAAAAAATAATTAGAATTTTAAATTTTTGTGATTAAAGAGGAACTATCAATAGGTTAGACATATCTAACCTGTTGATATCTCCCTATTATGCACGGGGCACTAAAGATTAAAGGGGTTGTCCAGCGAATTTTTTTTTTCTTTCAAATCAACTGGTTTTGAAAGTTATATAGATTTGTAATTTACTTCTATTTAAAAATCTCAAGTCTTCCCATACACTGTTGTATGTCCTGCAGAAAATGTTTTATTTACATTCAGAAACAGTGCTCTCTGCTGACATCTCTGGCTGAGTCAGGAACTCTCCAAAACAGTCGCAAATCCCCATATACAGTAAAACCTTTCCTGCTCAGGACAGAGATGGCAGCAGAGAGCACTGTTTCTGAACCAGCGCAGTGGTGGGGGAGTGGGACAGGTAAGCTTACTGATATGTCCCTTGCAGCCCCTGCAGGATGCCCAATATTACCTCAGGTAGCCCTTTTAATGTTACTTTTTCTGAATAGGTAATTAAGCAATTTGGTGTATTGGAGTTGGTCCTCAGTGCAACTGCAGCCCGCCTCCATAAATATTTATCACAGCCCACTGCAGTTTACGTTGGCAGAAAATTATGTCACTACAGGGCGGTTATTAATATTTATAAGGATGCGGGTTACAGTAGATAGGGGGTATGGACTGTGCTTGCACTACATAAATGGACAAGGGATAAATTATCACTTGTAAACTGGGTGAGAGCATCTGCAAAACTTTTAGTGTGTCCCTTCTAGTTCACGATTAGTAACTACCATAAGTGGTTCAAGTAATGCTGGGTTTACACAGAGCGATAATTCGCCTGATCGTACAATTAACGATTTCAAAGTAACAATTTTTTTTATAACGATCAGCATTTAGACGGAACAATATATCGTACGGAAAAACGCTTTGCGGTCGTTTTGCGATCGCTTAAGCCTATCTCGGATATAGGTTAAATCGGTGAACGACTGTTTACACAGAACGATCTGCGAATTTTTTGCGAACGACCAACGACGATTTGAGAACATGTTCAAAGATCAAAGTGAACGATTTCTCGCTCGTCGCTTGATCGTTCGCTGCGTTTACACGTACGATTATCGTCCATATTCGATCGTTATCGTGCAAATTCGCACGATAATCGTTCCCCGAAAACCTAGCATTAGGACAGCTAGTGAACAACAACAGGATGATGGATGCCCGAAAATAATTGATGCACATGGGGAGAAAAGGTTATCCCATCTTATAAACTCCCCCAGAAGAGAAATGCAAAAAGTAGAAAAACGTAATTCTAGTTTTGCTAAGAGGTCTTGTGGAGTCCATGCCTCGAGGGGTTAGAACTGTTTTGGTAGCACAAGGGAAATTATTAAGGCACAGGGGTTTAAATGTTATGGATTGGTAATATCCATTCTTTTTCTATCACAGCATACAACCTATTGAAATAATCAAACTTGACTCTTTTCCTATGTTCAGTAAGAATTGTCTGCCACTGTTATGTGCTGCTCCCTGCACACAGAATGCTTACAAAGCAACTTTTGAAGACATAGGAAACAGAGACACCTGTTTGCAATTTACCACCATTTTTCTTGGCTGAGACTGAGCTTCATGTCTTGAGAGCTCGTAAGCTGTCACCCCCCTCCCCCCCTTTCCTAGTAGAAATGGCTGTCTTTTTTAACTTCGGACATTGGGATTTTAATCTCTTTTACAATTCTCAGTATTGTACAGAAAACTCTGATTACACTGTTATCCTATCAAGCCAGGATGTTTTATATTGTTTAATCAGGGGTCATGAATGCATTGGGACAGCACATCTAAGTAGGCCGGCTCTGCCAAAATCCGGATAAATGTGTCGGTAATCATATAATAATATACAGTGGGGGTAATGTATCCAAAGTGTTGTACGGAGTTATAGGAAAGAAAGAAAAAGTGAGTTGGTAATTGGGACGATTTCTTATACAAAATTTAAAGTCCAAATCTAAAGCTATAGGCTAAGCTTTACATATTGTATAGCTCAGTAAGAAGCTTAGGGTTGTCAATGCTGTTTAACATTTGTTACATAAAAAATTATTCTACTGTTGTGACTGTGTTATATATAGTAAAGCAATACTTATTGAGTGTAATACACATGATGTGGTTCCTTTGCTGCTCTTTCCATCATACCCTTAAAGGAGAAATCAGGTGGGGAGGGGGAAAAAATCATTATGGGCAGGGGATGGGGGGTAATTAAAAATCCCTGTGCCCGTGCTGAATTACCGGGCTCCCATACCCGCTGGGTGTCCTCTTCTCCCTGTTTCCAGGTACGTCACGACTTGGGTTGAATGTCCCAAGTGGTGGGATTTAGCCCGCTTAGCCAATCAATGACTTCAGTGGTGGCGCGCCAAAGTCACTGATTGGCTGAGCGGGGCATCCATCAACCGGATTATGACGTAGCCAGAGGGGAGCTATAAAGACAGCCGGTTGGGCTCCAGGAGCGCGATGCTGCGCTGCGTCGGCACCGGGACAGGTGAATATGACTTCTTTTTTATGCTCCCCCACCCCCAGTCTGGAATAATTTTTTTGGCCCGGTGCAAGAGTTCTCTTTTAACCTTTATGAGTGGGTGTTTTTTCTTCCCTTAAAGTGATGAGCTGTGTCCTTTGAGTGATCAGCTGTCTCTTTGCTGCTCCTTCTCTTCTTTCCCTATTGCAGCATGAAGTTCAGATTGAAAGACTGTAATATGGCCCATATTTTCACAAATTCACCAAGGGACTAAAGAAGTAATGTATCACCTTGAGGAGAGCATCTTATTAAATATTACACCCTTATGGCTAAAAGTCATTGATGCTCGGATGTCCAGATCAAATTGAACCAATGTTCCTCCTTGTCTTCTAAGATCCATAGCACTTTTATTTTGCCACCTATAGGGCTGTTTGGGGTGTCATTATTTGCGCCAAGATCTCTAGTTTGTATTGGTATCATATTGGTGTTCGAGAATTTTTTTATTTTTTTTTTCTAATATATAATTTTTTTTAAAAATCAGCAATCCTGGTGGGTTTTTTTTCTTCGCTTTTCATTTACACTGTTCACCGTGCAGGAACAGTATTGTTATATTTTAATAGACCGCAGCTGTCTGTCATTAGCATCAGTGCCAGCCACACTGATGTGTGCGGGACCACTGGCATTGGAGCGGTACCATACACATTTAAGGCCCCTTCAGTCCAGGAACGTATATATACATACGTTCCTATTGCACAGGGCATGTGCAGTAGGAATGTATATACACATATTATGGACATGAAGGGGTTAAAAATATATATATGTTTTTAATTAACACTTTTTAGCCTTCCTAAAGACCTATTATAAGCACTGATTTTATTACTTAGGTCAATGAATTATATATGCATACATATTGATCTATTAGATCAGTGCTCTTCTGGTAGAGTTTGCCACAGGTAGACATTATCAACAGATAATTCAAGGCAGGCCCAAGGCCTAGCCAGCTGTCAGCCAGCCTCTCTAGGGGTACGGAGGGAGAAATCTCCCTTTGTTCATCATCAGGGCTCTGCAAAGTGATTGCAGAGTCCCAGTGGTATCCAAGGAGACGCCCTCCACGAGGCCTTCAATGTGCTGGCTACGGAAACCTACAGGGGAAAGAGGGAAGAGAAGAGAGGGGAGTGTTTTTCAAATTATAATCTGTGAATCACTGCCGCAATCTCTACCCGCTCCCCTCGTACCCCTCCGGCTGTCAAAAGCTCCCCTGAGCTGGTGGCTTATTCAATTTCATTACTGAAATGACAGAACCTAGTTCAATAGAAGCTCCTATGACACTTGTATTGCAAGCAGAGAACATGGCTGAAGTTCAAAATTTGACCTGAGGCATCAATGACCCATGGTAATGAAAAAGTTAAGATTTCCTTGGTTACTGGCTGCCCATAGAAGTTTATGCGGAAGAAAAATGTGTGTGTGTGTGTGGGGGGGTGTCACTCATTTGCTGGATTACCAAGTATACTGCTGTATAAAAAATAGAAGCAGGATCTCTTCTTCTGTGTGTGAGTAATGTAAGAGAGACCTCATAGCAGCTAGTCTCTACCCACTAACCAACTGGAATTTAACAATGAAGAAGGGACTGGAGACAGTTAAACAAGTTATATAAGAGTCAAAAAAGTGCAAGTATGATTTTACTCTTTTAGCATATTTCTAAAGCTCCAAGCCTATATTGTTCAGTAATAGTCCATTGCAACCTGTTAGCTTGCTGACCATTGAGAGTGCTGGGAACCATTCGAATGATTATGAATTGAGCCATAGCGCAGCATCAGTAACAATCTAACATCACTCTTCTGCCTCCCATACATAAGTGTCCCGTTCTCCTTTAATTTAATATCGTATGCCATATATTGCCAAATGTTGCCTTTGCTCAAAACGCTAGCTTCAAAACTTCTTCTCAGTTCGGAACATTTCGGGAACAAGCCTGGCAAACAATAATATTTGTGTTAAACTATCAATGGTTAGAGATCCTGAGCAATCATCACTTAAAGGGATTTTTGGCCTCTGAGACATTTTCCTTGATATTGATGACGCGCAATGTTCACTGGAGCCTCATCCAATGTTGCCATGAAAGCTTCAAGAATCAAATATATCATCCGAAATCTAAAATTACATCTTAAATATACAAAAACATATTTTTTATTACTATGGATTTAAAGAGGATTTAATCATCCTCCCACATGGCTCTGGCAGGTAGGCCTACATTTTGGAGTTTAGATTTGTTGTCAATAGGAAAGTAAAGTCTACAATAACATGCATGTGCTTATGGTAATGGCTATATTCCTATATTCATAATTTGAGTGATTTTTCTTTCCTGTCCCAAATCAATGAGTTTTTAAGTGGAGCATGAAGTTATTATGGTCTTGCAAAAATACTAAGCTTCTAATTCAGGTTTCTTGTTAGGGCCACTTCTAATAGGAAACTGTCTGTTTGGCTCACCCAGTGAAGGACAGAAGGGGGAAGAATTCCAGGGGCACCTCTGTCATGAGGTAAGTTGGCAGAGATGCTGCCGATAGAAGGACCCTCACCAAGCGCCGTCTTCATACTTCTTTCAATGCACAAGAAAAACAGATCGTTGATCTCAGGTAGACCAGCCAAAGGATAACTGCCAGCTGCTAGTGAAAGCGCTCAATGCAGTGAAATCCTAGGTGCATTGCCCCCTGGGAAACATGAATATGCAAAAGAAGAGCCCGTGGAGCCTTACTAAAGAGTCTCGAAACACAGGACTAGCCACACACCCCTCCGGGAAGGACCCAGCCAAGGGGTAGCTCCTGTAAGGAAACCACCAAAACTACCATATTAGGTGGCCCTATAAGTCAATGTAATGACAAGGGAAAAACCAAGGCCAGGTGCCCATCCACATGTAGCTGTTTCGGGGCGTTGCCCCTCACCAGTGTGGAGCGGGACTCCGGCCAGGTGGGAGAAATGCCTAGTAAAGCCACAAGAGAAACAGATCGCTGATCTCAGGAGACCAGCCAAACAATAACTCTGCCGGCTGCTAGTAAAAGCGCCAAATGCATCGAAATCCTAGGTGCATTGCCCCTGGGAAACATGAACATGTTCCTGAACAGATTAAGCCAAAGCAAATTACAAAATATGGATTTTGATAAATCTGAATTTCTTTATAATATAAAATTCTGAGAGGATTTGATTTGTTCCAATTTCCAATTTGCTTATACTGTATCTAGTGAACATATTAATAGTAATATGCCATGGTCTAGGGAACTAAAACACTGAAGTGCAGATATAAGTTCATCTCATCTAAATAGATACAAAATTCTCTGCTGATTACTTTTTAATATAAGATTATAATATTTGTTTTTTGTTTTGTTTTGTTCACAGAACTCTAAATTGTTGGTTATCAGAGTTTCAGGAACATAATAGCTTAAAAAAAGCTGGAAATTGGGCAGAAAATAAACGGGTCCAGTTCTTTGTAATATTTTTATTGCCCTGCTGGGCTTGATTGACAGGTCTCTACCTATGTATATACTGTATGTATGTATGTATGTACAGTATTTATGTATGTACAGTATGTATGTATGTATAGTGACATTAAGCCTACAAAGGGCCAGAGCCTTTAACCGTATGCCCTATTGCTATTCAGAACAAGTCATAGTAATGAGGTAGCCTGTCGATGTTTGATGCTGCCTGTAGTCTGGACAGCCTGAAAGCCTTTTACGAGCATACAACCACTAGGGGGACCTAACTACATATGTGTATTTATCCTACTTTCAAACTAAATTAGTACAAATTATATAACTCTGCCTGCATTTTATTGTTTAACCAACTTGCTTTGTGGTTTTACATACTGAGGTGGTGAGTCTGTGATCGGTCAAAGCAGACTCTTGAAAGCAGTTATATATTTGAATGAAGGCAATAAAACCAAAGAAAGTTGCTATTAACAAAGTCAAATAAAGTAAAAATAAGTAACTCAATCTTATGTAGATTTTAAAGGGAATCTGTCACATTAAAAACGTACAGCAATTTAGTCTGCAGGCGGCATGTAAGAAAGCAGGAGAAGCTGAGCAGATTGATAGATAGTTATGTGGTTTTTATTTATTCATGTTACCCTCTACTCATTCTGGACCAAATGGTCAAGTAGGCTGTCCTACCTAATGATTTACATCTCTGTGTATACACACTTATTTGAGTATAATAACCAACAGTCACAATTTTGCCAGGACTGATTTTGAAGGGACAGTAGCAGCAAAATATTGCCCCTGGTAGGTGCCAGTAAGCCCCGTCCCTGGGTTGCCCCCCTTTTGCCTTTAACTATATGCACTTCAAATTAGGGTTTTTGTTAAATTTTAACTATAAGAGCCCATTTGGAGTGCTGAAAGTTAAACAGTGCACTGACATAGCAGGGAACCATTAGCTCCTTGCTATGCTACTACCTCTTGTGGCCTCTCTCTCTCCTCCCGGTGCAAAATTGATGTCACTTGTGCAGAACAGGGAGATAAGTCGCCGGAGGACCAGAGAAGCACTGCACTTCAATTACACATGGGGATGTTAACATGGTGGGGGGTTGAGAGTAATCTAACAGAGAAGATGCTTAACATTGGGAAGAGAGCTAACAGGTTTATACTACAGTGGAGTCTCTGATCTGAGAAGACACTGCCTGTGAGTCACTGATACTGGTGTCTATAATACGCTGGGGGTCTAATACTGGAGTCTGTTATATGCTGGGGACTGATACTGTTATATGCTGGGGACTGATACTGTTATATGTTGGGGACTACAGAGAAAATTCTGGAAAAACACACTGACTGGCCACACCCTGCAAACCACACCCACAATAGACCACTCCCACAATAAGCCACACACCTTGTTGTCAAAGTCAGATGTTGGCAACTATGTATGAGTAGGACCGCCTGTTTGGCCACTTAGTCATTGGGAGATTACATGAAGAAAGAACAAGCTATTCTTGACAAACCAAGCTCTTCCAGCTCCATAGCATAATGTTAGAAAACTGGACTAAATTTTCCATGTGACAGGTTCCCTTTAACAGTGAAATATCACTATTCAGCTGTTCATTCTTATTCATGACTTTGTACAGTATGAGGGTTAAGCAATATTTATTCAATGTACTTAGACATCAAATATTCACTTCAAGCAGTTCTAATTGTCGACCACATTCAGTAATGTATCCGCTCTTTAAAAATGGACATGCACTATACGCATTGGGCAATACACATGGCTTATCACAGTTTTCAGAGGAAGTTAATACAGGAAACTTTATATGTTGCTACAAAGAAAACGGCATAAAAGAATGCACCAGTAAATCCAGTTCCTGAGCTACGATAAAGATATTAAGCTCCTAAGGCTACTTAACATTATAATGAAATAAGAAGGCCTGACACATGCAACAGATGAGTCAGAACAAAAGGTAAGTCTTTAATCCGAATGTCATTCAGTCCTTATACCAAAGCATAATACCAATGTAGAGTATACTAAAAAAGAGAATATAAATATTGCCGGCTATGGATGGTGCTTCTGGAGGTTTCCACCTGGTGTTGTACACTGAATTTATTGAAGGTGTATAAGGTGTTGTATCATGAATGGGGAGGGGTCGTGATGGCAGAAACTTCTCACGGTAACTCAAATAATTAGCATTTTGTCACTGCAAGAAAAGCGTAACTTACAAAGCTATTTCTGCCATCAAAAATACTAGATCCTGGATAAAAAGTGACCCTATGTAATTAAATGGGACCCTCCTAGATTCAAGAGGTAAGAGCATGAGTTTAAGTCATGATTTCCAAAGGGGGAACTCAAATTTTTCATCCAATAAGCAAAAACCAGGACACATAAGTATCTTTAGAATAATTCTTTGTTTGTAGGTATTTTTCTTTTGCAATGAAACTTTTCACAAAAAAGTAATAATCAAAGTAACAGATATCACCACAGTGCTCAGGAGTAGGAGAATCCGGTGTTCACGCCGTAGCGCTGGTAAGCTCCATTCCTGACTGAAGACTCTCACTCTTCACAGGACGTAAGATGACGAAACACGTCTTGCTACGTTTCGGGGGTCCGCCCCCTTTCTCAAGCATAATGGAAGTGCACCCTTCACCATATTTATAGCAGTTGCTCATTAACATATCAAATCACTATAAAAACAATAAATATAGGTAACAAATCTATAATAGAGATGGTTACTATAATACACTAATATTTGCACACTCTAAAATAGTATCAACCACCAATATTATTATCGTCATCTTAGGATACTGAAAAATGCTAATCTACCCTTATAGAAATACTGCAAAATTGCATATTTCATTTAGCCCTTTCGGGTACAAGCTCTCTAACTGATATATCCAGAATGTTTCTTTCTGTAACAATTTCCTTTTAGGGTATAAACCCACACACCGTATATGCAGCAGATACGCAACAAATACGCAGCAGATTTGTTGGTACAGATTTCATGCTGTGTTCATTTATTTAGATCTAATCTGCTGCGAGTTTGCTGCGAGTTTGCTGCGTATCGCAGCAGTAAATAAGCTGCATATACGGTGTGTGGGTTTATACCCTTAATGTCTCTATTACTTACTCCATAGATTTCCTGAAAAATAATAGTATCAAACACTGTGAAGGGAATATAGTACTACCAACCATCCCCCTAAAACAAAGTATTGTCCTTTAAAAAGAGCAAGGACAATACTAGATACATTAAAGGGGTTATCCAGTGCTACAAAAACATGGCCACTTTCTTTCAGAGACAACACGACTCTTGTCTCCAGTTCAGGTGCGGATTGCAATTAAGCTCCATTCACTTCAATGGAACTGAGCAGAAAAACCCCACCCAAGTTGGAGACAAGAGCGGGGCTGTCTCTGGAAGAAAGTGGCCATGTTTTTGCAGCGCTGGATAACCCCTTTAAACCCTTCAGGACCAGGCTAATTTTAATTTTTGCGCTTTCATTTTACACTTTACATGCCCACATGAACACCAATTGTACTTGTAATTGCAATGGCACACCTAATTTTTCCATAATGTATGCTGTGAAACCAGAAAAAAAAATTGTGCAGTAAAACTGAAAAAAAAAGAAGAATTTGTTTTCATTTTGGGGGTTTTGTGTTTACGCCATTCGTCCTATAGTAAAACTGATATGTTATCTATGTTCCTCAAGTCAAAACGATTACAACGATATGTAATTTATATCACTTTTATTTTATCTATTTAAAAAAAACACTGTTTGAGCTGTACTTTCTATGGTTACCTTGTTTGCATATATGCGACTTTTTGATCACTTTTTATTATAATTTTTCTGGATTTGATGTGACAAAAAATCTGCAATTTTGCACTTTTGTTTTTTTTTTGCACTTACGCAGTTTACTTTGCGAGATCAAGAATAAGGTAATTTAAAAGTTCGGGCGATTATGCATGCAGCGATACGAAATACGTTTGTTTGTTTGTTTGTTTATTTATTTTTATTTATAAAATGGGAAAAGGGGGGGTGATTTAAACTTTTTTTAGGGGAGGGGATTTTTTTTTAAATAAAAACACTTTTTTTCTTTACTGTACACTTCAACTTTTATTATTACTGCATTGATCTCCCATAGAGATCACTGCAGTACACTTATTAGATAAGCACTGTATTACTCTGATCTGCTGCAGACAAGATAGATGGATTGCCGAGCCAGGATCAGTGTTAATGCAATGCTGAGTCCAAGCCGGTAAGCAGAAGAGATCTCCCCTCCACAATTGCAGTATACCAAGACCAGTATTACCAATAATACCAATATACAAGAGACAAATACTTCACCACACTATGATCACTGTCATGACCCCACTTCTAGCCTGGGCTGTAACTCTTTTCCTGCAAGACACTTGCAATGCAATGACCCAATGGCTTCTCACTAGTGATGAGCGAATACTGTTCAATCGAATAGATATTCGTTTGAATAGTGAGATATTCGAATATTCGATATTTGTACAAATATCCTGGGAATATTCGACAAATATTCTATAAGTGTTCAAATCCCCCCAGCTTCCGGTTTTACCATCCAAATGATCAAATAGATGTTTTTCACTAATCGAATACTTGTTCCCATAGACTTTAATGGGATTGAATATTCGATCGAATATTCGAATAATCGCGGGATATTCGTACGAATATCGAATATTGAATATTCGAATATCTCACTATTCGCTCATCACTACTTCTCACTTTGTCAGTGTGCCACGTTTAACTATGAGCACTTATCAGGAATGCTTATAGTTAAAGGACTAGGTGCAGTACCTGGCGGTCAAGTGTCTCCCCCCCAGGAACATGGGACCTCAGCATTTGCCAGGATTCGCTGGGCGCTGATGTCAGCCCTAGTTTATAGAATGCTACAGTAAAGCAAGACAAAGTAAGAGGAAAGCTAATTAAGAAGTGTGATCTAGAGACAGAAATATTTAAAGGAAAAGTTCAACCAAAATTTTTATTAAAGTATTGTATTGCCCCCCAAAAGTTATACAAATCAGCAATAAACACTTATTATAAAGTGCTTTTTCCCTGCACTTACTACTGCATCAAGGCTTCACTTCCTGGATAACATGGTGATGTCACTTCCTGGATAAAATGGTGATGTCACGACCCGTCTCCCAGAGCTGTGCGGGCTGTGGCTGATGGAGAGGATGATGGCAGGGGGACACTGAGGGACACAGGGCACTGGAGGGACACTGAGCATCCCTCTGCCATCATCCTCTCCAGCAGCCACAGCCTGCACAGCTCTGGGAGTCGGATCGTGACATCACCATGTTATCCAGGAAGTGACATCACTATGTTATCCAGGAAGTGAAGCCTTGATGCAGTAGCAAGTGCAGGGAAAAAAGCACTTCATAAGCATTTCCCGTAATAAGTGTATATTGGTAAAAAACAGCTTGGGTAAAATTAAAGTTCGGCTCTGATTGGTTAGGTTAGGTTTGTATTACACCGGCTTCTATTTTACACCCTAAATATATATATATATATATATATATATATATATATATGGATGTGCAAATAAAAAACAAGAAAAGGATCACAGAAAACCTTTTATAAAAAGGAAAAACAAACAGGTCCCAAAAGCTGACATAGCTAATATTTTCTTTTGAAAGGAATTATAGGACTGCACATCATTTAAAACCCACGGCAGCATTACAATCTATTACTTTGTTTTAATCCTTTAACTGCTGCTTTATAGTCATGATATTTCTGCATCTTTCCTCCTACATACTCCTAAGAACGGTTAACCGAGTCCGAGGCCGAAGCAAACCGTGCAATTTGTGGATATAATCACTGATATAAATCATGCAAATTTTCACAAAATCATCAAAGCATCAAACAAATGCACAAAAAAAATCTTGTACTGTTCCAATGACACAACTCATTCGGAACACTGTGTCATGTTCATAAGATTCCTCTAAAAATATAGCGTGATTGTGGCCTAAACCTTAAGGGACAGTTTGACTGTGGCTCAGAGGTCAGCGACTAAAATAGAGGAACAGAGCACTCCTTCTATATGCAATACTGTGAAATGATTTCTATTGACTAAGAGAAATAAAACATTAATAAATAAACCGCAGGGTGTATTATTTCTCAGCATAGGGCCTGAATATGATGTTCTTCATGTGTGAAAATCTTGTTTGTTTATATGGGATATGGAGAGGGAAAAGTCAAAACAGTGAATGGAAACATTGTAAAGGCATCAGCTGAGCTCGAGACCACTTGGCACAAGACATGTAACGCTTGTTATTACTGGCTCTCACTATACATTGGCAAGTTCACTTACCTTCACCGGTGTAATATTAGATGTTCGCATCACTAAATTGTAAATGAAGACAAAAAATATTCTGCCAACGTTTACAACCTTGTCTTTACAAGTAATCCCGTCTTTGAAGCCTACAGTATGTTTTTTATGAACATTGTGATATTTGGAATGCAGGTTGTTTGGTCATATAGGGTTGATAGTAGAAAGTGAAGTTCACTGATGCTAAACATATGTAAATCCTTCAAGGCGCCAATAAAAACATGTCGGGGCTGAGGGATTCATGCAGAATCGCACATACATAGTCTATCGCAGACAAATACTTGCACTGAAAGTGTAAAATGAGCTAGACAAATTCTTCTATTTTTTTTTTTAAATCAAATATTAATTTTCTGTTTTGTTTCAACAACTGAATGTCTATTTAGTTGATAATGGGCGGGAAAAAATCTGCAAAGATCTAAGATGGAAAACCTTATATTCACACAGAGTAAAATAATATCAAAATATGTCCAGAATTTTGAGTGAAAATAAAGCAAATGTGTAAACTGGTGAAAAATGCGGCAGTTTTGAAAAAACAGGTCGCAAATAATAAGCATGTAAATTATATACTTATGCTTAATTATAGCCGCTTTTTTCTTTTGTGCGTGCAGTGACGGTCAATTCCAGTAGACTTCAAAAGACCACATTATATCTATATAATAAAAATGAAAGTCTGTCTGTCTGTCCCCTATAGACTTTCAAACGCCTGAACCGTTTGACCCCAAATTTGGCACACAAACACATTGGGTGCCCGGGAAGGTTAGAGTGAAAGTCCCGTCTCCGCCAGATGTAAAGGAGGGGAGGGGGAAGAGCGCCCCATAGAGATGACTGGGAAAATCTCCACACTGCACACACAGGTGACATAATTAGCTGCAGCTCTACCCAGCAGTAAATGTCAGTTGGGAGCCTTAGCAACCAATAGGATTACTACTTTCATTTTCATAGGGAGCTGGAATCTGAATGGTTGCTAGGGCAGCTGCCTCACAACATCCACAGAAATAACTGGCAGACCCCCTACTCCATCTATACAGTACAGGTATACAGGACCCCCTACTCCATCTATACAGTACATGTTTACAGGGCCCCCTACTCCACCTATACAGTACATGTATACAGGGCCCCCTACTCCATCTATACAGTACATATATGCAGGGCCTCCTACTCCATCTATACAGTACATCTATACAGGGCCCCCTACTCCATCTATACAGTACATGTTTACAGGGCAGTATTACCAGCTGCTGCTGCCCTAAGCACGAAACCTGAAGATGCCCCATCTTCACTCACTAATTAGCATCATGATAGATTGGTAGATAATAGCTTCAGACGTCACATTTAACACCGCCACACCAGGCCTGACCAATACCGCCTTACTGTGACTGAATAACACCGCCATACCAGACCTGACCAATACCGCCATACTGTGACTGGATAACACCACCATACCAGACCTGACAAATACCACCATACTGTGACTGGATAACACTGTCATAACAGATGTGACCAATACCGCCATACTGTGACTGGATAACACTGCCATACCAGACCTGACCAATACCACCATACTGTGACTGGATAATACTGCCATACCACACCTGACCAATACCACCATACTGTGACTGGATGACACCACCATATCAGACCTGACCAATACCACCATACTGTGACTGGATAACACCACCACACCAGACCTGACCAATACCACCATACTGTGACTGGATAACACCACCACACCAGACCTGACCAATACCACCATACTGTGACTGAAGAACACCGCCATACCAGACCTGACCAATACCACCATACTGTGACTGGAGAACACCGCCATAACAGACCTGACCAATACCGCCAAACTGTGACTGGGTAACACTGTAATAACACACCTGACCAATACCACCATACTGTGACTGGATAACACCACTATACCAGACCTGACCAATTCCACCATACTGTGACTGGATAACACTGCCATACCAGACCTGACCAATACCGCCATACTGTGAGTGGATAACACTGCCATACCAGATCTGACAAATACCACCATACTGTGAGTGGATAACACCGCCATACCACACCTGACCAATACCACCATACTGTGACTGGAAAACACCGCCATACCAGACTTGACCAATACCGCCATACTGTGACTGGATAACACCGCCACACCAGGCCTGACCAATACCGCCTTACTGTGACTGGATAACACTTCCATACCAGACCTGACCAATACCATCATACTGTGACTGGATAACACTGCCATACCAGACCTGTCCAATACCGCCATACTGTGATGTGATAACACTGCCATATCAGACCTGCCCAATACCACCATACTGTGACTGGATAACACCACCAAACCAGACCTGATACCACCATATTGTGACTGGATAACACTGTCATACCAGACCTGACCAATACCGCCATACTGTGACTGAATAACACCACCATACCAGACCTGACCAATATGACCATACTGTGACTGGAGAACACCGCCATACCAGACCTGACCAATACCGCCAAACTGTGACTGGGTAACACTGCCATACTAGACCTGACCAATACTGCCATACTGTGACTGGATAACACCACTATACCAGACCTGACCAATACCGCTACACTGTGACTGGATAACACCGCCATACCAGACCTGACCAATACCGACACACTGTGACTGAATAACACTGCCATACCTGACCTGACCAATACCGCCATACTGTGACTGGATAACACCGCTATATCAGACCTGACCAATACCGCCATACCCCCCTCGAAAAGACACCAGATTTTCTTGCAAGTCTGAACGGGAGGGTACTGCCCCTCTGCAAGGTGCTACCCTAGGCACCAGACCCTGGGTGCCTAATGGTAAATACGACCCTGCAGATATACAGGACACTACAGGTATACAGGACCCCAAAACTATACACTATAGGTGCACGGGACCTCCACCAACTGTATACTACAGGTATACAGGACCCCAAACTTTACACTACAGGTATACAGGACCCCAAAACTATACAATACAGGTATACAGGAACTCCACCAACTATATACTACAGGTATACAGGACCCCCAAACTTTACACTACAGGTATACAGGACCTCCACCAACTATATACTACAGGTATACAGGACCCCAAACTATACACTACAGGTATACAGGACCCCAAAACTATACACTACAGGTATACAGGAACTCCACCAACTATATACTACAGGTATATAGGACCCCAAACTGTACACTACAGGTATTCAGGACCTCAAAACTATACACTACTGGTATACAGCACCTCCACCAACTCTATACTACAGGTATACAGGACCCCCAAACTTTACACTACAGGTATACAGGACCTCCACCAACTATATACTACAGGTATAGAGGACCCCAAACTATACACTACAGGTTTGCAGGACCCTCAAACTATACACTACAGGTATACAGGACCCCCGAACTATACCAACTATACACTACAGGTATCCAGGACCCTCAAACTATAAACTACAGGTATACTAGACCTCCACCAACTATACATTACAGGTATACAGCACCAACTATATACTACAGGTATACAGGACCCCAGAACTATACAGAAGAGGTATACAGGACCTTTACCAACTATACACTGCAGGTATACAGGACTTCCCAAACTATACAGTACAGGTATACAGCCCCCCCAACTATACACTAGTGGTATACAGGACCTCCCTCAACTATACACTACAGGTATACAGCCCCCCTCCCCCCAACTTCACACTACAGGTAAACAGGACCCCCCAACTATACACTATAGGTATACAGCCCCCCCACCCCCCAACTATGCACTACAGATAAGCGAGACTCCTAAAAACTATACACTGTAGGTATACAGAACCCCTCCAACTATGCACTACAGGTATACACTAATTCCACTGATTAACTGATTAACAATACCTTTAGATTGGCCTCCTGAGCACCTTAGAACAAATCTAATTAACACACAGACACTTTATACCCGGGCAGCGCCGGGTACATTTTCTAGTCAAGCATATAAAGCAAGTTTGCAATTTACCTTAAGGCGAATGTGCTGTACCAGCAGGTCTATCGCTTTAAGACTTCAACATCAATAGACCTGTGCCGGCATTCGGATACCAGTGTCGCGGTCCTTTTTTTTTTTTTAATTGCGGCCCATTTCCGTGCACGGCACCTGTCTATTCCCCGTCACCGGCCCGCCTGAAACACTGGAGGCAGGCTGACCTGCCCCCAGTGTGATGTTCTGCCCTCCCCTCTGTGACGCGGCTCCATTTATTCCAATGAAACTGCATCACAGAGGAGAGGGTTTTTTCTCCTACTGGGGGTGGGCCTCCAGTGCCTCAGGCCAGGTTGGTGACTGAGAATAGAACGGTGCCGTGTGTGGGAATCGGGCCACAATTCAAAAAAGGACCACAGCACCGGTATCACTGTGACGACGGTCTATTGATGTTAAAATATTAAATCGATGAACCTGCTGGTACATGCCCTTTAATTTTTTTTTTAGTTACCATGCTTTAAAACAAAGCTATACTGGTCCTGTGCTCATTAAAAAAAAAAAAAAAAAAAAGACTAAGCACAGAAAGTCCAGGTCATCAGAGTTCTCATAGAGAAGGCAGTCATTTGATTGATGGACACATTGAGCTGTGACACTCTGTACTAGTCAGGATTTCATGTCTTTAGCCTATTTTGTTCAACCAGCAGAAGACTAAAAAGCAGCCTTGTTATAAAGCATGATAACAAAAAAAATAATAATAATAATAATATTGTGCAGGCAGGAAATGACGCTTGGCCTAAACATCAACTTCTGCTGCCATGTGGACAGGAAATGCCTGCTCAATGCCTGACCAATTTGCCATTTCATGTAAGCATGGCACATCAGCTGAAGTTTTGATGAACAGAATGGCAGCAGAGAATGGGCTACCTGGAAACCAGTAGTGGTGGAAGGGAGGAATGGGTAAGTATACACATTTGTTATGTACTTCACAGTCCAAGTAGAACCCTTTAAAGAAAGAGGCAGCTTTCAGGAATGGCTACTGATACTCAGGCAAGGGTCAGGAGTAGGGTTGAGCGAACCAAACCGTTACGAACCAGATTAGTTACGAACTTTGCAAAAAGTTCGGTTCATTACCGAACCGAACTTTCAAAAAGTTTGTGACGAAGTTCGTTAAAATCGCACTGGCGTCGCAAAACTGTACTTTAATCAGAGAACAGAACAGGCTGCAAGGGATTATTACTCCTATAATCCTTTGTATCCTGTTATTATGTGAATATCAAGGTGTGTGACGTCACTCCAGGAACAGGAAGTGCCTGAGCGTCCATGCTCTTTCTCATTGTGTGTCTAGACTGCAGAGAGAGAGAGGAGGTGTACGTTAGGCAGAGAGGGAAAACACATAGATTACATATCAAAACAACTGGATAAGTACAGGGAGAGATAGAGAAGGAGTATATATTGTTTGTGAGAGAAGCCGGAGAGAGGAAGATAGATTTAAAAAAAAAACGCAAGATACAGGGAAAGCTTGATAAGCTCATACATAGTGAAAGAGGCTGAGAAATCAAGAGTTAGGTAGAGAGAGGGAGAGATAGCCATCTAACTCAAAAATCGTGATATCTAGGGAGAGATAGGGAGATAAAAAAAAGAAATAGGGAGAGAAAAGTGAGAAGAGTCACTCAGGAGTCAGGACACGTAGCATTGAACCAGCTACTGTTCCGTGACAGAGAGGAGACACTAGATGTTTGTTTGTGATCAGCTGTTGTAGGTGACGCTAAGTCAGCACCTCACAAAAGCTGTCCGTTTGTGCTCTGCTGGTTGCCGTTAACCCCGGCTAGCTGCACGCAACCAAAAAAAGTTTAAAAAAAACTTAAAAAAAAATAAAATTGGTTTGTTTGTTATCAGCTGTTCTAGGTGACGCTAAGTCAGCGCCTCACAAAAGCTGTCCGTTTGTGCTCTGCTGGTTGCCGTCAAACCCCTCTAGCCACCCGCAACCAAAAAAGTTAAAAATGAAAAGAAAAAAACGTTTTTTTTGGGATAACCTGTAAATTTCTGCTTTGCTGGGTGCCTCCAACCCACAAAGCAATAGTCACTGAAAATGTGTGCCTTCTGCTCTATAGATTATTTCTTTTTCAAAATTTACACCAACCAAAGAACTATGTCCAAGCGTCCTACTTCCAGCACTTCCCAGGCAAGGACTGCAACGGCAGGCGGTGAGGGAAGGAGAAGCGGCAGCACCAGGCCCGGTGGCAGCCGGGGCAACAGGCGTGGCAGCAGGGTGCAGCTACCCCAGACACCCAGTGGTTCTGTAAGAACCACACAGCCAGCGGTTCTAGATTGGCTTACCCAATCCTCCACTTCCACCGCCCAAAGCTCCCAAACGAGGTCGGCTGGATCATCCGACACCACCCTTACTTGATCTGCCTTTGGATTCTCTACCACTTTTTAGTGATGATGAGGAGGAGGATGAGGTAGTCCACCAAAGGCAACAGGTGGAACGTGCAGAGACTACAGAGGACGTGGTGGCTGTAAGCCAGGGAGGGGCATCCAGTGCCACACCTGAGATCCTGTCCCAACCACTGGAGGACAGTAGCAGTGGTGTTGATGATGATGTCGCCGATCGGATGTGGTGCCCCCAAGCACCATTATCCTCAGTGTCATCAGGGGAGGAAAGTGAGGTGCTACCGAAGCAGCAACATCCCACTGCTGCAAGGAAGCGAGGCACAAGAGGGAGGGGTAGAAGACAACCTACCAGGCAGAGTCACTTACCTCCAAGCCTTGGTCCTGACAGGGGAATTGATCAACTGCTGCCTTCTCCAGCTGCTCAAGTAGTCTTTTTAATTATACTGGGCTGGAATAGATCAACTGCTGCCTCCTCGTCCTCAATTAGCCTCTCCTTCATAATCCTGGCCTGGAATAGATAAACTGCTGCTGCCTCCTCCTCAAGTAGCCTCTCCTCAATAATACTGGACTGGAATCAATCAACTGCTGCCTCCTCCTGCTGCTCAACTTGTCTCTTCTCAACAATACTGGACTGAGAGGCGAGCAATCTACTGCTGCTCTCCTCCTGGTTCTCGACTTGTCTCTTCTCAACAATACTGGCCTAGGTGCAATCAAGTGCTGCCGCATCCTCCTTGTAAACTTTTTTTTCCAATATTTTTTTTTCACTATTTTGGTACTTTGATTCACTATATTTTATTAATTTTATTCCTATTATTATTATTATTTTTTATTATTTTTCCCCCACTTTTTTTCATTGTAATATCAACTGCAACTAAACGAAACTATACCCTATCACACTCCCACTATTGTAGCAGCAATTATTCAGCCGTTAGAGCAAGGTTCGTTTTCGGTTCGGTTCGGACCGATCCGAAATTCACAAAAGTTCGCCGGATCGAACCGAACCGAACTTTTCAAAAGTTCGCTCATCCCTAGTCAGGAGTCACCATTACCAAGCACCTACAGTAGTTGCAGGCCATCAATAAGCTGTAAATGCATGGCACTAGAATAGGGATGTCTCTTGTGTAAATAGAGAGTGTTTATTTTATTGACAGTGATTTTCTATTAAACAATGAACATCACTACCATACAATGTCTTATTGATAACATTATTTTTTACAAAATAAAAATAAAGCTACGACTGCAAACTGATCGGATTTAGTAGGGCTCCGGCTTATTTTTATTGGCATGAAAATGGAAGTAAAGAGAGAATAACTTTATGGCCTTGTACAGATTTGGTCTGGCTTCTGAAAAATCATAACAAAAAGCGTTGATGGGTGAAAATGAATGCTGGTCAGTCTGGTTTGGCTGTAAAATATTTCTACAATAATGTATGATTGGCGTATTTTAACAAATCCAGATGTGCAATGTGTTAAAACATTGTGAAAGGCCCTCAGCTCCAAACATGCAGAACAGAATAGTCTTCCGGATCATTGGAAGGTCATTGCTGGTTCCCCTCAGAAGCCTGATAAACCTGGTGTTTAGAAAATAGGGATAATTAAGCTGGTTTCAGGCTTAAAGCGGTAGTGCGGCGGTAAAAAATTATTCACAGAATAACGCACATTACAAAGTTATACAACTTTGTAATGTATGTTATGTCTGTGAATGGCCCCCTTCCCCGTGTCCCACCACCCCCACCCGTGTACCCGGAAGTATAGTACTTTATACATACCTGATTCGTGCCGACACACGTTCGCCATCTTGTGCCAAACGTCATCTTCGGCCGGCCGGCCCGAACACCTCCGATCTTACCGAGTGCCGGCCGCGTCATCAGCTGCTCAGCCGCGATTGGCTGAGCATAACTGTGCTCGGCCAATCGCGGCTCAGCGGCTAATGATGCGGCCAGCACTCGGGAAGATCGAAGGTGTTCGGGCTGGCCGGCCGAAGATGACGTTTGGCACAAGATGGCGGACGCGTGTCGGCACGGATCAGGTATGTATAATGCACTACACTTCCGGGTACACGGTTGGGGGTGGTGGGACACGGGGAAGGGGGCCATTCACAGACATAACATACATTACAAAGTTGTATAACTTTGTAATGTGTGTTATTCTGTGAATATTTTTTTACCGCCGCACTACCCCTTTAAGGCACATGTAAAATAAGCATCCTGTCGGCTCTTACATTAAAAGAGTGCGCCTGTGAAAATCTTTTTCTTTTAAATTAGCTGGTTTCGGAAAGTTATGTAGATTTGTAAAAAAAAAAAAAATTCTTTTATTAATTTTTAAATTCTTAAAATTTTTATTGTTCTTCAACCTTAAAATCCATTATTATATACAAATTATTAGGGGCACAGCCCATTATCAAAAGAAAAAAAAAAAGAAAGAAAATTATACCAATACATAAATACATAAATAAATAAATAAATAAATAAATCTATGTATATGTATAAATTTTTGTATAGATTTGTAATTTACTTCTATTTAAAAATCTTGTCTCCCTATGCTTATCAGCTGCTGTATGTCCTGCAGGAAGTGATGTATTATTTTCAGGTTGACACAGTGTCCTCTGTTGCCACCTCTGTCCAAGACAGGAACTGTCCAGAGTAGTAGCAAATCCCCATAGAAAACCTCTACTGCTCTGGACAGTTCCTGTCTCAGTCAGGGGTGGCAGCAGAGGGCACCGAGTCAGAGTGAAAAGAATACACAACTTCCTACAGGACATACAGCAGCTGATAAGTATGGGAAGACACGATTTTTAAATAGAAGTAAATTACAAATCTATCTAACTTTCTAATACCAGTTGTTAAAGGGGGAGTCACCCCTTTAACCCCTTAACGACCCCGGGCGTATATTTACGCCCTGATGCCGGTAAGGACGTTCAGAGCGGGGCCGCGCGGCGACCCCGCTCTGAACCGCGGCGGTCCCGGTTGCCGCTTGTAGCCCGGGACCGCAGGTATTAGCGGGAACGGTCCGATCGCCGTGCCCGCTAATACAGTAATCAGATGCAGCTGTCAAACATGACAGCTGCATCCGATTACCGGATTCAGCTGTTCCCTGGTGTCTAGTGGCGGAGATCACTCCTCCGGGATGGTATCCCGGAGGAGCGATCTCCGTTTCTGAAGCCGGCCGGGGACCGCTCCAAGATGGCGCCGTCCCCGACTCGGCACTCGTTTACTTCCAGCTGCAGCAGCCGGAAGTAAACGAGTGCCTATCTCATGGATCTCTGCAGCATATCTATGCTGCAGAGATCTCTATGAGAGATCAGTGCACTTATACTAGAAGTCCCCTAGGGGGAATAACCCTAACCCCAGGGGGAATAACACTAACCCCAGGGAGGCTTCTAGTATAAGTGTTAAAGTAAAAAAAAAAGTGTTGTTAATAGTAAAAAGCCCCCTCCCCTAATAAAAGTCTGAATCACCCCCCTTTTCCCAGGTTATAAATAAAAGTAAATAAATAAATAAACATATTTAGTATCGCCGCGCACGTAATCGCCTGAACTATTAATTAATCACATTCCTGATCTCGCACGGTAAACGGCGTCAGCGCAAAAAAATCCCAAAGTGCAAAATTGCGCATTTTTGGTCGCATCAAATCCAGAAAAATTGTAATAAAAAGCGATCAAAAAGTCGTATATGCGCAATCAAGGTACCGATAGAAAGAACATATCTTGGCGCAAAAAATGACACCTCACAAAGCCCCATAGACCAAAGGATAAAAGCGCTATAAGCCTGGGAATGAAGCGGTTTTAAGTGACGTATATTTGTTGACAAAGGTTTAAATTTTTTACAGGCCATCAGATACAATATAAGTTATACATGTTACATATCATTTTAATCGTAACGACTTGAGGAACATGCATAACAAGTCAGTTTTACCCCAGGGCCAATGGCGTAAAAACACATTTCCCCCAAATAAACAAAATGCTTTTTTTTTTTCAATTTCACCACACTTTGAATTTTTTTCTGGTTTCGCAGTGTACTTTATGCAAAAATTCAGCCTGTCATTGCAAAGTACAATTAGTGACGCAAAAAATAAGGGCTCATGTGGGTTTCTAGGTGGAAAAATGCAAGTGCTATGGCCTTTTAAGCACAAGGAGGAAAAAACTAAAACGCAAAAATCGAAATTGGCTCTGTCCTTAAGGGGTTAAGCTGTCACCATAGAAGTTCAGCTGACCATAAATTTCTGCTGATTGATTACTCAGGGGCGCTGTAAAAAAAATTTTCAACAAATTTTGTTGAAACAAAAAACAAAAAATAGTGGCAGATTTATTATCAAATCCACCAAAATTCTATGCCAAAAACCTATTTGACTTAAAGGGGTTTTCAAGGTAAAACTCTGTTCATTGTGTAGTGTGGTACCAGGTGTTGTGTGCCAATCAGTTGCTAATGAGCTATCTTGTAGACAGCTTATTAGTACATTTTGCCTGGAAAACTCCTTTAACCCTTTGATGACCAGACCAAAATGACCCAGTGGGGGGTGATTTAAACTTTTATTGGGGGAGGGGTTTTGGGGTAGTGTATTAGTGATTTTTTTACTTTTTTTTTACACAGTTTAAACATACATTAGTTTGATTACACACACTGATCATTGCTATGCAATAGGCATAGCATTGATTAGTGTGATAGGCGATCTGCTCATTGAGCCTGTCTGTGCAGGCTCAGTGAGCAGATCGCCAATTGGACCGCACTGAGGAAGGTATGAGACCTCCGGCGGGACCTCCCGGGAAGATCGGTAAGTGACAGGGGACTCCCCCTGTCACTTACACTTAAATGCCGCAGTTGCGCCCCGATCGCAGCGTTTAAGGGGTTTATAACACGCTGAAGCGCGATTGCTACAGCCTGTCATTAACGGTGAGGTGCCGGACGCTCACTGCAGCCGGCCCCCACCTCCTATGAAGGAGAGACACCCTGGACGTACAGTTACGCCCAGGGTCGTCTGATGACAGACCTCCAATGGCGTAACTGTACGTCCAGGGTCGTCAAGGGGTTAAGCCACATTTATTGTGTTTTAGACCCTTTTTGGACATGTTTTATCTTGTCTGGACAAGGAGTGGAGCCTATCAAAGAAAGGGACGTGGTTTCATTAAAATAAGGTGAGGTCTAAAAAGCACCCCAAAATGTTGGCACACAGTTCTGGTGTGAAGTAAGCCAGCTGATTAAACTAGATTTTATACCATAATCACAAATAGGCAGGGCTTAGTGCAAGGTGGGCGGGACCCTGTCAAAGGGGGTGGTCTCTTAACAGGTTAAAATTTAGGTAATCTCCGCACTCCACATGGACAGCCTCAGGAGCCCCAAATTTATTGAAAGGCAGGTAAAAGTTCAGCTTTTACATAAAACATGAATGTGAAATGTCTTAGTAAATTCCCCAAAAATGCTTCCACCAGAGCCAATATATTACCATCATAAAGAGCTCCCATAATACCATCCTAACTGTCTCCATTCTGGGATTGACTGCCCTGGGGTTTACATTATGCTTTCAAATAGGAGGCCCATTCGGAGGCGTTAATTTTGGTTTCAATTAAAAAACAGGGAAAGAAGTGCTTAGATTCTCTCTCATTTACCGTGGAAAATGTCACATGAACACCTCTAATGTACTGTACTTACATAGAACTTTTTGTTAATATTTTTTAAAATGACTACATTACTGCAGCCGTGTTTGTGTTTCTTTCTATTAAATGACTCGTAAAGTTTTTTAATTAACTTTTTATATGTACATTTTATTTCTTAAAATGTTTTCATAAACTGGTGCTTCATTTTAAGCTTGTAAAAGTCATGAATGGAGTTGCTTCTAACCTGTAATGGCCTGGTGAAGTAATCAGGTTTTGAGCAAACAGTAATTCTAAGTTTCGCTTCTGTTTCTAATTGTTTTATCATCTATTTGACTCAAGGCATTTTTTATGAATCTTTTCCATTGGCTTATTCTGTAATATCAACTTTCTGGAGTTAAAATTAGTTTTATGACTTTGTGTGATGTTGCTTTATGGCACACAAAGAATTTGTACTGGCTACTTCACAATGCTAAGAGCTTCACCATTTCCATTAGGAAAACTTTTGCCTGACTCTTGTAAAGGAAAATCTATTATAGCATAGTTTGCATTTGGTACAACTAAGCCTACTGTACATTATTCATTTTGCCTGTTTTATTAAGAAAAAAACACAGAAGGGCTATGTATACAAGGTAGTCACAGTTTACAAGATTATTGTCAAATACACATCAATAATCTCATGTTTTTACTGCATGAAAAATAGTTCCATTCCACGCTCATCATGAAAATAAAACTGATGCTACAATAAATTATTGGAAAATAGGGAAAAATATCATGCTCAAACATAATGTTTGGAATCTTCTTCACCTACAGTACACAGCAAAAGTTTGGACATGCCTTTTCATTTAAAGAGTTTTCTGTATTTTCATGATTATGAAAATTGTAGATTGTAGCGGCATGCTATTCCATCCGGTTTGCGTTTAGTTGGACCATTATTTAATTTTTAACAGGACAATGACCCCAAACAACCTCCAGGCTGTGTAAGGGCTATTTGACCAAGAAGGAGAGTGATGGGGTGCTACGCCAGATGACCTGGCCTCCATAGTGACCAGACCTGAACCCTATTGAGATGGTTTGGGGTGAGCTGGACCGCAGAGTGAAGGCAAAAGGGCCAACAAGTGCTAAGTATCTCTGGGAACTCCTTCAAGACTGTTGGGAGACTATTTTAGGTGACAACCTCTTAAAGCTCATCAAGAGAATGCCAAGAGTGTGCAAAGCAGTAATCAAAGCAAAAGGTGGCTACTTTGAAGAACCTAGAATATAAGACAAACCTTTTGTTAAGTATATACAGTTATACCAAATGTGTTAATTCATAGTTTTGATGCCTTCAGTGTGAATCTACAATTTCCATAGTCATGAAAATACAGAAAACTTTGAATGAGAAGGTGTGTCCAAACTTTTGGTCTGTACTGTATATTTTATTTGGCTTGTTGGCTTTCCAATTTTTTTTTTTTAAAGGATAAGACTGTATTACAAACAAACAAACAAGGATTACTCATCTTACTGATCACCTGCTGTTGCCATTCTAGTGCTGCCCCGGTACATGGTCTCAGCACACAGGACACAGAAATAGTCACACTTGTACAGAGACCTGGTACCAGGACAAGGAGATCAGTTAGGGACCCGGGAAGCAGTAGTGGATTGAGTTATCCTTCGTTTTTTTTTTAAAACTCGGTTTAAAAAAAATAAATACGTAATAATAATAATAATAATAATAATAAATGATCCACTGCTTGCACCTATGGCTGACCTTAGCTATGTTTAACCAGTGCGGTTGCACAGGATGCCGGCTGCCCGATTGCCAGAGGCAACATTAGGATGAGTGAGTAACTCCCCCATCCATGCTATTAGTGGCAGGGCTGACATCAGTAACCTGCTAACCCAGACAACTGACTGGACCCCTTGCTCCTGGGGGTACAGGGGGACCTAACTTCTATATGGGGGCACAGAGGAGGCATTATACTATATGTGATTGAGCAAGGAACTCAACATGTTTTTCTGCCAGATTCTGGAGAGAAGAGTTGTGTCCCAGGACAGATATAAGAGACTCTAATCTGCTTCAATATTTTGATCTGGAAGGGGGTCCACCACTCCCATACAGCCCAGGGCCTATGGTACTCTTAATCCACCTCTACCCCCACCCCTATAGACTCACCCATCCCAGCACAGCGTTCCTTTGTTCTTCCAGCTTCCCAGCTTATGAGTGACGTCACTTATGTAGACACATAGAAACATAGAAGATTGTCGTTAGAAAAAGACCACTGGGTCCATCTAGTCTGCCCTTTTTGTATTTCCCTTCTTATTATCTTAGGATAGATATATGTTTATCCCAGGCAGGTTTAAAGTGACTCTGTACCGACAATCTGACAACCCCCCCCCCCCAAACCGGTTGTACCTTCGGATAGCTGCTGTTAATCCAAGATCTGTCCTGGGGTCCGTTCGGCAGATGACACAGTTATTGTCCTAAAAAACAACTTTAAACTGGCAGCCCTGTGCCCAACGGCCGTGGCCTAGATTGTGTATGCATGAGGCTGGCACACCCTCTCCGTCCCTCCTCCTCACCCTACTCATCATTAGGAATGCTTCAGGCAGATTGTCTACTATTCATCAGCTGTGTGAATACTGAACATGGGATGGATTGTTAAGGCACCTGTGCAATGTTCAGACAGAAAAAAATGTTCTAGGGGCATTCCTAATGATGAAGAGGGTGGGCAGGAGGGACAGAGAGGACGTGCCAGCCTAATGCATACACAATCTAGGCCACGGCCGTTGGGCATGGGGCTGCCAGTTTAAAAGTTGTTTTTTTAGGACTATAACTGCATCACCTGCCAAACGGACCCCAGGACAGATCTTGGATTAAAAGCAGCTATCCAAAGATACAAGTGGTTTGGGGGGGGGGATAGATTGTGGGTCCAGAGTCGCTTTAAATTCTGTTATTCTAGATTTACCACATCTGCTGAAAGTTTGTTCTAAGCATCTACTACTCTTTCAGTAAAGCAATATTCTCTCACATTGTTTCCGATATTTTCCCCAATTAATGTCTCACTGTGACACCTTGTGCCAAGGAGCTGCGAGAAAAAAGGAACACTAGGGGACTGTGCCAGGCCAGGTGAGAATATTGGGGGGGGGATGTACAGGTGTACAGGATTTACCTAGAGGAAGATGAAACATGAACCACTACAGAAAAAAAGCAAATACAACATGTATTGAATCCAATACCAATACCAATAGATAATAACTATTATAGAATCAAATGAGACATGTATAAAACCCAGAGTAAATAATTTTGGTCCAATGAACCCCACATGTATTGCTTTGCTATAGACAACCTCCTCAAAAGTTACCACTGTTATACAGTATGACAACTATAAAACACCAATATTTTTAAGAGACAGGAACAGGAAATATTGCCACTTCTTGTCCATAGAAACCAATCACACTTCAGATTTCTTCTTTCTAAATTGCTCTAGAAAAACGAGCCATTATGTGAATGGTTGCTACGGGCGACAATGACACCGTTTCTCGGGGAGAGTTTTGATATGTGAGGACCCATATAAACACATTACAAATGCAGAGAGGAAAAACTGAAATATTATACTATAGTTCTGATTACTGAATTCTTCCCAAAACTCTAGCCGGTTCCGTCGTTGTTGATGTTGGCAAAAGTAGCTTCCTGTCATAATTTCAAACAGATGGTCTGATGTACTTACACTGTAGACCACACAATTAACATTAGAAAGGAATTTCCAGAATGTATAAGTCTCTGGTGGATCGCCGGTCAGCATATCTGCAGACCATTTAATGCTTAGGTTGCATTTCTTATACAGCTGAGATTTGTAATAAGATGCATTTATCTTATTTGACGAAGAAAAAAAAATCAGGTTAAGATATTCACGTGCCTGGTATACAGTACCTTATAGTTTAGCAGCTAAAATAAAACTGAAAATACAGAAAGTTGTGGATATTAAAAATTTTCTTCGCACATAACATCAATTGGAGGTTAAAATATAACAGCTTGCGATGGATGGAATACCGGCTCCACTTGTGTGTCATATACATGTCTTAAAGGGAATATCTCACAAGTTATTTATTTTTTTTTTTTTGTTCCAGTTATTAGATGTACGTCTGTAGAAAAGATATGTCCCAAAAGAAGCCATCTGGCGAAACTCAACTCTGGCCGCGTGTTGACCGTTTGTCTGATGTTTTTACACAAGATGTGCCCGGTTTTTCTAAATGTTTGTGAGCAGTTTAAATTTTTTTTTCTCAAAACAAGTGGAATCTTGCATCTAATTTTTCACTGTTATAGAGAAAATATGGAAGTAAAGACCAGAAGATTGATAGTGTTTCTAGCACCAGAAATGACCCGAGCAGATTTAATATTCCAAATGCGACAAAATTCTGACTCATTATACATCAAAAACTGATGTATATGCTTTGCATCATATTGTTTTACACATTTTTAAACCTTGGTCAACTACTGTATGTGGGTATATCCCCCTTTTTTTTTTTTCTTCGTTATTAGGGGGCTGGTTTGGTAGGGGTTGGTTTGGTAGAGGTTTGGTAGGGGTTAAAAAGATAAATTAACTTTTTGTGTAAAAAGAGGGTTTTTTTATGTATAAGAAGAAGTTTTGTATAATTTTGATTTCATAACATGAATATATGTATTTGTATGAAAAAAGAAAATTGAAGATAAAAAAAAACTATGTGGGTATACCCTGAGATATAATACCTTGAAACGCCCTGTGTCAAAATGTTGGTGGAAAATAAAGTAAGCCAACCAATAGGTAGTATAAAAAGTAGGACAACTCAAAAGCTAAAGAAGTACCAAATTTATCATCCAGAATGAATAGCTATTATATGCATTTTTATAAAATGCTTACATGGAATTGATAATTGACTGGATTAGTAAAGGTCCCCATACACCTTATACTGTTGTCGGCCCGTACCTTGCCGCGTGCAGGGGTCTTGGCAGTCATTAAGAAGCCTATGAGGCTCTCCTGCCCAACCACTGACAGATGATGTTGGTGGTGATAGGGGTTGGGCGTGATGGAAAATTCTGACCTTTGTTCTGGGAGAGATAAACTTCAACCAGAGCTCTTTGAATTTTAACAATAATCTTTCTATGTGTATGCAGGCAACAATGAAAAAATAGTTTGTATGTCGCTGACCGCATCTTTTAAGCTGACCATAAAATCCTTGTTTGCTAATCGTTTGCTAAATGTTCGCTAAACGTACACATCATTTGTTCTTTTGCTGGGATCAGAAGGAGTAAACGATCGTAGCAACTATCGTAATTATTGACTATCGTTCTGTTTGTTACAGTATAAGGCTATGTTCACACAACGTATATTTTCGTAAAACCACGTCCTTTGTACAGCGGCCGTGATTATTACGAAAATATACATGCCTTTGCTGTCTATGGGATCCTGGCTGGAGCGTATACACATCCGGCAGGGATCCCTAGCAGCAGTGCAAGAAACTGACATGTCAGTTTTCTGCTGCCGCTATTGAGTGAATAGGTCCGCAGAAAACAATGTAAGTGCAGACTGTGGGGAGTTCAAGCTCTCATTTTCATTTATCGGTAATCGTTAAAAATTCATCTAATAGGACCCTTTCTGCATTACAGCAACTGTCTTTAACAGCCCTTCAATGATAATGACATTACTCTGCTTATACTTCCCTGGACTGTACAAAAAAATTCATAAGTGAAACATCAGTCTTTGTGTCTGCTGCAATAGTCAAAACTGGAATTTTTTAAAAATTTGTTTTATTATGTAAACAAACCAAAAGATAAAAAGTGGTTTGACTACTGGAGTGTGATCGAGGTAGCCCACCTAGATTTATTCCTTTAACCCCTGTATGGGGATCTGGACCTTAATTCTGATGACCGCCAGGTAGCTAGCGTTGAGAGTGGTCTAGGTTTGAATTATTGGCTGGCACAGTGGACTAATAGTCACTGGTGCCAAGAATTGGTGTGCTAAGGGATAGATAAGCTTGGGTATAGGCTGAGGTTTAGTGCTTCAAGCAGTGGAAAGGTTATTCATAGCAGATATGAGGGAGCAGAAATATTAACAGAAACAAATCCATATATACCTTCACCGAATACTAAAGAACCTTTGCTCAAGCCAGGTGGAGTGGGTCTGGCTGCCATGTATAACAAGTGAATGTGCACACTGGGCCTTTGAGAATCAAAAATGAGAGCATGCATGCACCCGCTGGGCAGAGCCCGGCAGTGGAGCACAGACCAGGTAGCATGGATTAAACATGACTTGGTGGCTCTGCATGATCCCAAAAAGTCCTGCTGCTAGTGACTAGATGTAATCCATGGGGAACCCAATGTCTTATTTTCCTACATTGCCACAAAACACAATTTCAAATGTAATAAAAAATTATTTGGCGTAAAATTACACTTCATCCACAGGATAGCTTATCATTAAATATTCGGCAGGGTACCCACACCCAGTACTGTATATTGGTGGCAATGTGTAACTGCAGCTCAGCTACTATTCACTTGAATGGGACCTTAGCTGCAGTTACACATTCCCACCATGGCAGTGAACAGAGACATATTCAGGTCAGTACATTTTGCCTGTAAAAACCCCTTTAAATCAGACATATTTGTGTAGATCATGTATGTATTACATTCTGCATATTTCCAAGTAATGTAAATTAACTGTTGCATCCTAAACTTTTTGTAGACTTTAAAAAATGTTTTAATCTACTAAGGTGTTCTGCTGAAATCTATAGAAAACATCCATCATTGCACACACTGTATAAAAAAAATGCTGCAATGTTGGCATTATAATCAACAATGTGCAGCCTATAAAAGTAAATGGCCCCATCAAAAGTATTCTGTAGTATACATTGCCGATACCCCAACATACAGTATAACAATCTTATACTGTTTGATGTGGCGCCAGCCTTACATAGTGCACACATATTCTGCAGCACTGTAATGAGAGGCTCATGGAAGAATAAAAAGGGGAAAGAGGAAAAATTCCATTTATGCTACTTTTGGACAGATTCAAACCTAGAGTGGGACTTTTGAAAACTACCCTTCTGTCTATCATGCCATAGTGCCTGCCTAAAGCCAGGTAAAGATACCTACACATTATATTGCAAGCTACTTGCATGCACAGGGCTGTGCAATGAATTAGACATGTGCATTTAGACACTGGAATTTAAAGGGCTATTCTGGCCCTACAGTAAAAATAAATATACTGCTAGGATGTGGGAAGGAAGGGAAACTGAAAAAAAAAACGTACTTACCTAGTGCAGGTACTCTTCTGCTCCCCCACACCTCCCGTCAACGTCTAACAGGTCCCTTAATGATCTTTCTTTTTCCTGCTTCCAAGACGAGGGCTCAGGAGCAAGTCCTACTGCTCTACAGCCAATCAATGGCCTAGATGGGACACCACAGATCCAAAGCAGGAAGAAGATACAAGGTCAGAGAACCAGAAAAAGGCAAGCAGAGGGGTATTTTGGCTATTTCTGCTCTTTTTTTCAGCATATGCATTTTTATTATAAGGCCAGAATACCCATTTACAGATCAGGCAATTTTGAGTTCTTACAATTTTTTTGCTAAATATTTAACTGTTAAAGAGTCACTGTCATTACAAATAATTTTTGTCATCATGCATGTCAACAGTTATTGATTGCAAAGAGTCCCACTCCTGAAACCAGCTCCAATCGGGAGATATAGCGGGGGAGACAGGGCAGTGGCTGTGCCAACCACTTCCTAGTTTAGCCTCAAAGTTTAGCCTCAATATAATCTATGAGGTTAAAGGGGTAGTGCGGCGGTAAACAATTATTCACAGAATAACACACATTACAAAGTTTTACAACTTTGTAATGTATGTTATGTCTGTGAATGGCCCCCTTCCCCGTGTCCCACCACCCCCACCCGTGTACCCGGAAGTGTGGTGCGCTATACATACCTGTCACGTGCCGACTCGTCTCCGATCTTCAGTCAGCGATGTCGTCTTCAGCCGAATCCCTCCGTCCGTCCTGAGAGCCGGCCGCCCTCTGCCGCGTCATTGGCTGCTCAGCCCCGATTGGCTGAGCATAACTGTGCTCAGCCAATCGCGGCTGAGCATCTGATGACGCTGAAGAGGGCAGCCGGCACTCAGGACGCTCGGAGGGATTTGGCCCGGCCGTCCGAAGACGACATCGCTGACTGAAGATCGGAGACGAGTCGGCACGTGACATGTATGTTTAGTGCACCACACTTCCGTGTACACAGGTGGGGGTGGTGGGATACCGGAAAGGGGGCCATTCACAGACATAACATACATTACAAAGTTGTATAACTTTGTAATGTGTGTTATTCTGTGAATAATTGTTTACCGCCGCACTACCCTTTTAACTGTCAGAATTAGTGAGCGTCCGAGGAGTAGATCGCAAGATCGCCTAACGTTCTCCCCAACTATATCTCCTGATCACAGCAGGTCTCAGCAGTGGGATCCGCTGCAATCAATAACTTTTGACATGCCTGATAACATATTACTGGGCACTGGGCAACATAATTGGATGTACAAGGATTAGTGGGGCTATAGATGTGTCACTTCTACATAATATTATGTACATGGATGAGTAGGTCAATAGATGTGTCAGTTTCACAATCTGAAATTTTGTAATAAGATTGGACAGGGAAAAGTCATGAATAAATGGAGGTTCTAGGGAGGCCATAAGATGAAAGTCATTCTTTGACTGGAATGTTTGTTTAAACCCAAATGGATCATAGAGGCTCGCCACACTACTTGTCTCATTTATCAGCCACTGGTTTGCTAGTTTATTTCTATTTGCTAGCTAAGCTGAGGAAATCACATTTTTCTGCAAGGATTGAAATAATACTTACTCAGCAATAATGCACAAAACCTTCACAATACATTTCTTTGTGCAGCAAACTGAATCAAGGCTACAAGATAGGCGACGTGTTCAAAATGCCAGCTCTCGGCACAGCATGCAAGTTAAAAGCTATTTTAAATGTTCTGCCATTGCCCTGAAAATGCTTGCTTAAAAAAGTAATGATCTGCTAACTGAAAATAAATAACAGATGCTAGAAAATGTCCGCTCTGCTCTGGTTTATTTTTATTCGATTCTTTCTATGATTGACATGAAATTTCGGCTGCTGTGTTTATACCATATTTAATTGGCTACAATAAAGTGTTGAGCTACATACTGCTGTAAACTGAAACTATTTCTTATAGGAGGGGAGCAAGAAAGGGATTTGTGTGGAATTGAGGCTAATACTGTGTTATTGTGAAGTGGCCATTTTAAATACTCTATAAGAGGGAAAAAAAATAGGTAAAATATGATTTGAGCAGCCAAAGCAAAAAAAACTAACAAAAAAACAAAACATTAACTAAATAAATAAATAACAATAATAAAAATAAAAATACATTCATTGACAAAAAAAGTCAATCTTTGTCATCTCTGTTAGTAGAGATGAGCGAACTTTCCAAAAGTTCAGTTTGGCAAGTTCACCAAACTAAGGGTCTGTTAACACACACAGATTATCTGACAGATATTTTTGCAGCCAAAGCCAGGAATGGACTATAAACAGGGAAAAGGTCATAAAGGAAAGACTGAAATTTCTCTTTTTTTCAAATCCATTTCTGGTTTTGGCTGCGAAAATCTGGCAGATATCTGTCAGATAATCTACGTGTGTAAACGGACCCTAATGCTGCGTTTACACGAAACGATTATTGTGCAAATTTGCACGATAATGATCGAATTCAAACGATAATCGTATGTGTAAACGCAGCGAGCGTTCAAACGACGAGCGAGAAATCGTTCATTTTGATCTTTTAACTTGTTCTTAAATCGTCGTTCGTCGTTTGCAAAAAATTCGCCGATAATTCCGTGTCGTTGCGCAAAAGTCCGGCCGCCCGCAGCCAGGCCCCCCCCCCCCCCACAGCCCACAGCTGAAGAGGGGAGTCAGGAATTTCAAACGGCTCCTCTTCAGCCAATCAGTGCTCCTCTTCAGCACTGATTGGCTGAAGAGGAGCCGTTTGAAATTTCCGGCTCCCCTCTTCAGCCAATCAATGCACGGCAGCACTGATTGGCTGAAGAGGGGAGACGATAATTTCAAACGGCTCCTCTTCAGCCAATTAGTGCTGAAGAGGAGCACTGATTGGCTGAAGTGGAGCCGTTTGAAATTCCCGGCTCTCCTCTTCAGCCAATCAATGCACTGAAGAGGGGAGCCGGGGATTTCGAACACCTGCTACGCGGAGCAGGTAAGGTATGGTGCAGCGGGGATGGCGATCGGGGCAGCGCAGGGGGCTGCAGTTGACCGTGGGGCCGGGCTGCGGGCAGGCCGGGCTGCGGGCGCACGATCTTAAAACGATCGCAAAACAATTTTTCCGTACGATCTATCGTACCGTCTAAACGCTGATCGTTATGAAAAAAAAAACGTTACTCCGACATCGTTAATCGTACGATCAGGTCAATTATCGTTTCATGTAAACGTAGCATTAGGGTGCGTTTACACAGAAAGATTAGTCTGACAGATTTTGGAAGCCAAAGCCAGGAATGGATTTGAAAACTTGATAGATCCCAGTCTTTCCTTTATGACCTCATCCCTGTTTATAGTCTGTTCCTGGTTTTGGTTTCAAAGATCTGTCAGATAAATCTGTCTGTGTAAACACACCATAATAAACAAGCTAAGCGCTTGCAGGTGTTTAGCTGTTTTACTGCGGATTGTGAGGACTGCTCATTATACTTACCTTTATTTGCTCCCCCCCATGTCCGTCTCAGCCAATCACTAGCCATGGGTGCTGTCCCATCCCAGTCAGCTTGTGATTGGCTGAGCGAGCTGTCACTCTTTTTTCAGGAGTGACAGCCCTCTAAGCTGTCACTCTACAGATGGATAAATGCACCGGAGAGCCACGGACAGGTGAGAACGCGGACTGGGAACGCTGGCAGGTGGGAATATCTTTTTTGTTGTTTTTTTTATAGATGTTCGACCGCCACCTTACCAAACCTGTTTGAACTTGGCAAAATGTTTGGTTAGGTAGCCAATCAAATTTTTTTGCAAAGTTCCTAACAAATCTGGGTTTGGGATGCTCGGCTCGCTCACCTCTACTTATTAGACATGATGAGGAATGTGCGCATGTCTCTGGTTTGCTGGTATTAGCATCTTGCGCTCACAGCATCAAAAGGTGCTATGCTCATGTCTGGAGAAATCCCAGGTTCCGGGCATGCGTGGTATGCTTGAGTTGCGTGGTATGCCCCTAACCCAGAAGCATATCCTTTAGTATATATGTCTTTGGAGTATAAATAGAGTGGAGATAATGGTTTAACCATGCCCCCTGAGGAATCTCTGTATCCACTATGGCTAAGTGCATGACTATTACAACATTGTAGTGTAATCAGGTGCTCTTCTCTTTTGATCCACAGTACTGGAACCCTGTATGTTGAGACTATAGGGATTTATTGTATTCCCTTAGAATGTATGCACAGCCTTTATTTGATCATATGATGGGTATATGTGAGAAGATTTCTTTTTGGGACACCTGTCAAATGTAGTGGAGGTTAGTGCAATAATCTACACTGCAACTTGTTATACTTGCTATACTATCTATATGTGGATGCTATCCTGGTGCTCTCCTGTTCATATGCTTATAGGGGGAGATTTATCAAACATGGTGTAAAGTAAAACTGGCTCAGTTGCCCCTAGCAACCAATCAGATTCCACCTTTCATTTTCCAAAGAAACTGTGAGGAATGAAAGATGGAATCTGATTGGTTGCTAGGGGCAACTGAGCCAGTGTCACTTAACACCATGTTTGATAAATCTCCCCCATACTGTTTATACCTCTATGATCATGTTTTTGCATTATGAGTTAATAAAGTTGATCTTATGGAGATTAATGCCCATGTTTCTTTAGTATAATATGCATGACGCGGCTCCATTAGAATCAATGGAGCCGTGTCATGGGGCCGGCCCAACTCCAGTGCTTCACCCCTGGCCCGGTAACCATGAATAAAGTGGTGCTGTACGTGCGAACCGGGCCACGGTTCAAAAGAAGGACCACGGCACCAGCTTCCCCGTGCCAGCGCCTTTCGATTCATGTGTTATTTTAAAGTGACTCTGTACCCACAATCTGACCCACCCAAACCGCTTGTACCTTCAAATATCTGCTTTTATTCCAAGATCTGTCCTGGGGCCCTTTCAATAGGTGATGCAGTTAATGTCATAAAAAACAACTTTTAACCCCTTAGTGGCCACAGCACGTATTTTAACGGCGGCCACTAATGGGTTTTATTCCGATGCGTACGCCTTTTAACGGCGGACGCATCGGAATAAATTACCGCTCGGCGGCGGCAGCAGTGCAGGGGATCAGCGGTCAGTGTGACAGCTGACCCCCCCCTACAACTGCCCAGAGCAGAGGATTCTCCGCTCCGAGCAGTTTAACCCGTTAAATGCCGCTGTCAAACCATGACAGCGGCATCTAACGTGTCCCGGTCGGCGCCGTGGGTCACTTACACGATCGCGATGTCCCGCGGCGCCGTCCAGTGTCCTGGTGTTCTCCATGGTGATCTGAGGTCCTAATGAAGGTCCCCGGGGTCACCATGGAGATGCCTCATGCTGACAGGGGTGGCCGTGGCTATTGCCTGTCAGCATGATGCATAATACAATACACTGTAGTACATTAGGTACTGCAGTGTATTGTATCAGTGATCAAAGTATTTTACACTAGTGTACAGTAATGTACACTAGTGTAAAAGTTAAAAAAAAGTGAAAAAATTTGCACCAAACACAACACAGCCCCCCCCCAATAATAAAAATGCATTACATTCCCCATACACTATAAAACATTACATAAAAGTGATCAAAAACACAAATCCTATACATATTTGGTATTGTTATGTCCGTAACGACCCAATCTATAAAACTATATCAATAATTATACTGCACGACACACGCTGTAAAAAAAAAAAAAAAAACTGTACAAGAATAGCTGTATTTTATCAATTCACTTTAGAAAATACATCAAAAGAGATCAAAAAGTCATATACATATAAAACTTGGTATCAATAGAAACTACGGATCTTCCCGCAAAAAATAAGCCCAAAACCAGCTCTGTCGCACAAAAAATAAGAACGCTAAGGATCTTGCAATATGGCGACAGTTTTTGTGGGTTTTTGCTAGGAAGATAGTTTCTATTACGCCAAAGCAGTAATAGTTAAAAAAAAAATATACAAATTTGGTATCGCCGTAACCGTAGTGACCCAGAGAATACATGTATTATGTTATTAGTGACCGCCGTTACGGATTTTTACAGCGATCACTAATGGGCTCTATTCTGCTGCCATCAGCTCTTTATGGCGATGGTGCAGAATAGTGCAGCGGCGCCGGTAATGCCCGCAGCCCCCTCCTCTCAGCTACCGGAGGTAGCTGAGGGGTTGGGGCAGAGTGTGGGCTCAGTCCCGGACAGTCCCCTCACCGGCGATCGCAGTTATTACCAGTATAATGGCGGCCACCGGTAACAGACATTGCCAGCGCAGCTGAACGCTTTCATCAGATGAAAACATGTCCCCCCCCCCTGTTCCCAGAATTAACCCTAGTGACCTGGTCACTGACCCTCCCCTCCCTGGGCAGCCATCTGATCCAAGATGGCCGCCGTAATCACTATGAACAGACTCTGTTCACAGTGAGGGATTCCTAAAAATGATCAAAGCTCCATTCTCTCCACCACCAGAGGTGGCGGAGAGCATGGGGCAATGATCGGGGACCACTCAGTGTGGTCCCAGTACAAGCGATTGGCGGTATATACTATATACCACTGATCGCTTGTTCCAAATGGTGCCGGCACTTTTTTTACCCCTGTCACCAAAGTAAAGTGCCCCGGATTACCTGTAACCACCCCAGATTACCTGTAACCACCCCAGATTGTCTGTAACCCCCCCCCAGATTGCCCATCACCTCCCCAGATTGCCTATCACCACCCCAGATTGCTCGTCACCTCCCCAGATTGCCTGTAACCCCCCCCAGATAGCTCGTAACCATCCCAGACAGCCCGTAGCCATCCCAGATAGCTCGTAACCATTCCAGACAGCCCGTAGCCATCCCAGATAGCCCGTAACCATCCCAGACAGCTCGTAACCATCCCAGACAGCCCGTAACCATCCCAGACAGCCCGTAACCATCCCAGACAGCTCGTAACCATCGCAGACAGCCCGTAACCATCGCAGACAGCCCGTAACCATCGCAGCCAGCCTGTATCCACCACAGATTGCCAAAGACTGCCCGTAGCTACTCCAAATTGCCTGTAACCACCCCAGATTACTCTCAACCACCCCAGATTGCTCGCAAACTTCCCAGATTGCCCTTCACCTCCCCAGATTGCCCTTCGCCTCCCCAGTTTGCCCATCGCCACCCCCAGATAGCCAGTAAACACCCCCAGATTGCCCGTAACCACCCCATATAGCAAGTAAACATACCCAGATTGCCCGTCACCACCCCAGATAGCCATTGAACACCCCCAGATTGCCCGTCACCACCCCAGATAGCCATTGAACACCCCCAGATTGCCCGCAACCACCCTATATAGCCAGTAAACACCCCCAGATTGCCCGTAAGCAACCCAGATTGGCACAGACTGCTTGTAACCACCCCAGATTGCCCATAACCACACAAGATTGCCTGTCGCAACCTCAGATAGCCAGTAAACACCCCGAGATTGTCCATTACCACCCCAGATAACCAGTAAACACCCACATATTGCCTGTAACTAAAATGACACTCCTCTTCTGAGGCCTGCTGTGTGCCCATACAGTGGTTTATGCCCACGTATGGGGTACCGTTCTACTCAGAAGAACCTGCGTTACATATATTAGGGTGAGTTTTCTCCCCTGTTCCTTGTGAAATTGAGAAATTTCAAAATAAACAAACCTATTATTGGAAAAATTCTATTTTTTCATTTTTACTGTCTTCTTTTGAATACTTTCCTCTAATACCTGTGGGATCAAAATGGTCACCACACCCCAAGATGTATTCTTTGAGGGGTGTACTTTCCAAAATAGGGTGACTTTTGGGGGGTTCTATTCTGCTGACACTACAGGGGCACTACAAATGCACCTGGTGCTCAGAAACTTCTTCAGAAAAATCTGAACTGGAAATGCTAATTGGCGCTCCTTCCCTTCTGAGCCCCGCTGTGTGCCCATACAGTGGTTTACCCCCACATATGGGGTACCGTTGTACTCAGGTGAACCTGCGTTGCAAAACTTGGGGTGCATTTTCTTTCATGCTTATTATGAAAATGAGATACTTTAATCTTAACAAATATATTAGAAAATTTCTATTTTCCATTTTTTTCTGGCCTAATTGTGAATACTTTACTCCAGCCCCTGTAGGGTTAAAATGCTCATTATACCCCTAGATTAATTCTTTAAGGTGTTTAGTATCCAAAATGGGGTCACTTATGGGGGTGTCCAGTATACAAGCCTCCTAAATCAACTTAAAAAAAGAACTGGTCCCTAAAAAAAATCAGTTTTGGAAATTTCATGAAAATGTGATCATTTGCTGAAAAATATGTTTACGAAATGAAGCCAGAATAAAGAGGACATATTGATAATGTGATTTACGAACTAATTTTTGTCATGTGACTTTCTTTTTTTAGAAGCAAAGAATTTCAAAGTTCATAAAGTGCAAATTTTTCATGATATTTTGATGTTTTTCACAAAAAACACACAAGACAGTAACCAAATTTTGCCACTAACATAAAGTACCATATGTTATGAAAAAACTGTCTTAGAATCGCTAGCATACGTTAAAGCATCAATGAGCTATAAGCGCATAAAATTGAGACAGGTCAGATTTTGAAAAATGAGCCTGGTCTTTAAGGTCGAAATAGGCTTGTTCCCTAAGGGGTTAAACTGGCAGCCCCATGACCATTGGCCGTGGCTTACATTGTGTATGCATTAGGCTGGCACAACCTCTCTGTTCCTCCTTCCTGCCCTCCTCATCATTAGGAATGCTCCAGGCAGATTGCCTCCTATTCATCAGCTGTGAGAGGACGGCACATGGGCTGGATCGTTAAGGCACAAATGATGAAGAGGGTGGGGAGGAGGGACGGAGAGGTTGTGCTAGCCTCATGCATACACAAACTAAGCCACGGCCAAAGGGCACGGGGCTTCCAGTTTAAAAGTTGTTTTTTTTATGACAATAACTGCATCACTTGCCAAACGGACCACAGGACAAATCTTGGATTAAAAGCAGCTATCCGAAGGTACTGGGGGGGTCAGATTGTGGGTACAGAGTTGCTTTAAAGAGAGTGTACCTGATGGTACATCATCTTTAATTTTGACTTTAACCAGTCAGCTATTTGGATTAGAGGATTTCCAGTAAGTAACATTTTAAAATGTTGCTCAGACAGATACTAAAAACAAAAAATAACCTATACTCATCTTCCTTGTTTCCCTGCCTCTGCTGGTCTCACAACACTCCGTATCCACTGTACAGGGCTTCTGGCTTTAGAGTCAGCATGAAGTATTGCGCTCTTAGCCAATCAAAGGCTACAGCATTGTCATGCTCAGCCACTGTAATTAACTGGCTGCCTAAGGCAAGAAAGAGGAGCTGAAGTGTTTTTTTTTTTGTTTGTTTTTTAATAATTCTAGTCTTTGGGTTGGCAACTTTATAGTAAAATAGGTCAGTGTACAGTATTAATAACTGTACTCACTGTATGTACTGAAAGCAGCTCCCTGTGTTCTTCATAGAACTAAAATCAGACTCTTCTCCTCCAGACTCTTCTCCTCCAGGCTGTGCTGCCCTGCTCTGTGGTTTTCCTGTCCATAAAATGTCCGACATGAAGGAGCATGTGTCCTCCATAGACATATACAGACACAGTGGTGGACACTGAGGGCGGGGCACTGTGACATGCTCCTCCATGTCGGACATTTTATAGACACTACAGAGCAGGGCAGCACAGCCTGGAGGAGGGGAGTCTGATTTTAGCTCTATGATGTACAGTGCTAGAAGGTACACTTACTAATACTGTACACTGAACTATTTTACTATAAAATGACCAACCCCTTTAACAACTTCAATAACACATAAAAAATACAGCAAACATACAATATTCTATACAAAATTCGGTATAACTTTAACGTAACTGTACAACCAGGCCCAGACCTAGGACCACCCTTAGTGGTAAGAAACCCCAACCCCCTCCATGACGTAACTCCATTAGCATCAATGGAACCGTATTATAGAGGGGCTAGGGTTTCCTCCCACTACGGGTGAGTCGGCCCACCTCCAGTGCTTCTGCCTGGGCCTGGTGGTACAGTCCCTTTAATTTCATCACTAGGAATGTATTTCATAGATATTTGTAATGGCATGTTAACCAATAGTTACACACACACACACACACACAAACAGCACCAGCATCATCGAATCTTTCAGCTAGTATTATGCTTTTTTATTTGATTATTTTTTCACAGTGACAGAATAAGAAATCGCACATTACATCTTACAATATATATATATTTATTATATTATTTCTAATAGAAAATACAACACAGAAGCATTTTAATTACAAGAATGTGACTAACACAGCAATGGCAACAATAGTGTTATAAAGATAACAATCATAGAACGTAACCGCACTACAAAAACAATTCCAGCCGCAACATCTTCAACCTTTCGAAGGCATATTTTTCTCACATAAACATGCTTTATTCGTGACATTTTTACACCAACATGTGGTAATAACATTGAGAATTACCATTTTCCAATGATAAATGGGCAGAGTGTAATATTAAAAGTGAATGCACATTAATTGCATAATAAACTACTTTGCTGTACACTTCCTGGCCTGCAGGAATATTTGCCAGGCTATAAAAAAACAAAAACAAAAAAAAAACACAAACTTTTTTTTAAACCTTTTAATAGAGTAAATTCATTCACCATAAAAATATATAACAAAGTAACAATCCTACTCAAATATGAACAATATTTACACAATATAAACCCTAGATATCATTTATTAACAAAATATTTTTCTTTAAAAAAAATAGCAGCAATAAATGATCCACTGCGAATATAACGTAGACATGTTCAAATGGATCGCCTTAACTTGACAACCCTCTTTTTGCTAATCATTGTGGGTCAATGTCTACCCATACATCTCCCTTGTTGTGGTCACTACAGGGGAATTGTAATATTACGTTCCAGGCATTCAAATAAAATTAAGCACTTTTTGGCACCAGTTGATTTGTCAGGATGCTTGAAAGTAGTGTAGAGCAAGCATGCTCGGTAGATGGCCATACACCTTCAATAACTGACGGCCTATTGATTGTTTGTCAGTTACATCTCCCACCCCCCGCAGTAACATATTGAATTTTTAAAATTCTAATTTGTATATTTTGTCTCTTGAAGGGATGTGTAAATATACAAAAAATACAACACACATTAGAACTCCAGCGGTATGCAGGCAGTTGCAGGCATACCGCTGAAGTTCTAATGTGTCTTAATGAAACCCATTGCACTTTTTCATTCAAATTTTTGTATACTTCTTTTACTCCTCCCTTCAAGGGATGAAATATACAAAAATATGAACAAAAACTGCAATGGGTTTTGGGTGAACCAGGCACCCTCCACTCTGCCAAGTAGGGGGCAACTGGTTAAATGCTCGAATCTACTATTGATTTAATTGAGGTTTGTCACTCAAGTCGAGCCACCTGAGCAATGAAGAATGCTTGACTTGAGTAACAAGCACTCAAGCATTTTAGTTCATGTTTAGTTTTTAGTTTTTTAGTATGTAAAACTATACCTCCTTACTTATGCCTATAAAATATAGCAAAGAAGCTGATGCAAGGATGAAAACTAAATATAGTCAAAAGTTAGCCTTCATTTTATATTCAGCTGTTATAACAAAAGTTGAATCTTTTGTGAAATGTCCTGACAGAGTTCCAAAGGGAAATGGAAGTCTGTGACCGGAGCTGATGTGTGGACGTCCACTGTTTCTTTGATCACATCTTAGTATGCAAAGACTAGCAAACCACCTGCAGAAAGAAGTAGCTCACCAGTCCCTGGTATCAAGCTTTCGATGACAGCTACTGTAATTTTTTTGCAGGTGTTTTGCCACTGTTTGCTTACTTACATGTGATCAAGGAAACAGTTGACCTCAACACACCCATCAAATCGGGTCAACAATGCACCAACCAGGTGCAGACCAATGATTGCTTCCCTTGTCAGGATATGTCTTGTCTGACCCCTAAAAAAACATGTTTTCAGTAAAAAAAAGTGACAAAGAAAAAGAGAGGTATTACCCAAGATTGCAGGTTTGTAAGGAAGATACTTATCTAAAACATGGGTGATCTAGTTATTTTTTACAACAGTTCTGTAGGGGACTGTGGTGCAACAGTATATTAAAAAAAATAAAGGGTTCTCTGGAATTAAAAATAGATCATCTAACATTAAAATGGAACATCAGTGTTCAATTGGCAGCAGTTCAACCTCTAGCACCGCCACCGTTTGAGACTAGAGATGAGTGAATCTCAAGCACGTTTGGGTTTAACCAAACCTGGGCGTGAAGTATTTAAATACCGGAGGCTGTATACATGTTCTCCAGGACGCTATAGGGCTACATCCAACTTTTTTAGCCACTGGTAATCAAATGCCGCACGCTAAGGTTTGGATGAACCCACTCATGGCTCATCTCTATTCAAGACACTTAAGGTGCCATTGAGTTCCTGTGAGCGCTTCTTCCTTTCATTGGTTACATACACATAGTGGCTTGTTCACCAAGTGGTTGTGCCTGATAATGAGCTCTTTTTAATTTAAGCTGTAGTACAGGACACAAATGCCCATATGGACAAGCCAGTGTGCCTGTGTTAACAATGAAGAAACATTATTCTCCCTTCAGTTTGATGACTGATGGGGGTAACACAGGGGTCCTCACTAGAGGTGATCAAACACCGGAAAAAGTTAGGTTCTATCAAACTTAAACCTTGTCGAACCTTCCGCATTTGATTCCCGATGCCTTCCCGGTCTGAAGGGAAGGAGGAGACTGCCTGGAATTCCGGGATACAGCCTATTACCTAGGCTGTATCCTGGAATTCCAGGAGGTACTCGGGCTGTCTCCTCCTTCTCCACGGACCGGGAAGGCATCGGGAATCAAGGAAGGTTCAACAAGGTTCGAGTTCGATCCGGTGTTCGATCATCTCTAGGCCTCACCAGTCCAACATTGAATTCTAAAGAATCATGCTTACTTAGATAAGGAATATTAGTTAATATCATTAAAGATTCTCTAAATACACTGGAAGTTTATGTTTGCATTTTTAGGTATTACATTATATACGTATGACTATTAAGGGATATAAAAGCTACAATCCCCACTGCCAAATACAATGCTAGAAGGTAAAAAATAGTGATGAGCGAATAGTGAGATATTCGAATATTCGATATTCGTACGCATATTTGCGCGCATATTCGAATATTCGATCGAATATTCGATCCCATTAAAGTCTATGGGAACAAGTATTCGATTAGTGAAAAACATCTATTTGACCATTTGGAGGGTGAAACCGGAAGCTGGGGGATTTGAACGCTTATCGAATATTTATCGAATATTCGCGGGATATGCGTACGAATATCGAATAATCGAATATCTCACTATATCTCGAACAGTATTCGCTCATCACTAGTAAAAAACTAAAATATCTTTGTGTATGTGTGGTTCATTTGTCAGCATTAAAGGGATATTCAGACTTAAATTAACCTATCACCAGCTCCCCGACTACTACCATCCCCACAATTTGGGACTGGGCCTGATTATTTTGTTTTAATTGGATGGCATGTGCACTACCGGTCCATTCATTCTCTTCGGGAAGTGCCAAGAGTACTCAGCTACCACCAGTAACTCCATAGACAATGAATGAAAGGGCCATCTTGCTGCTTCACTTAAAACAAAAGAAACTGACACTTATTATTAAATTAAGTCAAAATACCCCTTTAACAATTTCACTTTGTGTCTGTTCTTGTGATTTAGAACTAAATAATTCACAATAAAACACAATTGTGACTATACCAGTGGATCGATATACTATAGCTTGAATGACGAAAAGGGGTCAGGTACAGCAGGAATTAATAACTTTCTATAGAGTTAATATTCTATAATGAATACAGCCTCATATTACTATGATCCACAAACGCTCTTATAATAGATATGATGGACTGTACAATAATACACCTTTATACACATTCTAAGACCATGTTATTTTGAACTTTCGAACTTCCGACTTCCTCTTCCATCTCAGATGACAGCAAATATTCTAAATGCTTTGCTTCCCAATGGGTTATGTAAACTGCAAGATAAAATATAGAAATGTAGAATTATTATATTACCTTACACTGCACAGAATTCTAGCAATTGAAAAGAATGGCCATCCACATGAAGCATGCACATTCTGAGTGCAAAAGTATTGGCTTATTAAGCATGAAACTGAGCTGGGGATCCCATTCTGGATACAGGGTAGCTCTAAAAAGTAACCTATTTAATAATCAAAGCATTCTCTTCATGATGTGGGACCAGTTGTTTCCATAGTTGATTGAAACAGGCCTCCAGGCCTTACTTGCACTGTTTTAGATTGGTCATTTTAAGGCTAGATTCACACAACGGCTGTTAATTTGCAATGGCATCTGCGATTTTAAAATACCGGACGTTATTTGGCCTCAAAATGACGGCCGTCCAATAAGACGGCCGTCGAATGGCCAAAAATAAAGTTGTGTGAACTTAGCCTAACCTTGCACATGTGGACTCATGATGCAACAAGAAAGGTATCATATCATAGTAGAATGTAATCTGGCCATTGTGGATGAGAATTTAGGTAAGGCTATGTTCACACAATGTTTTTTAGCTCTGTTTAAAATGGTGTCCATCATTTTGAGTCTAAAATGACGGACGTAATTTCACTGTCTGGCCGTTCCTCGTGCAATGACAGCTGTTGATACATTATTCTAGTTTGGGTTTACTAACTGGCCAATGGATGTGTCTTAAATTGAAAAGTCCATTGAATTTTATAGTAAATACGGTGAAAGAACGGTGAAAAAAAAAAAAATCACAGACATCTTTTCATACAGAAAAAGCTGACACCTTTTCTCTTTTTTTTTGACATTGTGTGAACATAGCCTAATACACACATCTCATGGACCCAGGTGGTACCCTAAGCAGGAGCTCCCAATTTGCATAAAGACGTCATTAAAATCTTTTTCTATAGGATTTCCTCTTTAAATTCCTAGAAGAAAATGCTGCATCAATAGTCAATGCATTCTCAACAGCAGTTTATAAATATCAGGAATTATGCCTTATCCGATCCGCTTATAGTCATTTTCGGGATCTTGCTGTAAATGGAGAAAGGTGAGCTACAGCATATAATCACGTACCTATGGCCAAACAGTTTCAGATTCTTAATAGAAAGGATTGTATCAAATATTACATTATAAAGAGCGGAGGAATAAATCACAGAGTTGGTCTGACCTGTAAGCAGCTTGTTGGGCTATGATTTATGGGATTACAGGAGACAAGCAGTTATGGTACCACAGCTTCTCCTGAGTTCACTAAATACCATCAGTTACACAATTTAAGAAATAACAATGGCCAGTTCATTCTGCTTAGTGAACACACATTGTGCATTTGTGTAACATGTTATATACTGAACATTACTGGATGGGTGCATAGTGCATGCTTATTATTTTCTGCTTCTTTATTGGTTAGGGATCAATAAAAGATGAAACGAGCAAGCATTTTGAAAACTCCCATCCGAGTTCTGACTTACTATATGACTACCAAATAGTGAAGAGGTGGATGACAGGAGCTGTGCATCCTATACAACCAACCCTATATATTGTACATACTAAAGTGTGCTGCATCCTACTACTTAGAAACCACAGCTGGTGGGTAGAGATGAGCGAGTACTAAAGTGATCAAATACTCGTTATTTGTGTTGAGTATTTTTCAATACTTGAATGTTCAATCGAGTAAGGAACCCCATTAAATTCAATGGGAGATAAGAACATTATCTTGGCAGAGCAAAGGGTGTCTGGTGCACCAAAAAAATGCATAAAGTGACAGAAACACCACAAAATGCAATGGGAACAGCAGGGGAAGCATGCGTGGATGCATCTAAGACTCCCAGGCTGCTATACTAGCTGTACTATCTGTATACTGTACCACTATCAGACTGAGTAGAAAGTAGTCACACAGGAATATCCCTAGTCCTAAAGATAACTTTTGAGTAATTGTGAATTAATGCTAGTATCCCTACTGCTAGTTCTCCAATAACACAAACAGCAGCACAGTATACAACTGTGTATACTAGCTATATACCAGTACCAGTATACTGTACCACTATCAGTATAATGTATAATACTGGTATATTGCATGGATTTTATCAAACATGGTGTAAAGTGAAACTGGCTCAGTTGCCCCTGGCAACCAATCAGATTCCACCTTTCATTTTCCAAAGACTCTTTGGGAAAGTCTGAGTGTGTGCGCATGTGTCACACTGTGAGATTACTCCTGAAAAGGACTTTTAGGTGTTTGTTAGCTAGTCGCCTACCTAACTATTAAAACTAAGCCCTACACTACCTCTGACCCTGCTCCAGCAGCTTTCCCCATCAGCTAACAGAATGCAAGTGAATTGAGAATCAGGTGACCTGGGTCTATATACACCCAGGTCACCTGATGCAGCCGACCAATCACTGCTAGACCATCAGCCAACATCCTTGGAACTATTAGCAGGTTAGATATACACTATCTAAAGAGCTAATAGCCTCCTATTGCGCACAGGGCTCTGAGGAGGAAGGTAAGACTCTTGCCTTCCTCAGCGACGCTGTACCCGTGCTGTTAGTAACATAATCCTCGGTCTGGAGCACCATTAGGAGTACCATTTAAAGTTTACCTATCACCAAAAAAAAAAACACCTTTTCAAATGTCAGAGACTTGTTAAAAGTTTTTATTGGCCAGGGTTTGAGTGTTCAAACCCTGACCGACCAGGGTCTGCCACCCAATCATCTCCTCGTTCTGTGTCACTGAGAAGAGACATGCTCCTTAAACTTTCATTATGCAGCCTCCCCCTCATGTGACACAGAGCCTAAAGAGAAATGCACACACACTTCTCCCAGTCTGAACATTCAGACCCCGACCGATCATGTCAAAAGTGTTTTTTTGGTGACAGTGCCTCCTAAAGCAATGCATGCTGCCCATTAAAACCATTAGGCTACCTATATAATGCACGGAAAAGGATGGACTTCTTCTTTCTTGACTCCTTTATATGGACGTATAAAAAAAAAAACTTACTTTTCCGAACTAATTCCATTTTGGGATGATCCAAAATAGTGTCTCTTTTTATCGATTGGCATAACATCAACATAGCCTCCTTGGTGATTACGGACTACACCAGCATGAAGGGCCGCCTTGCAGATACTTGATATCTTTAAAAGAGATCAAACATTAAAAAAAATATGCATCAGATACCAATTTTTATTTAATGTAATGACCACTTTGTATTACCATACTGACATTTGTTAGAGACCAATGGCTAGATAGAGACAACAAGTATTTTATCAAGAGAACAAAGAAAACCTGTAAAAGACATTATTGTAATAGTGATATAGAATTTAACAGTGGTATATAGTACACATGCTATGTAGTTGTTAGGTAATAAAAGTTATGTACTGACAAATTTATGCTCAGATTTGTAGTCCTTCTAAATACAATTGCAGTTTAAAAGTACTCCAGAGAGGGGGAGGGGGAACCTGTTTTCAAATGGTGTCAAACTGGTGTCAGAAAGTTATAAAAAATTGTAAATTAATTCTATTAAAAAAATGTCAAGCCTTTCAGTACTTATCAGCTGCTGTATGTCCTGCAGGAAGTGGTTTATTCTTTCCAGTCTGACATAGTGCTCTCTGCTGCCACCACTGTCCATGTTAGGAACTGTCCAGAGCAGTAGCGAATCCCCATATAAAACCTCTCCTGCTCTGGACAGTTCTGACATACACAGTGGTGGCAGCAGAGAGCACTGTTTCAAAATGGAAAGAATACACTACATCCTGTAGGACATACAGCAGCTGATAAGTAGTGGAAGACTTGTTTTTTTTTTTTTTTGTTTTGTTTTTTTTTTTGTTTTTTTTAAAGAGGTAATTTACAAACTTTATGATAGCAGTTGATTAAAAAAAAAAACATTTCTCCGGATTACTTCAAGGGCTGTATTAGATGAGCAGATTGCTGCAAGAGTGCCAAATAGCGTAGATTAACACTTATGTAAGTGGTTTGGCTTTGACTTATAGGAAATCCACCACCAACAGGTGGCACTACAGATCTACTTTGAATATTTTTTTCCCATGGAGCATTACATGGCCTATAGAATTTGCAAAATTAGGCCATTTTCACACAACGTAAGTTAAGTATTAATCACGGCCGTTGTTGATGACTTGCAACACGGCTGTGATTAATACTCAACTTACATTGTGCAGCAGCTACAGGGAATCTTGGCCGGAGTGTATACACCTAGTATACGTTCCGGCTGAGATGCCTAGTGGCCACGCAAAAAACTGACAGGTCAGTCTTCTGCGGACGCTATTTATAGAATAACGGCCGCAGAGAACATGTCAGTATACGCAGCTGTCGCGTGCAGCGGTGAATTGGGATGTGAGTGCCCAAGGATGCGCCCGCATCCCAATTCATCAGAAATGTAAATCATCCGGCCGGTACTGCAGTACTGGCCGGGATGATCCTCTGACATCGGCCTATCTCTCTTACGGCCGGTGTCTTACACCATGTGAACATGGCCTTAGTTAGGCACATTACCGTCTAAACCCAGAACCAAAACAGAATTTCATTTTTAAAAGGTTTGTCTTCTACTGCACCTATTTTCGAATAACAGAGTGGAAGCTAGGCAGATATAAGGCTGTAGCAAACGTGAACAGGACCAGAGAAGGTCCATAGCCTGTAACCATGGTTACACATTGGCCTCAATAAAGCTGAAAAACTATTTTTTCTTCATTAAATTTAAATTCATTGGAACCAAAAATACTGATTGCAAAGATGTACATGTCTGTACGTTATCTAAGGTTATAAGAAAACAAAAAGTCTTGGTTTGCTGAACGAATTGCGCTACCTCTTGTGTGTGTCGCAAAGGCCTTCTGCAACATGAGACTAAACACTAGGTACATTTGCAAAAACACAAATAGCATGTTAACTGAGGCGGACGGGGTGCTTGGTTTACACCTTCTCAATATAAGGTGTATTTTTGTCCATACGTTGGCTGGGTATATTTCTGAATCTGTATTATTACATAAGTTTTACACGTCCAGACCCACATGTCTTAGCTCACGTATCAGCTGCATGTCAGAGGTCAGCCCGTCTGAGACTGCGGGGTCATTAAGGGAAAGCTTTCTGTTGGGTATTCCCATGCATTGGTCTAAAATCCTCTGTGTAATAACAGATTCAGACTGAGACACGTATCAAATATCATTAGAGTGCACTTTTGCTTGGACAGCCTGTTATTAGAGAACAGCAGGTGTTTTAGACAGTAATCTCTTATAAAGCTGTCAAAGATATTCTAAGACCACTGCACTTAACTGTCCAAACAGACCATTCCAGTGTTTGCCAGGAAGGCATACACTCCCCGACACCCGGCACAATCTAAATATTTTAATTTACCCAGTTATGGTTTTTATTCCTGAGAGATAAAGAGAGTGATGGACAACGGAGTGCTAAGTATTCAGTTTACCTAACCGGCCATCTTTTTCTATGTCCTATGTTAATTGAATATATGTAATCCTTATGGAAATATGGTTATATCCCAAAGGTATGAAAACTTTGAAGCTTAGATAAATGCTGTCATATCCTGCCACAATGGGGTGAGTTATGTTCTCATATGCATGTTAATATTAAAGAAGTCAGGTGAAATTTACTACTGCATCAAGGCTTCACTTCCTGGATAAAATGGTGATGTCACGACCAGACTCCCAGAGCTGTGCGGGCTGTGGCTGTTGGAGAGGATGATGGCAGGGGGACACTGAGGGACACAGGGCACTGGGGGAAAACACTGAGCATCCCTCTGCCATCATCCTCTCCAGCAGCCACAGTCCGCACAGCTCTGGGAGTCTGGTCATGACATCACCATGTTATCCAGGAAGTGACATCACCATGTTATCCAGGAAGTGAGGCCTTGATGCAGTAGTAAGTTCAGGGAAAAAAGCTCTTTATAAGCATTTCCCGTAATAAGTGTATATTGGTGATTTGTTCAATTGTTTGGGGCCAATGCAATACTTTAATTAAAAATTTTGCCGGACTTCTCCAATAAATCAGGCCTTTTACTGGATTCATAATCTGAACAGTTCCCAAAGAGTACAAGCTCTCATTTCATCATTGGAGAGGAACAACTTAGTCTTGGAACAAGGTGCGAAGAAAAAAGGTGGACAATGCATTAATGGAATCCGGGTAAAGGGTTATGAAGAAGTAGCATGGATGGCTGGTATAAAGCCAATGGAGGGGCAAAGTTACAAGCTCAAGTTCCTTCCCCTCTAGCATGGTGCACATTCCTCCTCAACAGGCAGTCCGACATAGGAAACCAGATAAAGAGTCCTAAGACTATAATCTACTTTGAGGGTTTAGAAGGGAACACCCCAAAATTGAGAAAAGGTGGCACACCATAAGGGGGCACTATGGTATAATTTGTTATGAAGCTTTCCTGTTTCTCACCTACATTCCCTATGTTTACATTTTTTCATCTGCTCAGGTGTTAAAGAGGTAGTCTGCCTGAAGGGAGGGGTGTGGGGATTGAAAAAGCTATTTCATGGAGCTCCCAGACCCCACCTGCTGTCATCTTCTACCTGATTCCGGGTACGTCACGTCATCATAGAATGGTAGAATTTAACCTCATCAGCCAAACAGTGACTACAGTGGTGTCCTGCCCAAGTCACTTACTGGCTTAGCAGGGCATCCATCAGCCGGGTCGTGACATAGCCGTCAGGGAGCTCAGAAGACAACCAGTGGGGTCCATGAGCGAGATGCGGCTCTGTGCGGGCAGCCAGTCAGTTGACTCCAAGTTGTTTCCCCCCCCCCCCCCCCCCCCCCCCCCGCCCCCCTTGCCTATAATGATATTTTACTTCCCGGCAAAAAAAGGCACAAAATTGCAAAAATTGTGCAGGTGTATTCACCTGGTACCGACCAGACGTAGGCCTGAATAAGTCTGTGCGACTTTTTAAAATCCCGGATTATGGGAATTTTGGGGTAAATACTCAAAAAAAAAAAGGTGCATCTAAAAAATATTCACCCGACAAATACTGGTTTATAAATAGAACCAGAATAGAATAGAATAGACCAAAAAAGGGTGAAAAATCCAATTATTCAACTAAAAATAGATGCAAATACCTTGATAAATTGCTCCCTATGTTCTTAATTTAAGTAATTGTGATAACTATTTCTAAGCAGTAGGCTAACATATCATGTATCCATTATAAAAATCCATATTTATACAGCACCACCCCTGCAGATACATGTAGAGTTACAACAAATATTCTATAATAATATTATGACACACATAATACTTTAGTGCGACAAACTACAATACTTACATCAGAATAAATCCGGGTCCCAAAGACTCGAGCATAATGTGGGCTTGCTTGGGCACAATTACGTGGACAATAAACCCTAAGTAAAAGCAAACAGAGCATTACTACATCACCTTATGACATCAAGTATAATGAAAAGGTTTACGTATATACACACACATTTTTGACAGTTCGAAATGTGTCATTTGCGCCTTATATACAGTTTGTACAGTTTTAGGCTGCGTTCACACTACGTATATTTCAGTCAGTATTGCAACCAAAACCAGGAGTGGATTAAAAACACAAAAAGGATCTGTTCACACAATGTTGAAATTGAGTGGATGGCCGCCATATTTGGCAAATATTTGCTGTTATTTTAGAACAACGGCTGTTATATTGAAATAATGGCAGTTATTTCCTGTTACATGGCGGCCATCCACACAATTTGAACATTGTGTGAACAGATCCTTTCCTGGTTTTTGTGTGAACAGAGCCACTCCTGGTTTTGGTTGCAGTACTGACTGAAATATACTGACTGAAATATACGTAGTGTGAACGCAGCCTCAGAAAGCAGTAAAGTTTTGAGTTTTTAATCTGTTTAAAACAGGAGAGTTCTGTATTTCATGTTCTAAGTGTCTGTATCAGGAGTCAGTCTTATTTAATCTCCCAAGTGCTGCTGTGTACTATAAGTGAGGGCCGATCTGCTAGAGTCTACTGTTACTTTCCAGAGGCTTATTTTTAAAATTAAAAATCATCAAAAATAACTTTTGACATATAATCAGGAAGTGAAACCCCCTGTGACATGTGAGCTATAGCTGTTATGCTCACATAACAATCATTAAGGATCAATAAAATTTTACATGCCTAATGACATAAACAGGAAAGTGCAACAGCAACCTGCAAGGGCTAGGACTTACCATATATACTCCCCACCCCCTCATCCTACAAATGATTAAAAAAAAAAAAAAACTCCTCTAAAGATTTTTTAAAAATATGAGGTTCTTAGCAAACTATTCGATCATATAGAGTGAACCATCTCACCACCTTAAGATGACCTCATAGAGATGGTTCCTAACACTGACCTCTCTTGGGCTAATATCAAGCCTACAAAACTGGGCATGAAGGTTCTAACTAAACAGTTTTAAACACCCACAGGAGATAGAGGGCAAAAACTAAAAACGTCCAACACTCCAATACCATTGTTCACACTATGCAGGTTTCTGCTGCTGCTTTGGCTAATATACTGACAAAAACAGGAATGTGCAACAACAACCTGAGGTTTACCTTAACATGGTGAGATGGTATACTCTATTGGATCAAATGGTCTGCTAACAACCTAATTGTTTCTAAAAAGTCTTTAGAGGAGTTTTTTTTTTTTTTTTTATCATGTGCACAATGGGGGGAGTTTATATGGTAAGTCCTAGCACTTGCAGGTTGCTGTTACACTTCCCTGTTTTTGTCTGTATACCAGCCACAGCAGCAAGCAACCTGTAAAGTGTGAACAGTGGTATTGGAATGCTGGCTGTTTTTTGTTTTTTATTGTGTTATGCCAGATGACAAAAGGTACTCTTTAAACTCCAGCTGACATGTTCACACTCGTGTCAGGCACAATGAGAATTAAAGTACTAGATATAGTGCAGGGAAAGGAAGTAAACCCTGGAAATTACAAAGAGCAGAGTATACATGTCCCTGGATTTCCACTGTAAAGGTAAAGCCATACGTAAATTGCAAATGTGTATTTAAGCTCTTTCTCATTTAAACAGAAACATGTCAATTTACTACGAGACGCGAGGCACGAACCACTGATGTAATACATAGTTCCTATGTCCTGAAGCAACAGATGCCAGCAAAAGAGGTGCAGGGCAGATCAGATTGCTTAATTTGAAACTTCATTCAATGGAGAACAGGAAAACAGAGCCCATAAAATAACCTGCGCGTAGGAGGGGATCTCAGCAGACATATAATCATAACAAATAACACAGTTTCGGATTCCTTGGAGTAGAGATTTTGGATCTACTCCACTATGCCACAAAGGCATTCATGGATTATTTACACATTTTACTACAGATAAAAGGGCTAATTGGTCTGAGTTTTGCAGTTTTTTATTTTAATAAATGTGCAATGGAAATGCGCCAAATTTAGACTTTACACCATTATCTGTCCATTTGGTGCAGAAAATATAAATAGGAGAGATCAAAGACTCAAATCTGCCAGATGTAATCTAAAGGTGTCCAAAACTACAATCTAGTGTGTATAAAATTTTCCTGTTTTCCAATGGCAGGGAAAGGGTACATTGGATTTTAATATGGCTGATCCTGTGTTCTCATTGGGGTCCATTGGCTGTCAGAGATTAAGAAAACTGCTTATTTGGCTAAGCTAGCTAACAGCTTTATATACACTGCATGTGTATGGCCAAGTTAAAAAGAAAATACAGTAGAAAAAATAGTACTGGAAGGCTTGCTCTTTTTTAATAGTAGTGAATTACAAATCTATATAAATTTCTAAGACTAGTTAATTTTAAAGAGATTTTTTCACCAGAGTAGCCCTTTAAAGGGGTATTCCCATCAAAAGGACATTATCCCTTATACACAGGATAGGAAATAACAGATGGATCGGTAAATGTTTTACCATTGGGACCCCACTGATCCCAAAAAATAGGGAATAAATAAGTCCTAGAATGAATGGTGTGCACTGCATGTTGGCAACACAAATATTCCTAGGTTCAGTGCTTGTTCTGCAGCATTATAGAAAATTAGTAGAGCGAAAGTCAAATATTCAGGGTGCACACCATTTATTCAGGGATTACTTTGTCCCTATTCTCTGGATCATGGTGGGTCCTAGTGGACCAACCCCCAGCGGTCAGCTTGATATTCCCTATACTTTGGATATCGGATGACGTCTCCAGATCTATCCTATGATTTATGATTTGTGTTGTATGGAGTTGTTTGCATTCTTCGGTGGACTGTAACGGTCACTTAGCAGCATTACAAAAGGTCTCAACATAGTCTTTACCTAAAAAGTTCAAGTTGACATATAATTTAGCAAAATACCAGTAAGAGAACAGTCAAAATATACAGGTAAAACCTAAGCTTTACAAGTAAAAAAAACAACAAAAAAACAATAAATAATTTGAAAGAAATAACTTTATCTCTGTCATTTGCAAAACTGATTGACATGTAGCAGAGACATTTCAGAAGTTTTGAACGGTTGTGGTCTGGAAGTTTATGTCATTAAAACTCCCCAGCTCACTGTGATATCCATCTTACGGCAAGAGAAGAGCTGCACAGACAAACAGTGGATCTACTGCCAGCCAGGTGAAGTGCACAACCACCCAATTCTCACGCCCAGACCCCGACCATTCAAAGCTTTTTATCTCTCTGTGACATGTCAAAAGTTTTTACCAATGACAGGAACACTATGATACTAAATTAACGGAAATGATACAAGTGAAAATTCTTACAATTCTGAATAATTGTGAAAATGCTCAGATTACCAAATGATTAGAAACGCGCCCACTGGCCAAATGAGCAGCTATGTAAAATATAAACATATCAGACTCTTATGGAAAAATGTTTGTAAGCTAAGACCTACACGTCTGTCAGATATGGAGTAAAAGAAATCTCTAGAGAGTGCTAGAGAAGTCTGAGCAGCACCTATATTCATCTGGGATAACACATATTTTATTCAACCTCCTTACTATATATGTGACTAGTGGAGGGAGGTTTATTTTAAATAGATTTAAAACTATTTCCTTCCTCACTCCCTATTGCATCCATTGAACTGTATGTAAGCATTTCCGTAGCTCTCAGTCTATATAGTGTCCCCTTTCTACCTTATGCAATGTATGTTTTTTTTGTTTTTTTTTAATGTCACTCTTACTTATAAAAACTTTTGACATTTGACAGACATAAAAAAAATTTGGTTAGTTGGGGTCTGGGTGTTCTTACCCCTATGATTACTAGAACACACCAAGAGAAGTTCTCTCTCCGTCTTGCTACCCTTAGATGGAAAGAGAAGTGCTTAGCCAAGCGTTTTGCCGTTCCAGCAATCGATGGGATCAAAGTTCTAAATGGGAATCGATGGGATCTAAAGTTTTTGTAAGTGACAGCAACATTTAAATGAAAAAATGATCCCATAGAACACATTCAACTTTCAGAACCACAAATTGGTTGGGATCTAAAAAATTCAGTGTGAAAGTCAGAAGGAGGTTAAAAAGTCAAGACTCGCTTCTTTTATACAATATCTATTGAATGATGTTCAAAAAATCCAGTACCAACCAAGACCAAAACCAATAAAGAACATCATAGGAATTTAAGTTCACTTAAAAAGATTTGCATCTTTTTTGTTTTCTGTCCACCACTGGTTTTAGTTACAAAAAATGCAGACCAAAGTACTGATCAAAATACTAATCAAAATACTGACCAAAATGGTATGTGTGAGCATAGTCTTAGAATGCAGCTGTGATATGGTGACATAAAACAAGCTCTGGGCAAAGAAAGTAATTCATCAATGACCACAAAACAGATTTCATGTTTCAAGTAGGCATGAGGACTAGAAATTCAGCATGCCTATGGCTATATTCATGTTTTCCAAGACTCCCTAAAGCCCCTGTTACACAGGGTGACTGGGGGGAGCAAACAAGCGCTATCAGCTGCCATATGATTCACTTGTCTTTCAACATGTTGAAAAACAAACAACTGCAACGATCAGCCAACATCATTCATGTCGGCTGATCGTTGCCTTTTATTACACGGAACGGTTATCGCCCGTGTAATCGTAATCGTTCCATGTAATAGGGCCTTAAGGCTGCATCCAACTTCTTCAGCCATCGGTAATCTCTAATATGGACAGCCAACAATGCTTTGTCAAACAGCACTCTAGAGCTTCCTGGGACTTTTTTGTTTCAGTAAAATTGAAGTTAAAGTTTTTACATTTAAAATAACAATGAATGCAATAACTGGTAGTAAATTCATACACTGAATTATCCAATAATAGTATTCAATCTTTCTCTGAACTTTTACAGCCAGCTAAGCATTATGGGAAATTGACCTCATATACTGCACTCCCAGGGGAGCTTAACTATAAATCTCATCCTCCTTTTCAGCACTGATCATTTCCTCTCTGATTGACTAATGACGCAGTTCATTACGTCTCTGTTCTGCTGTAGACCACTCTTCCCAAAAGTATTCCCTAATTTTACTGTAAATGACACAAAAACATAATTTTCTACTGGTGTAATAATCCACACCGTGTGGTCATAAATTAGGTTCCACTAGGAATGTAGATTCTACGAAACGTCAGTGTGAGAATTCATTATGCAAACTTTATAATCTATTAGTTAAAAACTTCCTTAGACATACAGAGGGAAACATGATTAAAGGGATTATCCAGAATTAGAACAGAGGCATCGGGGAGCGTTGACCGGTATGTATGAAATTTATATATATATTTTTTTACACAGTTTTCAGACATCATCCACGCATCGATATTACACGTAATGATGCAGTCGATGGACAATGATTTGGGGGTCAGGACCAAAAGACACGATCAGCTGATTGTTCGCATCGGCTGATTGTTGTCTTTATTACATGGAGCAATTATCTGCCGAAACGGTAGATTATCGCTGTGTGCAATAGGCATAATATGGCATATTAGCAAATGTTCCTTGCTTTCTGATGATGTAACTGCACAGTTACAGTATATAGACACTCTATATCAGGTAACTGTTTATACAGTGACATAATCTGATTTTCCCCCCAAAAAGCCAGTCAGTCTTCCTTTCCTTCTTCTGCACCCCTTCCGGAGAAGTGGTACTGCTGAAAGCCACATGACACACATTTTTATGCCCTGCGCTAATAGGGCATACTTTCAACAAACAACAAAGTTCATTACACCGGCATACACTGTCGGGGCTATGTGTCAAACACCAGAGTTGCCTTTACTCCTCAATACCATATGATACTAATAAATAAACTGACACAGTTGTACGTTTTTGAAATTCTTCCAACCATAATTTCCAACCTTTTGTGATAGAAAATTCTCAACACCCAAACACATTAAAGGGGCTCAGTCTTCACGCTCTGCGGGAGCACTGGTGAAGTCCGTGTGTCCTGTTCGGCAGAGACCGCCGTTCTGAACGGTGTAGTCACGCTACGTTTCTGAGGCCCAATCTTCCTTTTGTTAATTGTCAAGCTTGACAGAAAAGGGTTGGGCCTCTGAAACGCAGCGTGACTACACCAGCTACTGGCCTCCCATCCAGAACGGAGGTCTCTGCTGAACAGAACACACAGACTTCACCAGCGCTCCCACAGAGTGGGAAGACGGAGCCCCTTTAATGTGTTCGTACTCGTGGGTGTTAAGAATTTTCTATCACAAAAGGTTGCCCATTTTTGTATTGCTTTTTTGATATTCACCAAAGGGAATTTAAGAAGAATTTTGAAAACCTACAACCATGTCAGTGCATTTATTTGTATCATAAAGCCTTTCAACAAATACCTTTTTTCATTGAATGCCAAGATATAAAATAGCTCAGTCTACTACTCCTTTGGCCTCCGTCTGACAATGGAGTCCTATCAGCAAGATTAACATGATTCCCAGGCGCTTTTTGATGTCAATGAGACCTTAAGAATTTTATGCGACCACATTTTTGCAGTTGTAATAATTACATATTTATTTAAGAGTATAAAGGAAATAGATTGTATGTCTCACCTTGGACAGTGCGAAGCTGGAGGTTGAAATGGGCATAGCTGCTCCACCGTTGTCTCACATGTTACAGCCTGAACTACATAAACAGTATATAAATATATTATGCGTATTCATTGTATTATATTTATTCCTTTAGACTGCATATTATATTCACTGACACCAAAATAAGATACTCACATGATACTTTAGAGATGGTAAAGGAATTAGCAGATTGGTATTTTCTGTTGGATAAAGAAATAAATATTTAGATGTCACCAATATCTTTTCATTACTCCCACAGCCCATAGCATATAGCAGCGGTCTGCCCCTGCTGTTCCTATTCCACCGAGCAGCGGCAGCAGATCGCTGGCTGGAGAACATGGGTACAGCCTACGGCGGCATCCAACTTCTTTAGCAGACGGGAGTCAAATGGTGAGCGTTCAAGAACATTACCTAACCCAAACAGTTCGGCAAGTTTGCTCAACTCTCCTTATAGGTTATATTATTGCTAATTATTACATAATTGCTTATTATTGCAAACTTACAAATGGAATACATGGGAGACTCAGTACAGTATATCCTGCAGAATCATCGATTTCTAGGCCTACTATTCCTTTAAGTGTCTTAACTTCTTCAGGGGATTTAAAGTATCTAACTAGAGGAGGAGAAAATTGAATCTCCTAGCCCAAAAGCAAAATCTTGCAAGGGTTTCCTACCATGTAGTAGCTATAATACCGCTGTCATCGTATGTGACAGAGGGACTTGAGGGCCTCCAATGGAGCCATTGCCCACATGCAACATTATCATATATAAAGCCCAGTTCTTAGATTTAACAATTATGCTGTGTAACTGGTCAAAGAAAATCAAGCAGAAGAGCAGAATCATGAATTTCTACTGAAATAATCCCCTTACAAACCAATCGCATAAAAAACATAAAGCTATGAAAATGCCTTTTTACTTTAAATTATTTGGTGGAACGCAATAAGCGAATATGAGAGGGGCAAAAAAAAAAAAAAAAGCCACTGATTGGTTACTGTCGGTAAAAGTATTTATAGAGGAACTTACCCAATTGACTGGACTCCATTTCTGTGAGATTTTATAAAGTAATTTCTTCTCCCTTGTCGCGTAACATCAACCCATCCACCTTCATTATCTATGACTCCGGAGTGTATGGCTGCTTTACAAATACTCGATTGCTGATAATTAAAAGAAAATTCTTAAAGAATTCTTAAAATAAACCAATAGGATCATCACACAGACAAGCGGTTATCCCTTATATCCTAAAATGTGAGGTATACAGTACAATCCAAATGAAGAGAGAGCTCCATTTTGATGTTGACTAGAGGGAATCCCAGCCAGAAAACCCCTTAAAGGTTTACTGTGTAATTGAGCCCTAGCCACAACAGGTTAAAAGTAGAAGAAAACCTATTAATGGAAGGGGAAAGCTACAGAATAGGAAAGGGGTTATTCAAACAAGGAAACAAAACATTCCATGTTTTAGATTTCCAGTGTCAAAACTGCAGCTGTCTTCGGAAATCTAAGACACTTGGCTCTTCAGCTGACCATGGACATGAGAGCATTTCTTGAGACCATTTCAACTGGTTCATCATTTAATCTTCCATTAACTGTGCATATTGCAAAAAAAATTTGATCCCCAAAGCACCTGTAATTTATGGAACGATTGCCAATAGCTTCAGAAAAAAACAGAGGGAGACGTGCTGTGAGTCAGCTCCATCTAGCTGTACATGGCCTTGAATGTTTTTGCAGCCATGAGCCATAGGTATAAATGACGTATTTTATAATTAATCAGTTATTGACCCAAAATGTTATATCTGTTTTGCAGGTATTCAGACGTATATGTGTAAAAGCCTACTGCTTTATTTATTCTATACCTAAATGTGGAAGCCGGCAGTCACCATATCAAGCATAATGAAAGATTGGGAGACCTTTTGGTGTAAAAATGTGTAAAGGATCTACACCTATGAGACACGTACGGCATTAAAGTCTGTGATGACAATTTAAAGGCTATGGGGGACATTTATTAAGGAGTCTAATATGTGCAACTAATCTAATGGGGATTGGTGTGTATTCTGTTCTAATATCCTGTGACTGATTCATTAAAATGTAGCACTGCCATAGTGAACGCATCTAAGTAAAAAGTTGCAAAAATAGTGCAGATAAATTCACCTGGTACTGAACAGACGTAGGCCTGCATTTATTTGTGCGACTTTTTTTAAAGTCGCAAATGATAAATTGGGCGCTAATCCCGGATTATGCGAACTTTTTGGTAAATACTCAGAACAGGCAGATTTTAAAAAGTTGCATCTAAAAAATATTCGCCTGTCAAATACTGGTTCATGAATAGAACTTAGACCACAAATGGGTGAAAAGTCCAATTAGTCACCTAAAAATAGGCACAAAAACCTTGATAAATTTCCCCTAATGTATTTTTCGCAAAATTATGGAATGTTTTGATCAAGTTTTGCATTAAGCATATAGATTTTTGTTAATAATCTGATCAAAAATCAGCTTCAAAAACATTTTAGGAGAGGAGAAAGGGGCTAGAGACTAAGCCATGAGAAAGTTGTATATTAAGGTGACATGGCATGTTAGAGAGAAGAACTTTTGTACTTTAATGTGGATATTTACCATTTCATAAAATACGCTTCCAATGACTTTGGCACTGCTCTCCAAACAGCCAGCTGAACATTCATATCTAAAAATAAAAATGTAAACTGTAGTACAATGCTAAAGTAAAAAAAAAAGTATATATATATATAATTTTACTCAAACAAGTATCTGCCTGAATATTATATAATACAATTAGCAATATTAATGTAGCACTTAGACCTTTTTGCTTTTGAATATAATTGAACATGCCGTATAACGTGAGTAACGTGCAGGTGTTTGATTACCTGTTACATGTTGTCCCTTTGCACTGATCCCTTAGTCGGACCTCACAAGTCACTATCTGAGCTGCAAATTAAAAACAAAACATAAATACAAATTTAATTAGAATAGTATAAACAGAACCTTGTGAACAGTACAATTCCATGTGCAAGGACTGTACATATCATTCACTTTAAGGGCAGCTCCGCACGTAGCGAAGCACAGTGTTTTTCAAGTTCAAGTTCCACTGAGATTCCCGCTAATGTAAGTTTGAATGGAGTTACTCACAACAGAATGAACGCTGCAAGTATGTATGTTAATACCGGCCCCTTTAACCAGCCGCCTCCCAGAGAATACTTTACCTGGTCCGCGCTCCCGCTACATCTGAGGCTCCCAGTTCCTGTAGGTCCCGATTAGCCAATCAGTGCATGGCCCTACCACAGTCACCTATTGACTTATCCCTTTACATCTATAACCTTGATGGATATAATGTAGATCTTTTTTCATCTGTAGACACTAGGTAACAATAAGTAACACATAGATACTTTACTCACACATTTGTTCTGTACTGATCACTTCATTGCTGTCATAGCTGTCAGTCCTAGTGGAACTTGTTGGGGAATGAGTTCTCGCTCTACTCTGTGACGTTGTGTCAAGTGCCTTTGAACGTTGCCTCTCAATCTCGTTGGTTTCTTCCTCAGGCTCAGGGATAGGATAGTGGAAGTTTGAACCATCACCTAAAGGGAAAAGAAAATATATGTTGATATGCACCTTACATATAACATATTTACTAACCAGACATAACATTTCCGTCTTACTGCTGTGCAGGTGTCACTCGTCCCACTGAAACTTTTGACACCTTTTGAGGCACAACCTCCACAAGACCACTGATGGCATCTGACATTTACTTCTTCTTGTCTATTTATGCTACAATAACTCTTGTGAGTTTTTTCTACAAACAGGTTAGCCTTTGTCTCCTCTTCCTTCCGCACATCATTGAGCCTTAGGACTCCTTGACTCTGCCTTGATTCTGGATGTCCTTCCTTGGACCACATTTTAGGTAATACCAGCTCGATTCTAAGAACATTCCTTAATCATCTTGGAGATTGACAGACCCAGCTGACACTTATTAAAGTCACCCAGATGCTTAGCTTTGCCCATTTTTCAAGCTTTCAACAAATTGACTTCAATAACTGTTCGCTTGTTGTCTACTACAGTATATGCCAGTACTTGACAGGTGCTAGGTACAAGATAATCCAAAGTCCAAGAGATCGGTGCTCCACTCAATCTTGTGGTGTGCTCAGCTATAAGGCAATTCCCAGATACTTTGAAATGAGAGAAAGCCCAAAATTCTAGTTTCTACAATGCAGATATACTTTATGCCATACCATCAGTCAACTGCTGCAGCCTGTTGACCAAAGGCTACGGATGGTCCGAACTCTTCCTGTCTGATATATTGATGTATATAGATTGTATGGAATAAAATTAGAAGACAAGAGTGTCTATTTCATATCCATCATTATTATGTAGGTAGGTTTTTCTACACTGTGGCTGTAATGACTACACCTGTTGGGACATTGGCGCAGTCCTCAGGGCATAAGATATGACTGAGAATCTGCTTCTGGCCATAAATCGTGTTTGATTCTGAGTCATGTCTGAACTCTAACTTGCTGCTTCTTTTGTGCTAATTGTTTTCTCTGCCCTACCCATGTCTGCTCTGATGAGTTCCCTTCTGGCAACTTTATGGTTAACCTTTGTTTTGGCTTTGATTGACATTTGGTTTTTGCATTCCTTTTGTGTTTCTGTTCTGTCTGTGGTCCAATCGCCTTCTGGACTGGGTTCCTGGTTTCAATTTAAAGGGTTATCAAGCGCTACAAAAACATGGCCACTTTCTTCCAGAGGCAGCTCCACTCTTGTCTCCAGCTTGGGCAAGTTTTTGCTGCCCAGTTTCATTGAAATGAATGAAGCTCAATTGAAAACTGCACCTGAACTGGAGACAAGAGTCATGTTGTCTCTGAAAGTGGCCATGTTTTTGTAGCACTGGATAACCCCTTCAAGGTCTCTGTGTCTGCCTGTAGCTTGCCGTTTATTGAGCTTTCTCTCTTGCCTGTTTCCCCTTACCTCTGTTGTTGTTTCTTGCTACTCTGACTCTGCCTGATACCTTGACTATTCTTGCTTGCCCCCCCCCTTTACCTTCTGACTCTTGACTTTGTTAATGATTTCCGATTTTGGACTTTTTCTACCCGACTGTTGTAACCCGCATTGCTTACGATTCTTATTGTGTTTGTGCATCTTGTTTTGTCTTTGGTTTCATGTAACCAGGCCAGAGAACTGCCGCCCAGTTGCCCGCTGCCGCTTAGGACAGATAGCGGCAAGTAGGCAGGAACAGGGACACTGTCCTTGTCTCTCCCGAGTTGTGACAGTGGTGCATTATAAAAATAAGTGTTAAGCGAGCATGTCCAGTCAAGCTCAATGCTCCACCAAGCGCCTCTTGGTGGTCGGTAAAGGTGGCCTTACACAGTCAATAACTTTCGGACAAATGATTGTTCAGCTGTCAGTTATATTTCCTGCCTACTGCAGTAAGGTATTGCATTTTTCATTCAAATTTTTGTACATTTCATCCTTTGACAGGACGTGTAAAGAAAATATACAAAAAATTTTAATGAAGAAAAGACACATTAGAATATCGGCGGTAGGTCGGCAATTGCAGGCATAACAATGGAGTTATAATGTGTCTGGCAGAAATCTATCACACTTTTTGCTTTACTATTTGTATATTTCATTTACACATGCTTTCAAAGGATGAAATTTACAAAATGTAAATGAAAAAATGCAATAGATGACTTGAAGGTGAACCAGGTACCCTCCAGGGGGAACCTGGTTAAATGCTCTTGTGTTCCATTGATTTCAGTGGGGTTCTTTACTCAAGTTACGCACTCCAGTATTGAAAAATGCTCTAGTAACGAGCACCTGAGCATCTTAGTGCTCATTCTACACTAACAAGTATATATTAGTGTTGAGTGGGCACTAAAATGCTCAAGTGCTCGTTACTCGGGGAAAAAAAAATTATATATATATATATATATATATATATATATATATATATATATATATGGAAAATGAAAGGTGGAATCTGATTTGTTGCTAGGGGCAACTGAGCCAGTTTCACTTTACACCATGTTCGATAAATCTCTTACACATACTGTCCATCTACTTTTGGACTAATATATATATATATATATATATATATATATATATATATATATATACACACATTTTAATACTAACACACCTACAATGTTTAAATCCATGTAAAATGTGAACAGAACCTAAACAATGCTTTAATGTTCTAATATTACAGCTGAGTGGTGTATATAAACATAACCCATATACTGTACACAATACCGGTTAGGGTTAAGTACCACTTCATAGTATATTTTATAAAGACGTTATTACTGAGGTTGTGAGTGAGTAAGAAATGTATGTTGGGAATGGGCCCAGAAGTACATTCTACACACTCAAGTGACCTTGTTTGATCTCTAGGAACAAGCATGGCCAGACCAGTAATAAGCATCTTCCCTACACGACTGCCAACTGTGTAAATCTCAACCTAATTACTAGTTGTGGTTTAAAAAAAGAAGACTCTGGTTCACTGGAGACTGAGGTGAGACCACCAAACTATTTCTCCAGGGGACTTCAAGATGGACATTAATCCTCATGTCAGGAGGCATGACTCCAGTGTTGAAATGTCGTACAAAATACAGATTATTCAGTATAAATACACAGAAATATCAGATACACGGCCCTTTCACGGCAATGGGTAAATATTATTATCCATGAGTAAGTGCCAAGCGAGTTCGACAAACAATACCCTGCAGGTTATTTTTACATTTTGCCTATTCAGTGACATGATTCACATCATATGTATAGCTTTAACCCTTTCACGACCTGGGGTCTTTGATTCCTCAATGCTCAGGTCGTTTTCGAACATCAGCTTATGATGTCCCTGTGTCTGACCCCTCTCCTCTGTCCCCTCTCGCTGTCACAATCTTGTGACAGCGGCAAGGGAGAGAGAGGAGGGGCAGAGTGCACAGCCACGCACCCTGCCTTCCCTCCCTCCCCCTGCCAGCCTCCTTAGCCAGGAAAACGGAAGCCTAAAGCTTCCACTTCCGTCGCTCTCCACTCAAAGAGAAGGCAGCCCTCCCATAGAGACACCGCGACACAAAGGCAGGCGGAATTCCGTGGCGGAGAGCTCCGCTGTAGAAATCCGCAGCTTTTGCTCCATGTGAGCTTGCTCTGACGAGGTTATCCACGGCATTAGAAAAAGCATGGTTACTTTCTGGCAAAAACAGCACCAGCCCTGTCCCAGGTTGTGTGTGGTATTACAACTGAGCTCCAATCACTTCAATGGAACTGAGCTTCGAAACCCACACCCAAAGTGAGGACAAGAGTGGTCTTTTCTAACATTTTCATCAAACGTCAGACATTTTTAGTTACATCTCTGTATAACATGCAGTAGCGGTCTTTGGCACCAAGCAATCGCTTGGGGCCCCCAACATCCAGGGGGGCCCCACGCCCGCTCTTCTCTTGTGCTCAAGACCGCTAGACAGGGCCGCTCGCTGCTGTGATCTGAACTGTAACTATGAGCACTCATAATGAGCGCTCACAGTTACATGCAGCAGCACTGACAGGGCGGGAGCCATTGGCTCAGTTTCTGTCAGTCACACTTGTGGCTGCAGGAAGTGTTTTCCCTGCATTCACAAGTGGCCGTTCTGTCCTTGTGGTGTCGGTGCTCCAGTGACATCACTGGAGCATCGGCGCCAGGACAAGGGGAGCGCGGCCTCTTGTGACCGCAGGGAAAACCCTTGTGCCCACAAGAGTGAAGAGAAGAGGAGACGCCCAGACCCAGGTGAGTATAAGTGTTTGTTTTATTGTGTTGTATACAATATGGGAGGGGGAGCACACAAGGGCCTGTGTAACTGGGAGAGCGCACAGCGGGGGTCTATATAAATGGGGGAAGCACACAGTGGAGCTATATAACGGGGAAGACACAAGGGGTCTATATATAACTGGGAGAGCACACAGGGGGGTTATAGACTATTGGGGCTTCACAGAGGGGTCTATATACTACTTGGCTCAGCACACAGGGGGTCTATATACTACTTGGGGCAGCAGAATGGGGTCTATATACAACTGGGGGAGCACACAGGAGGTCTATATCCAAGTGGGGGAGCACACAGGGGGGCTATATACTACTGGGGAAGCACACAGGGGGTCTATATACTACTGGGGTAGCACACAGGGGGTCTATATACTACTGGGGTAGCACACAGGGGTCTATATACTACTGGTGGGGCACACAGGGGGTCTATATACTACTGGGGAGCACACAGGGGGTCTATATACTGCTGAGGCAGCACACAGGGGGTCTATATATAACGGGGGCACACAGGGGTCTATATACTACTGGGGCAGCACACAGGGGGTCTATATACTACTGGAGGAGCACACAGAGTTCTATATACTACTGGTGGGGCACACAGGGGGTCTATATACTACTGGGGGCAGCACACAGGGGGTCTATATATAACGGGGAGCACACAGGGGGTCTATATATAACTAGGGGAGCACACAGGGGGTCTATATATAACTGGGGGCAGCACACAAGGGGTCTATATACTGCTGGAGGAGCACACAGTGGTCTATATACTACTGGGGGAGCACACAGGGGGTTTATATACTACTGGAGGAGCACACAGGGGTCCATATCCAAGTGGGGGAGCACACAGGAGGTCTATATCCAAGTGGGGGAGCACACAGGGGGGCTATATACCACTGAAGGACCACACAGGGGAGCTATATACAAGTGGGGGAGCACACAGGGGGTCCATATTCAAGTGGGGGAGCACACAGAAGGTCTATATCCAAGTGGGGGAGCACACAGGGGGGCTATATACCACTGAAGGAGCACACAGGGGAGCTATATACAAGTGAGGGAGTACACAGGGGGTCTACATACTAGTGGGGGAGCACACAGGAGGTATATGTAACTGGGGGCAGCACACGGGGTATATACGACTGAGGGCAGCACACAGGGGGTTTATATACAACTGGGACAGCACACAGGGGTCTATATACTTTTGGGGGAGCACACAGAGGCTATATATAACTCGGGGAACACACAGGCGTCTATACACTACTGAGGGAAGCACACAAGGTGTATATACTACTGGCGGCTGCGCACAAGGGGTATATACTTCTGGGGGCAGCACACAGCGGTCTATTGTTGTGGAGTGCATGTCGAGGGGGGGGGCCCAGACATAACTTCGCTTGGGGCCCCAGAAATGCCAAGACCGCCCCTGATAACATGGGACAACAACCAACAAAGCTGCCACTTCAGCTACCATTGATGCCGTGTAATTGCTCTCTTCCTTCCTAAATTACCATATAACTAGGTATAGGAATATACCTATATATAGGAAGTGCAACTTATAGCTCCTGGTCCCCGAAGAAAAAGCAATAACAAGCCCCCCAACAATCATGAACCATATTAAACATTGGCGTCTTCATATGTGAAAATTGGGCCTGGTAGTAGAGACTACCTCTGCATTTCTTGTATCCCGAGGACTGGCATCACTATATAAATTGCTTTTCGAAGGAAGGGTGCCAATCTGCAGTGGTTTGCCACAGACCACAGGAAATGACCTGTCAATAGGAGAACAGACGGAACACAAAGCTCAGGAGACACTTTGCTAATTAGTTTTACTATACATAAGCAAAATCCACACTGTGCAGTACGAATAATTATTCCTGCAATGTTATGGGCCTTATAAGCCCTCTCCAGGAAGATCTATAAAAAAAAAAAAAGCATGACCTGTCAGGAAGACTAGACTGTCAGTGTATGAATAAAGTAGAAAAAAGACCAGGGGGGAGATTTATTAAACTGGTGTAAAGTAGAACTGGCTCAGTTGCCCCTAGCAACCAATCAGATTTCACTTTTCATTCCTCACAGATCCTTTGAAAAATGAAAAGTGGAATCTAATTGGTTGCTAGGGGCAACTAATACAATTCTACTTCACACCAGTTTGATAAATCTTCCTCCAGGTTCCTTTGGAATGTATAAAGAATTTTCAAGCTTTATTACAAATCCTTAAAGAGTCACTGTCAATTTTTTTATTATTATTTTGCAGAAATCAATAGTCCAGGAGATTTTAATAAACTTTGTAATTGGGTTTATTAGGCAAATATGCCATTATCTGCGTTCAAAAAGCATTTTCCCAGGTCCCCCTCTCCCTCCTCTTTTCCATTCACTGCAAAATATCAGGAAATTGTGACTTGTTGCATCAGACACAACCCTGTCTGTTCTATAGAGAGGAGGGAGGAGGGACATGAGTCGGCAGCGAGAGCGGATTACAGGCAAAGAGCTGGGTGACAGCTGTATTCAGAGGTCAGAGAGGTCAGTGCTGACGGTAAGAGGAGATTGCCTGGTGATTAACTGTAGATTAACTCTTTGTTGTCCTGTTTTGGTGCCTCATCTCCATTCACCCCTCCCCTCTCCATAAGCAAGCCATGAAGACAGGGGGAAGAGCTTTAAACAGTTTTTTCATGATAAAAATGCATTTTTCGGCTTATAAACCCAATTACAAAAAGTTCCATAAAATCACCTGTACTATTGATTTCTGCAAAAATAAAAAAATAAACGACAGTGACACTTTAAAATTACTGACACGTTTTGAACCAGCATGGTTCTTTATCATGGTATCTGGGTCTTAATCAGATAATATCCATCAGTCAGAGTTACCAACTCTTAGGCAGCATCCATGTGGATAGAGTGGGCAGATGGCGCTGCTGACAAGACATTGCTTTGAAATGTATCAGTAATTTTAAGGATTTGTAATAAAGCTTGAAAATTTTTATATGAGCTGAAAGAATCTGTTTTTTTTTTTCCTCTAGGTGATTACCCTGGGATCCAGGGGCTTTACCTTCAAGCTCTTCATACCTGGCAATGGGCCTAGAAGCATAACCATATCGACTGGGCACTGACCACTGTAAAAAAAGGAAATATTGGCAGCGCTTCTATGTCTCTGTTCACATTGCAGGTTGCACGCTGCATAAGTACAGACAAACAAAAAAAAAAAACAGAAGTGAAGAAGATGCATGAGTGTGTCTGGTGCTCAGTGTTCTCCAATGCTTGGTGTGCCGTCTTTTCTATTATTACCTCTGCATTTCCCTGTATGTCCCTGACAATACCCTTTTTTAACCATATACTTGGAGTGCATATCTTGGTAGTCACAATGAAACCCAAGCACACATAGACTGTTATTTGCACTGACAATAATGCAAGCAGTAATTTATCCAAAATTTTAACTTGCCAAAATTCCTCTACTTCCAAATTAGAAGGTGTTAGACAATAAACAGTACCTGAAGAGGTACTTTCGAGTAAAATTAATAAATAAATCAACTGGTGTAAAAAATGTATACAAAAATTGCTAGACTTCTATTAAAAAAAAAAAAAAAAAAAAAGCTTGCTGTATGCTTGCACAAAGTGGAGATTTCTTTCCAGTCTCACATAGTGCTCTCTGCTGCCACCTCTGTCCATGTCATGAACTGTCCAGAGCAGGGGAGGTTTACTATGGGGGGGTTGCTACTGCTCTGGACAGTTCTTGACACGGACAGAGGTGGCAGCAGAGAGCACAGTGTCAAACTGGAAAAAATACACCACTTCCTGCAGGACATACAGCAGCTTATAAATACAGCGGTTTTTATTATTATTAATATTATTATTATTATTATTATTATTATTATTATTATTATCATGTCAATTACAAATCTTTTTAACTTTCTTACACCGGTTGATTTAAAAACATTTTCTTTTTTCACTATAGTACCCCTTTAACTTTAGCCTATTTCTGCCTGTTTGAGTATTGTAAAATTCTTATTTCCTCCTGATATAGTTACATTATATTCAAAGCTCTGCTCATCGGTATTCGAAACAGTCAAAAGCAATTATCACTAAGAGCATAGCTGAGATGCTAGTATGCACTAGGGTAGTAACTGTTGTCTACACACTGTATTTCTCCAAGAATAACCAAAGCAAGCTCTATACAGAGATGGATCTGACTAGGAAAAAAAAAAAAAAAAGATTTCAGCTCGGAGGCAGGTATATTTGAAAAAAATCGGTTCTTTTCTATAACACCAGTTATAACTCCAGATCATCTATATGAACATTTTTAAATGGTGCTCAAAAGTGAGCATATGCATTAAAGACTGCAAATGTGTCTTGTAATAATTCACAATATGGTGAAAGCTATTGAAATAATGTATACTGTACCTCGAAAACAGAGATTATCCCTGCAACCTCCTCCATAGCTGGGTGGGCAAGCTGAACAAGGTCGGCCATGTTTATAGGGAGCATGGCCCCACCAATTTCCCCTTTGAAAGAAAAAAATATATATTTCTATTAATATTTACTAACATGATATGCTTTTTTTAATTGCAGCAATTACATATGTTACATTGTCTATGGGCTCTGTTCTTAAAGTTACATTTTATAAGTATATAATGTATAAGGCTATGTTCCCATGCAGTATTTTGGTCAGTATTTTGCACCCAAAACCAGGAGTGGATTGAAAACACCGAAAGGCTATGTTATGTTTACACACTGTTGAAATTGAGTGGATGGCCGCCATTTAACCCCTTAAGGTCAAAGCCTATTTTCGTTTTTGCGCTTTTGCTCATTCCATTTTAAGTTTAAAAGTCCATAGCGCTTGCATTTTTTCACCTAGAGACGTATATGAGCGCTTATTTTTTGCTAAACCAATTGTACTTTGCAATGACAGGCATTGTTTTTCCATAACATATGCTGCGAAACCGGAAAAAAATCATTTGCGCTGTCAAATTGAAAAAAAAAACGAATTTGTTTTGATTTCGGGGAGTTTTGCATTTACGCCGTTCGCCCTATGGTAAAACTGACTTGTTATGCATGTTCCTCAAGTTGTTACGATTACTATGATATATAACATGTATAACTTATATTGTATCTGATGGCTTGTAAAAAATTCAAACCATTGTTAAAACATATACGTTCCTTAAAATCGCTCCATTCCCAGGCTTATAGCGCTTTTATCCTTTGGTCTATGGGGCTGTGTCATTTTTTGCGCCATGATGCGTTCTTTCTATCGCTACCTTAATTGCGCATATACGACTTTTTGATCGTTTTTTATTACATTTTTTCTGGATTTGATGCGACCAAAAATGCGCAATTTTGCACTTTGGAATTTTTTTGCGCAGACGCTGTTTACCGTGCGAGATCAGGAATGTGATTAATTAATAGTTCGGGCGATTACGCGCGCGGCGATACTAAATATGTTTATTTATTTATTTATTAATTTATATTTATAAAATGGGAAAAGGGGGGTGATTTGGACTTTTATTAGGGGAGGGGATTTTTTATTAATAAAAACACTTTTTTACTTTTTTTTTACTGTAACTAGAAGCCCCCCTGGGGGGCTTGTATATACATAGCACTGATCTCTCATAGAGATCAATGCTGTGTATATACACAGCAAAGATCGATTAGATCGGTCATAGATTACTATGGCCTGCTGCAGGCCATAGCAATCTATTGCCGAGCCGGGATCAGCGTCATTCCGACCCTGAGGCACGGCACGGGCAGAAGAACGGATCTCCTTGGGGAGATCCGAGCCACTAGACACCAGGGATAGTGTGTACAAAGCCTCTAAGTGCAGCTGTCAGGTTTGACAGCTGCACTTAGAGGCTTAATTAGCCGGCGCGGCAACGGGACCCGCGCCGGCTAATAGAGGCACTGCCCGGCTGCACGTGTCAGCCGGGATCAGCGCCGTTCAGAGCGGGGTCCCGGCGGGACCCCGCTCTGAACACCCCGAGCGGCACCATGACGTATCAGATACTTCATGGGTCGCTAAGGGGTTAATGGCGAATAATTGCCAGTATTTTAAAACAACCGCCATTATTAAATATTACTATTTGCCATGTGTGTGTACATAGCCTAAGCAATAGCTTGAACTCTGGGGGAGATTTATCAAACATGGTGTAAAGTAAAACTGGCTCAGTTGCCCCTAGCAACCAATTAGATTCCACTTTTCATTTTCCAAGGAGTCTGTGAGGAATGAAAGGTGGAATCTGATTGGTTGCTAGGGGCAACTGAGCCAGTTTCACTTTACACCATGTTTGATAAATCTCCCCCTTTGTGCTCAGTATAATTTTTACTCCTTACAAAATAAAGACTAGTTTAAGTTTTTACTTACTTTGGGGAGTAATTGCACACTAGATATATCGCCTTTGGCCATATTTGCCCCCACACATTCATGTTGTGACACAGATTTATAGCACAACCAATTCTGCTGCTTGTTGCCCAAACTACCTAAACAGAAAACACAGATAATGTTAAAACCAAAAGTATAATGTGCACACATTGTACATTGAAAAAAAAAAAAAAAAAAAAGGAAACACAGCGGTGCTGCATGTGCAGGCGGACTAACCCTGTGAGATGTGTATGTGCAAATTCACACAAATGCACACTCACCTGGTTAAGTCGTACATATTAGGCACAACTCTAATGTAGGCTTGTAGGTGTATAAAGAGGGCTGCTGCCTTCCACCTTCCGATTTTCATGGATGTAGGATCGGGACCAAAATCCAAATAATCTTGCAACAATGGTGGATTCCTTGGCGCTCAAACCTCCAGGCAGAAGATTACAGACAGCAGCCTGTGTTCTGTCAGCGGACTGAGGCCAAGAAACTGTAAAACTATTCAGCAGATGTTCACCTACATGGTTCTACATAGTTGTGGAGCCAACACAGCAAAATGCCTTGCCAGTCAATAATTCCTGATCCTTTTCAACATCCTTCCTGATCCTTTTGATTACCAGACAACCCCTTTAAATTTATGTCTGTCTATGCTTTATTGGGAAGGCTACATATCTATTTTACTGGGAAGGCTACATATCATTATGTAGGTAATACTAACGCATAAAACGTCATAATTACAAATTAGAATACAATTTAATTGTTTTGCTTGCAAAATAGCAGTTGAGATAATGGGGATTTATCAAGCTCCATCCCCCTTCAGTCCTCCAGATTTAATAAGAGACACACAACTATTAGTAAATCCAACAAGACCTATGCCTGCCACAGAAATTTCTGCCATAAGCCTGGATAAATCAGGAGCAGGGGGAGCAAGATCTCCTTGTCCGCCTTGCTGCAACCCCTTACCCACCCATCAGGCAAACAGGGCTTATGCCATGGAAAAGGTACACATTTTTGTGCAAAACTGTGACAAATACCAGGTCTGCAGATGATAAATCTGGCCCATGCTTTTACTACCATCACTGCCCTTATCTGAACTGTGGCGTTGTAATGAAAATACACCTGTCTCAATATTCCCAAAAAAATCAGCATGGAAAAGGATTATGGAGTGGGAAAAAACCTATGTCAACAATTAGGTTATGTTCACACAACGGATTATTTTCAAAAACAACTGTCTTTTCATACTGCAGTGAAATGCATTGAAGTCAATGCAACAACGTTGTGGTTGTTTTCACACATTGTATTGAACAACAGCCGTTGTTGTATTGACTTCAATGCATTTCACTGCAGTATGAAAACAATGGCCATTGAGAACATCTGCCGTTCTTTTCAAAAATAGTATCTTGTGTGAACCTAGCCTTATAATGTTATTTCCGGGTACCTGTTTTCCACCTAGGAAAGTATAAGGTTGTGTAACTAAGTAAATGTATTTTAAGTTGTGTCTGGGTACTTGTACAAGATACTTAAGTATACTTTAATTTGTCACTCTGCTAAATGCTGGAAGTGCAAGAGTTAAAACAAATTTGAATCTGCCACACCCAGTAGTCACAGGTCAAGAAGGAAAGGATTCTGGTCATATGACCCTCCCATACACAGCTTCAACCTAAAGCTGTCTGTCTCCAAGGTTTAACCTCTTTCCAGGTCAGAAGGGTTTCAGGTTAAAGGGTTACATACATTTATAACTAAACATACAAAATAACTGGACACATAATGTTGCACTTCTTATCTGTGAGGAATAAAAAAACATACCTGTGTATAATGAGTACATACAGGGCCAGAACATCTAAATGGACAGTAAGGGTTACACTCTTGTGGATATGGAAACGTATAATCTCTTACTTCATCGTACCATGCCTGGACGTGATAAGTGGGTGGCCTGAATCTTTAAAGGAAATGCAAAACAAAAAATCTTAATTTTTAACATATGTAAGCTACAATTTTTTTTCCCAGAAACTAATATTACTAATATATTTGTCTTACCTTCCCCAATGGGCTCCCAAATTCTGTCCTATAGATGGAAGCAAGTTAGCAGGACCATGTTCCCATAGACAAGATCCAGCCCATGCCTCAGCAGATCGTTCCAACTCTACATCCCATATCTTCAAAGAATGTAAAAGTAAATAATTAAAAAAAAAAAAAACAACTCTTCCAGGTGAATAAAATATAAAATACAAAATGTAGGTAGCTTTAGATACTTTAAGGTTGCTTCAACAGTCTTATGGCATAAAACAAAGCATGCCTATCACTTGGAGTCTATTAGTGGAAATAAGGTCCAGAATAGACCCAGTCAGCCAGAAGATTCCCCTCAATAGGACAAAGTGCAGATGAACGAAACGTACCAGGAGCGGTATATAGAGCGTCAGTGAACACCACACAACACCGCTCAATAACGAAACTAGGGTTTAATCGCAACGCGTTTCGGCCCTCTCCAATACATGCAGGGGCCTTTTTCAAGCATGCTGCACCAAGAAGATCACTCTCCAGAAGCTCAATACCAGCAGTAAGAGCAATATATTCACACTACTTTAAAACTTAAATCTAACAAAATCGTGCAGGTTTTAGAAAAACCTTTGATATGACAGGTGCATTTGGCGGACTATTCTGGTGCCATGAGTCATCCCTCAAACACATGGAAGGAAATTCAATTAATGTTATGTTTTTGCCTGCTGCTAGAAAGAAAAACATGGAATATAAACTTTTTTTTGCTTTTCTATTCCTCGTTGGGTTGTGATGACAACTTTGAGGCATGGGCTCTTTAACTATAGAGCAAACATTACTCTTGTACTTGGCCCACTGGCAGAAGGGTCCCCTGGCAGCAGTGCGGAACTGTATATGTACCTGCATCTCTAGAACACAGAAAAAATTGAAATCTAAGGAGAAGCAAGGAGCAATCACTCCCCTACCCTAATATGTTCACAGTATGCAAGAACTGTCCATGGTTTTGATGAGCAATTCTGGTAAATAAATATTCCTGGTCAGATCTGCCGCCTTTGACTTAACATGATCTGACCTCTTTTCCTCACCTGATCATCTTTAATAAGGGAATAGTGTACGTAGCAAAGAATTTGCAAAAGGCTGCTGGCAGAAAAACTATACCGAACGACTGACAAAGAGGGGGAAGATAACCCTGTGGCTGTTACAATCCTGTACTTACAAGACAGGTTAGGTTATGGATGGTCTAGTAGATTTAAAGGAGTTATCCAGTGCTACAAAAACATGGCCACTTTCCCCCTACTGTTGTCTCCAGTTCAGGTGCAGTTTGTAATTAAAGGGGTAGTGCGGTGGTAAAGAATTATTCACAGACTAACACACATTACAAAGTTATACAACTTTGTAATGTATGTTATGTCTGTGAATGGCCCCCTTCCCCGTGTCCCACCACCCCCACCCGTGTACCCGGAAGTGTGGTGCGCTATACTCACCTGTCACGTGCCAACACCAGTCTCCGATCTTCAGCGAGTGACGTCTTCTTCGGGCGGGCGGCGAACAGCTCCGACTGTCCCGAATGCCAGCCGCACTCTGCAGCATCATCCGATGCTCAGCCGCGATTGGCTGAGCATAACTGTGCTCAGCCAATCGCGGCTGAGCACAGTTGTGGCGCGGCGGAGGGGGGACGGGCGGCAGCAACTCTCCGTTCGAAGATGACGTTTGGCACAAGATGGCAGACGGCCCTCGACACGGATCAGGTAATGTATAATGCACCAACACTTCCGGGTACACGGGTGGGGGTGGTGGGACACGGGGAACGGGGCGATTCACAGACATAACATACATTACAAAGTTGTATAACTTTGTAATGTGTGTTATTCTGTGAATAATTTCTGAGCGCCGCACTACCCCTTTAAGCTCCATTTACTTCAATGGAACTGAGTTTCAAAACCTGCACCCAAACTGGAGACAACAGTAGGGGGAATGTTGCCATGTTTTTGTAGCACTGGATAACCTCTTTAACTAACCTCACAAAGCAAAGAACATTGACTTAATTATTTAGAAAATGGGCAGTGGTAAAGGGGTTATTAAAGGGTACTTACCATACCAAATGGGCGTCAGGATGCCTTTTCAAGCCATGTGCTTCTACAGCGAGCATTGTACAGACCTGCCAGAATCTCCATAGGCTGTAAAGTATTAAACTATAATAAACATGGAGCTTCCAACAGGTCTGTACAACGCTCACTTTAGAAGTGGATGGCAGAGCCGCGGGAGTTTTAAAATGGTTTTCTGCTGTCTGTTTGGAATGGTAGAATTAGAAAAATAGTTGCTGTTTTCCAGAAACAGCACCACTCTATTGAAGTGAATGGAGCACAGTTGTAATACCACACACCATCTAAGGACAAGTGTGGCACTGTTTAGAAAGAAAGCAGTTTCTTTTTTTTTTATTATAGTGCTTGAAAAAGCACTATATTGTAATCCGTATTCTTCCGTTTCTTCTTTTTCTTCCAGCCATTCTTCTGTGATTAATACAGCCCGAACCTCTTTGGGCACAGACTCTGTTCAAACTGCGTTTCAAAGCCCTTGGCGGTGACAAGTGTGCTATCTATTATTTTTTTCGATCAGATTTGTCGTTTTAAAGAAATTTAAGTTTAAAGACCCGTAATTTCCCGTAGAAAATAATGGCCCGTTGGAAATAATGGCCACACTGTAAACGCTAACAGTCAATCAAAGCACATATGCGTATAGCGGAAATATAGAAGCCAATAGAAATTCTGAGGTCTTGTCAGTCAATGTGTCAAAACATCTACACAGTCACATGTCCACTATTGGCCAATAGAAGATGTAGAAGATGGAACGTCCTTAACGATTTTGTCTCACTGACATGAGTAAGATTGTCATGGTAACCGAGCAATGATCTTTACCATTATAAGTAGCAGAGTTCAGTCAGTAAAGTAGCAGAGCTGAGCCAGCTATGTAGAATGGATGGTACCCAAGCGGCTTTTAAAGGGACAGTACCCAAGCCGCTCTTAAAGGGACGGTACTCAAGTTGCTCTTAAAGGGTCAGTACTTACGCGGGTTTTCAAAGTCTCTTTTAAAGGGACAGTACTTAAGCTGGTCTTAAACGGACAGTATATAGGTCACCAAAGTGTTGGCACCAAAGTCGCTCCTTAAGGAACTGCACCAAAGTTGCTCTTAAAGGTACTGTACCAAAGTCGCTCTTAAAGAGAGGGTATCAAGGGTTAAAGTTTTTCTTAAAGGGAAGTCACTGTTAAAGGCGACGCTCTTTTCAAGCACTATGTATTTCACTGGAAATGCAAACCTAGTTCTACATAACCTCTTTAATATTGATAAAAAAGCAACTTTTTACAGTGTCTGCATAAAGTTTTTATGTAACGCCCAAATACAGATGAAACCACTGTGGTACCTTACTGGTTTGACTTGGTACCAAAGTCTAAATACACTCTACAGTTTCACTCTTTTTCCTTTTAAAAGAATACATAAAATGGACACCAAAAACACAGTGGAAATCTAACCTACTGGCTATCCAGGCAAATCAGAGGTGAGGGTTGTGCAATAGGCCTGGTAATAGCAGGAGACACATGAAGCACATAGTCAGTAGAAGCAGGAAGTATATCCAGTAGGTGGATCTGGTCTGCAGATAGAGAATGTGTCCAGTGAGGGTTACACAGCTCTTACAGCTTGCTCAGCCAATCACTGACTGAAGCTGAACAACGCCACAGATAGAGGATTGCCATGGGCTACGTTTTAAAATCTCCACCATAAATCATCATTCGAGATTCAGACAGCTGGCAGTATGGCCTTGAGTTGATATGCCTTTCCACCCAAACACCGGGAGAACATACAAGCTCCTTTCAGAAATTGTCCTTGGTGGGATATAAACCCAGGACCCCAGTGCTGCTAGCCAACACCGCCACACATTTTTGTAATATCATAATACAATATTTAATAATATTATGTTTTCATTTTTTGTCAGATGATGTGATAACTTGTAAAGCTCATTCTGCGCGAAATTTGGAGAACCATACAGTTAATGATAACATCCTACTCTGGGGTATAGCAGGTAAATAGGGCATCATTAGAGTTTTTGATAAAGTCTATAAATTAAAGAGATTATGGTCAATAGTGAACTTTTTGTCCAATGAGCTCTAGATGTTCCATCTCACATACTTTTCAAAAGAATTGCAATTTGACTTGTGTCCCATTGGGACAGTGCATTGTGTCCTTCTTCATGTTATCTTTGGTTATTCTTGAGTATTCTAACAAAACAACTTTTTTTTTCTTGGTTGTTTCTATTATTTATAAGAACTTTACAGACTTTATTATGGATATAAAACAGAAACTATATGGGATTGTTTGAAGAGTTTCTAAGAAATTAATATGCTTAAAGGAAAACTCTTTGAGCAACATTTTTTAATGCCTCATATGTATTTACAGAAGGAGCTGAGTCACTTTCCTTTTCGTCTACGGTTTCCTGTGTAAAGTTATAATATATAACGTCTTCACTCATACATGTATAACATTTGTGTACTGAAAATTAAGAAAAAAATGGGGAAAGAATATAAAGAATCAGAGAGAAAAAAAATTAAGAAAGAAGTAGGGTGAAGGGTAGATCCTGCCAGAAGCCAATGCTGGATCAGTTCTCTTTTAGTAAACCCCAAAAACCTTGAAAAATCATCTTTTATCATTGATAACTAACACTCTATGGGGGTATTTTACCATCTTAGAAACGTATTCGTGCCTCTCTCCTAAAAGGTGGGAAGCATACCTACAAAAGAATCGTAGTTTTCCATTTACTGTAACCTCTCCGTTCTGAAAAGGATCTTGTGAGAAGGTTGAACAAGGGCTTACTTTAAAGTAACATACAGTATAATATACTGCATGTAGTGTTATGCTTGTAGAGGCAGCATCTAATAAAACTATACTCTCTTGTTCTTTCACCAATGTATTTTACTTATGCAACTTCCCGCTCGTTGACTTTTTTCCCCCCTGGATCCAGGAAGAGGTTTTATATTTTGTTTTATACTTATTTTGGCCCTTGTTCCTTACACCAGACCTGTCCTTTTGGCCTCTGACAAGCTTTTCTCACCTCTTCAGCAGTTTCTGTAACTTGAAAAAGTATCTGTCCACTATTAAATTGCATTAAATTGAAAGTATAAAAAGAAGGGTTCTGATTTTACTGAAGGTTAACAGCTTGGCTTCCAATTAGGGTCTTCTTACAGATTACCCAATAATATGTCTATCACAGATGTGAAAAAAGTTTAAACTCATTGTCCATTTAAAAGAATGTACCATTAAATATTTATTTGAAATAAATCGGACCATAAATATGGGTATTTAAAGCGAATGTACCATCAGGTACATTTGCTTTAAGTGTAGCATATCAATAGAATAGCAACGGTGCTGCGGTCCTTTTTTTGAACCATGCCCTGGTTCCCGCACATGGCGCTGTCTATTACCGGGCACCGGCCTGTGCTGAGGCCAGCCAGCCCCCAGTGGGAGGAAACCCGCGCCGTGCACTTGAACCGGCGCGCAGTTCAAAAAAAGGGCTGCAGCACTGTTGCCGTTCTATTGATATGCTACACTTAAAGCGAAAGCGAAAGCATCCGCTTTAAACAAGTCCTTACTTACGTTCACTGTCAATGACAATCAGTATTTTTAAATGTAACCAAGGATGTGCTAACATCTCATTTTTACCCATTTGGCTTATACATCTGAACATGTTCCCACTATACCTGCCAAGCTCATGCCTCGTGACTTTATGACTGCATTGTTTAGAAATATATAACAGAAAACATAGGTTTTTAGATATTTTTTTCTAATGTAGTTAACCATAATATTCAATATAGTTAAAAAAAAAAAAAAGAATAATGACTGAGGAATACAAAAAAAGAGGCCTTTCTGCATGGATCTGTTCCATTATACCAAAAGAAGATGTTCATAATATCTTTCAGTAGCTTTTCCTTATATATTACCTGATCATAGGAGAAAACAATCTATCAATATTGCCTTATTTACCCTTGAATTAGGTTTCAAACCAATTAAAGATTTAGGCCCAGATTTATCCAAGTATGTAAAATACAAACCAGGGTAAACTGCTCATAGCAACCAGTCACAGCTCATCTTCCAGCATTGGTAAAACTGGTTGCTGTTGGCAGTCTACATCTGTTTCTATTTTAAACACTTTGATAGATCTAGGACTAGTTCTCTACTAGAGATGAGCAAACCTCAAGCATGCTTGAGTTTGCCCGAACCTGAGCATGCAACATTTGATTACTGCTGCCTGAAGAAGTTATATGCAGCCCTAGGGAGTCCTGGAAAATATGGATACAGCCGCTAATCAAATGCCATATGCTCAAGTTCAGACGAACCGGAATGTGCTCAAGGTTCGCTTATCTCTAGTGTCCACATACTGTATGTGGGGTCCTTGTTTGCTGCCTATTGATTGCCTTGTTCCTTTATGTTCTTTTTTAACGCATTATGAATTCATAATTTTTGGGTTTAGTACAGGTGACTGTGCAAGCTTGGGAAGGTGTAATTATGAAGTGCCTAATCACACTCTCTTAAGGCCCTATTACACTAAATGATTATTGGCCTTACATGGCCGATTACCAGCCATTCAGGCAAAAGTTATTTAGTGTAATAACATGTGTATTATAGAACAGGTGGCAACAGACCACCGCTGACTTCAATGGGCCACGATCTAAGAATTGTTTGGGTGGCCCCTTCTGCTGCTCCCAAGGCCCCTTTTGCTCCTCCCAACTCATTGTCTTTGCATGTAATAGAACAAGCAGCAGGTGGAGAACAAGGGGGAAGCAACCACTGAACTTACAGGTCGGTGCTCACTTCCCACAAATTAATACGTTATACTGCCATTAGCCTAGCATTAAAAGCCCATTTGGAAATAAATATCCAAAAATAAATATCCAACTTATTTGTTTAGCCTGAACACATTTCCTATTTAAGAGGGCCTTTAATTTTAAGTTTCCTAAAGGTTTTATAGGAAATGTATAAAACGTGTTTCAATATACAAAAATTTCCATGTATCAATGTGGCATGGCATCAGTTATAAACATAGTTTTCCTACTTTGCGTTTGAATTTCCCGCTGTTTGCAGGTCCCTGAAATTCCAGTTGGTGTCTTCATTTTTTCTTGGCTTCCTGGTTTGGGCTTTCCCATGGTGCACTTTGTCTCCTGTGACGTCTAACTGACTCTGTAAAACTGTTGGATGGCCTACAGCTTGCTCAGCCAATCAGAGCTGAGCAACCTGAGTCGTCTGACAAGGGGAGGCTGGCTTAACAGGGCTTAGACCCGCCTCCCTCTTGATGATGTCATTGTCACAAAATGGCTGCCACAGAGCAGCCTGGGGTCAACAGTCATCAGGTAAGAATGAGTTTACTTCACTTCCTGGTGGGGGGTTGAGGGGAGAAAAGATAGGGAAGGGGGGCAGATAGGCGATTGAAGCATATTACAAAGTTAAATAACTTTGTTTCAATTACTGGGAAAAAGCTTTTCGCTGGATTACCCCTTTAAGTTAGCCTGTAAACACCACTGCGGAAAGCAAGAACCTTCTTTGCAGTGTATGATGGTCCCTTTAAAAGACACCCTGGCCCTAGTAAAGCAAAAGGAGACAAAAAATAATGAACAAAAGCTATGAATAATTGATTAGGCCAAAGTCTTTCAAAGGGAGCCTGTATCCTTTCCAAACAAGTACTGTAGAGCGCTCTGTCTGTGCAAGTCATATTGGAAGCAAATTTCGTCTCTTTAAATGTATTCAGGCTCTAGTAATAGACTGACGGACAAAAATATAAAAGGTGCCGAACCAAGGAGCCAGAACAATGACTTTATATGTCTCTAGTATGAATAGGATCCTTTCTAAATCCCTCTCCCTGCATATTACCCATAGGAAGGAAGTCTTATTTTCTTATTTTCAGAACATATTCACCGTAGTGATCTCAGAACTTGGAGCTGTTGGTTTTAATACTAATGCTTTTAAATCTCCCCTAACCTCAAATGTTTCTTTACTTAGCTAAGTCCAGCACAAACAACTCTAATAGAGATCCCCAGCTTCATTTTATTTGCATGCATAGATTTATGAGCAAAGTCAAGGTTGTGTCTTTTCCTCAGACAGTCTTTTGTGGTCACTGATTGACATTACAAGGGATCGTCCCAATGTGCTGGACGAGCAGGTTGTAGTTTTTTTTTTAGTTCCTGGTGTTCAGGGTAGAATATCTATGCAGCAATTATAGCCAAAACTCACTGGAAATTCACGACACGTGTACACTATATCATTTGGCTTATGATGCATATTTGGGTAGTGGGTAGAGATGTGCGACATTTGATTACCGAACTTTTTTGGTCATCGGTAATCAAATGCTGCACGCTTGGGTTTGGACGAATCCGAGCGTGCTTGAGTTTAGCTCATCTCTAGTAATGGGTAATCTGCTTGAGGGTTTATTTTAAATTGATATTGTTTTGAATTGAGAAAAATACACAATAAAAAAATCCACATAATATAAATTACACTACAGGTCAAGTTCTGCAAAGAAAATAGCTAAGATCGAGTTGCTGCTGTGCTCTCTTTCTGGCTACTGGACATCTCCTGATCACAACAAGTCTCAGTAGTGAAGCCCACTGCAATCAATAACTTTTGACATGTCTGATGACATGTCAAAAAGTCATTTATAATGAAATGGAGGCCTTAAAGGGTCTCTCTCTGTCTCTCTCCTGAAAATAGCACTTGCTAAGCCCTATCTCCACTTTCGTCTTGTTGTGTTTGTTACTACAGACAGATTACCCCTAACAACAGGCAGTGGACTTTCTTTATGGGGTAAGGAATCATTTTTAGCAAAGTGATTTGCAAATATGTTAGGAATTACATAGGCTATTATATGGAGGGAATCTGTTTGAAATGTTTACCTTTACATTTTATACCATTTTTTTGCAGTTTTTGTGTCACATTAATATTTTAAACAGAAATGTTTGACCTGGCCAAATACTAATTGTCAAATATTATTAGGATAGAACTACAACCTAGTCTCTAACCTCTAGTTGTCCCTGAACTAGTATGTAGAGATGGAGCCTACAGAGAGGAAAACCGGTAAAAAAAAAATCCATATAAAAGTTATATAATGGCTTGAAAAAATGCTACTACACACACACACACACACACACACACACATTATTCTAAAAAAATTTTTGAAAGGTTGGTGACTATTTAAATGGTGTCCTGGTTTGTTAGTTTTCATGTGCTAATGTGGGTGTCCTCTCTCACTCCAATGATAGGCTGATGGTTAGTCAGTTGACTTATAAAATAATTGACCTATGTGTGAGATTCCCAATAAATACAATGTGAAATATTACATCCAGTGTCCTGTTGCTTGTGACCCAGTAAGCTCCCAGTGTCGCTCTCTATAGAAATGCAAAGTCTCTGAATACTATTCATAAGACAGAAACAGCACTCACCTGACTTGCTTGCCAAAAAGATAGACTTTATTCCATAAAACACAGGGTGGTGAACGCTGACAAGTGTGTGGCTATGCATGTGTGTGAACAGGCTGTAGTGACACACTTGTCAGCATCCATGACCCTCTGTTTTATGGAATAAAGTCTGTCTCTTTTGCAAGTCAGTCCGGTGAGTGCCTCTTCTTTTTTACGAAAAGCATAAACAAGATACAACCTTGACTGAAAGAGAACTTCATTGTACTGTACTTGATGTCAGTTCTGGTTTTAAAAACGAGAATTATAGTTTCTATTCGAAAAGTAAATGGAGAGAACTCAAGAGTGTCATTTAGAGAGTGTACAGTTACATCTAACTACACTGCTACTAGAAACAACTTTTGCAATGAATGTGGAGGTTTTGCTTACTATCATTTCCAATAAATAAAGCCTCTTTTCTTACAACAATGGCCTACTGTCCTTTTTCATCCCCGGTGCTGTTTCAGCGACAGGACTTTACATCCGTAACTCCATTAAGGAAAGGAAGAAGTGGCTCTAATTTCACTTCAAGGACATAGGATAGGTTTTGGAGTTGAAAGCAGGATTGTTTTCTTACAACCTGAGTATGCATTCTTCAAAGCCAATATTTTCTATGAAGCGTAGTTAAACTGCACCATCACTAGAGCAATCATGTTTTATGTATACTTGCAAAAAAGATGACTTCTGGCTATTAAGCACTTTTCTGTATGTAATGTCAAGCTGAAGGAAAACAGTAACTATTACCATCATGGGAAAATTTGTTTTAAGGGAACTTGCTTCTAGTTCCATTTTGTCAAAACTACAGAGAGCATAAAACACTGACATTTCCCTATCAAATTGATCTATGATTCACTCTGAATGACTGTATATTTACGCTCCAAAACATCAGGTTGGTCCAGGGCCCTTATTGACCAGTCTCTTCCTATTTGCATATGGTGAGATCTGCCAATCAGGGCTAAGTAGCCCCAGTTGGTTTTAAATGTTTTTATATCTCCTCCTCATATCTTTTTATTTTATTTATACTCAACAGAATTTTTTAGGTTTTCTACCCACTCAAAAAGACTTTCTATAGTTTCCATTCTATCACAGCTGTAGCGCATCCCCGCTATGGGGACTCAGTTCCGCCGGCAGTCAAGCCCCCTTACCTACCCCCGCTCTTGGCACGGTCTTTCTTTGCCGATGCATGCGCCCCTGCCTCCTAGGGTGCATGCTGGCTCAACTAGATTCAAAGTGCCAGTGCACACTTACTTGGCTGCTGAACAGCAGCCCTTGTGTATAAATATTGCATGCCCTGGCTTCCATATTGGTTACTCTGTGTCCTTACCCCAATAAAGTGATTCCAGACAGTGTTCCTGCTGCTTTTCCTGGCTACATCCTGGCTACACTTATGTACCTCACCTGCCACCGCAAGTTAGCCTAACCAGGAGTAGCGACCTGGGAATCACCTTAGGCAAGAAGTTCAACCTCCCTTGCAACGGGCTCTAGTAAAGACCAGTGGTCCCTTTGACTCTGCTCCCTTATTAATGTAAGTCTACCTTAAGAATAAGAACAGGTAGAAAGGCAGTCCTGATGAACCTGTGAAGGCCCTCATGCCAGTGTGACCTCAGCTGAGGCCAAAATAGGACCATAGGTCTCAGCCATCAATGCAACTACTGTGTACCCTTTGGGTTTCTAAGGAAATGCAGAGTTAGGGTATGTGCACACTGAGTAAATAGGACGGAAAGTCCGTCACGTAATCCGACGCTTGCACCCGCTCGCGGACGGCGGCGGGCGCGCACGTCTCCGCCCATGACATAGACTTCCTTCTATGCACAGGCGGATTTCTTCCTCCGCCCAAAGAATGAAAAAGTATAAAAAGTCAAGGAGGCAAGGCTAAGTAATAATAATAATAATAATAATATATTATTATAAACTTCTTCTTGTAGCGAGGGACCCTATGTTTCGTGAAGCCATTGAACAGTAACTCATTACTTCATTCATCAACTGCAGTATCTATAATAATTATTTTTCACGTAACCTGTTTAATGATGGGGGAAAAAATCTAAAACACAGATAATGTTACATTTTAAATTACACCTGTTCTTAAAGGGGTTGTCTTGTTCAGACAAGCTTCAATAATACCCAGTTCTGAAATGGGCTTGTGGAACCTGAGCAACTTATTCAACCACATAAGTGAAGGAAAGGTCTAGGTAAACCCAATATACCATGCCATGTATAGTAAAGGCCTTAAAGAAGCAGTACATGGTTCAAAGATCCTCTTGTAATGGGCTACTCTGTGCTACTAAACCAGTTTGACTATGGGCCACATCAAGGAGTGGAGTATAAGTGCCCTCTAGGTCTTTACCCTTTATCCCACTCCAGGATGTGGAAGTTGGACTTCTTTTTATGAGGACACCAGGTTTCTCCACAAGCATGGTCCCAGTGTGGGTAGAAGCTGTACGCCAAGGACCAATAAACCACAGAAAAGGCCAGGTAAATGTACTCAGTAAGCCAGGTCATCAATGAGAGAGTTAGTATGGTATCAGGGAGAAGACCACAATCATAATCAATCAGGTGTAGACTTAGGTCAGGCAGCTTCTCAGGCAGGTTAGACAATCTGAGTTGGCAACAGGAAAGCCAAATGGTACATACAGGGGTCAGTCAAGTGAGCGTAGTCTACGAAACTGACATGGATAAGGATATACAGAATATTAGCAGAATCGCAGAAACACATCTTCACTAGGAAAAAAATTCAGGCAAGGAGGAAGAAGTGAGTTTAAATAGGCGCAGAAGGAACTGGATTGTCAGAAGGCAGAAACAGGTGGACAGACGCTAGCCCTTTAAATCCACAGCATGTGTAACCTAGTGGACAGCGATGGCATCTCAGTGGCAGCTGTAAGGAGGAAGCAGACACCAGGAGATGTGCAGATATTGGAGGACCAAAAAGATCCAGGATTACCATGGAGAGCAACAGAGGAGCAGACAGGATGGAGCAGGACCGGCATGGGGCCAATGGCAGCAAGCATCAGGACACCGCTGGGTGCAGCCTGGCTGCGTTACGCCTCTTCTCTTATATGGATAAGCTATGTTTTTGCCTGTGTCCTCGTCATTAGCTTATGAAATAAGCTACAGCTGTATTTGGTGTCTATATTTATGTCTCGTTTTTTCTTTCACCTAAGGATCTAGATTTTACAGAGTTTAGTAATTAGGTTGGTGCTGCTGCCAAGTAACATGATGGGTGTATGACTTTTTCTCTCTAAACTTGCTTTTTATGACACGCTTAGTACCAATGTTCTTGGCTCGGCATCTTCTTCTAATGAGATTGTCATTTCCACCTTTCTTCTGAGATCATTCACATTCCAATACCATTATATAATTTAATTGGACTCCACAAGCTTAGTAGGTAACTGCCTCGCCACATGCTGTTCTCTGATGTCAGCCAAATGACGGAACGGTTTGTATGCAGTGCTGCCAATAGGTGAACAGATATGCTACCAATATTACCTCTATCTTATAGCATTTATGTCTGGTTCTCACTAAGGCTTTCATTTGTTTAGTACAATGGTTCCAGTAAGTGGACATGGAGCAGGGGCTAAACTGTGTTAGACCAGCTGTTCTAGAACTTTGAGGTGGTCCTCAACTTTATTTAGTGTCAAAGTGCATCCTCTCCCAGCACTCCTACAGGGGAATGAACACTCTACTGACAGCAATGTGTCAGCTGATGTGAGTTGTCTTAGTGACTGTATAATGTGAACAGGAAAATGACATCTAGCTGGTTGCTGTTTATTGCTGGTGATAGTCAGTGGGGTTTGGCAAATAAAAACAGTCAGAAAAACCCTGAATAATGCTATTATATATTAGTAGTTTGGTCAATATTATAAATCAGTATATATAAACCAAAACTAGGATTGGAATCTACAAAAAAAACTAAGAGAAAGATTTGCACCTATTACACAAATAATATTTTTTACTGTATTGAAAGCCATTTAGTTATTGCAGTGGTCAGGGATTATATCATTATAACATCTCTTAAAGGAAAACTCCAGCGGACTATAAAATTCAGCTGGCAGGGGCAGGGAGGGGCAAATTAATTACAACTACCAAATGACCTCTTTCCGTGCCCATGGTGAGTAACGGGATCGGCCACGGGACCACCCAGAAGGCATTTTTTACCCGAGTTGTGACATCATCACAACTTGGGACTGATGGACTGGCCGCTCAGCCAATAAGTGACTGGAGTGGCGTCCCACCCCAGTCACTGACTGGCTAAGCGGCCAGTCCATCAACCAGGTCATGATGTGTCAGCTTCGGAGATCCCGGAGCCAGTGGGGGTCTCGTGGCCGGTCCCACTGCTCACCGTGGGCACATGAACTGGAGACAAGAATGGTGCAATTTGCAAGTTACTAGTGTTTCTGGTATTGCACATACAATATCAGGGATATGTCCCCAGAAACGTCACTTACATGTACTCTGGGGTCAAGCACTTACTATATTGTGTAGACCCCTATTTAAAAAAGTTGCATTGGTCTACAGGGGTATCTACAAAGTTAGCCATCCCCAAAGCCATGCTTAATGTCATAACAGACTTTGCACAAGGGACTACCCTCAGCTTCGCTACACTACGTTACACAATTTCCTTGTGGGCACCACGTTTACCTTGGAGGTACAAATCCCTACTAAACCATAATCATCCCATGTCATGTAAGCCTAACCAAAGTGTTAAACTGGTTGTCTCAACAATCAATCCCTGGCAATGAAAAGAACACTGCTAATAGAATTCCTGAAAATCTGGGTAAAAAAGCTTGTTCAGCTGTCAGCCAGTGTCTCTGACTGCAGATCAGTCCTCTGTAGGCTGAAAGAAACACTCAGATATAGTTACATTTCTGAACCCAAATGTGTTAAAGTTTTGGTCTGAGGGATAACTTACCTCTCTAGAGACCTGGCAGCAGTCCATTTCCTGGTTCAAATTCCCTCGATGGAAATTAAATAGAGGTCTTTTTTTTTTCTTTGTTCTCCTTATTGTATCATTTTTAGGCTATTTTCACACACAGTATTTTTGTTCAGTATTTTGTTCAGTACTTTGCAACCAAAGCCAGGAGTGAAACGAAAACACAGAAAGGCTATGTTCAAACACTGTTGAAATTGAGCGGATGGCCACTATTTAATGGCAAATAATTGCTGTTATTTTAATAACAGCCATTAGTTGCCATTAAATGACAGTCATCCGCTCAATTTCAACAGTGTTTGAACATAGGCTTTCTAGGGGAGATTTATCAAACTGGTGTAAAGTAGAAATGGCTCAGCTGCCCATAGCAACTGATCAGATTCCACTTTTTTTGAAAAATAAAAGGTGGAATCTGATTAGTTGCTAGGGGCAACTGAGCCAATTCTACTTTATACCAGTTTGATAAATCTCCCCTTTTGTATTTTCAATCCACTCCTGGTTTTGGTTGCAAAATACCGACCAAAATACTGACCAAAAATACTAGATACCACTGGACTACAGCTTCAACACATTTGATTTGAGAGATTCAACTATATCTGAGTGTTTTTTTCAGAATTAACCTGTCTGAAGAAGACTGATCTGCAATCAGAGACACTGGCTGACAGCTGAGCGAGCAGGAGGCTGGGCAACATTGAATATTCATTAAGGGAAGGGAGGAGTGGTGAGGTGTGCCAGAGTGCGGCACAAACAACTCCTCTTTGACTATTCATTACAATAGGAGACGTGAGATTGTATACACTGTCAACACTTAAGGTAGGGCTCGGGAGCTGACAGATTCCCTTTAACCCCTTAACGACAAAGGGCGTATAGGTACGCCCTATTGCCGGTAAGGGCGTTCTGAACCGCGGCGGTCCCGGGTGCCGCGTGTAGCCCGGGACCGTAGGTATTAGCGGGCACGGTCCAATCGCCGTACCCGCTAATACAGTAATCAGATGCAGCTGTCAAACATGACAGCTGCATCCGATTACCGGATCCAGCATCTCCCTGGTGTCTAGTGGCGGAGATCGCTCCTCCGAGATGTTATCCCTGAGAAGCGATCTCCATTTCTGAAGCCGGCCGGGGACCGCTCCAAGATGGCGCCGTCGCCGGCTCGGCACTCGTTTGTTTCCGGCTGCAGCAGCCGAAAGCAAACGAGTGCCGATCTCATGGATCTCTGCAGCATATCTATGCTGCAGAGATCTCAATGAGAGATCAAAGTGTATATACTAGAAGTCCCCCAGGGGGGCTTCTAGTATATGTGTAAAAAAAAATAAGAAAAGTGTTGTTGTGAATAAAAAGCCCCCTCCCCTAATAAAAGTCTGAATCACCCCCCTTTTCCCAGGTTATAAATAAAAGTAAATAAATAAACATGTTTGCTATCGCCGCGTGCGTAATCGCCCGAACTATTAATTACATTCCTGATCTCGTACGGTAAACCGCGTAAGCGCAAAAAAATCCCAAAGTGCAAAATTGCGCATTTTTGGTCGCATCAAATCCAGAAACATTGTAATAAAAAGCGATCAAAAAGTCGTATATGCGCAATCAAGGTACCGATAGAAAGAACACATGGCGCAAAAAATGACACCTCACACAGCCCCATAGACCACAGGATAAAAGCTCTATAAGCATGGGAATGGAGCGGTTTTAAGTGACGTATATTTGTTGACAATGGTTTGAATTTTTTACAGGCCATCAGATACAATATAAGTTATACATGTTACATATCGTTTTAATTGTAACGACTTGAGGAACGTGCATAACAAGTCAGTTTTACCCCAGGGCGAATGGCGTAAAAACAGATTGAATTTTTTTCTGGTTTCGCAGTATACTTTTGCAGCCTGTCATTGCAAAGTACAATTAGTGACGCAAAAAATAAGGGCTCATGTGGGTCTGTAGGTGTAAAAATGCAAGTGCTATGGCCTTTTATGCACAAGGAGGAAAAAACGAAAACGCAAAAATCGAAATTGGCTCTGTCCTTAAGGGGTTAATGTATATGGGAGCATGCTTATTCTCCTTTAATTGCAAGTGTCAAGAGAGAGGAGGATCAGTCATTTGTAGAGATGAGCGAGTTGTGAAATATTCGACTTTCGACAATTCAAATCGCATAGGCAGCGATATTCGACTATTCGAACGAGTATTCAAAGCCATTATAGTCTATGGGGAAAAAATTTGCGACACTTGGAAATCAAAATTCGACCACTTGGAGGTCACCAAGTCCCCCATGAAACCTCCCTAAAAGATGCAAACACCTCCGGAATGACACTGGGACATTAGGGGGAGCATGCCTGGGTGCACCCAACACCCCAAAATCACAGTATATGCCACTCTCTGCAGTTGCGAAGGAAAAATATTTGCGAACACTTTACGAACATTTATGGCAATGTTCACACATTTCGTTCGTATTTCTTGCGCAGTGTTATGTATGTATGCGCAGTATGTATGATGTGCCTTTTTCTGGGCCACTGGAACAATATGTATCACGTGCCTTTTACTGGGCTACTGAAAAAAGAATATATCAAGTGCCCTTAGTGGGCTACTGGAACAATATGTATAACGTGCCCTTAGTGGTGTTAAACAGGGACACTATAAGTCACTTGTACACACAGGGTACTGGAATGAATACACCTGCTGATGCTGATGCTGTTATATCATCTACGTCTTGGCACTGAGAAGTGCTTTTGATTCAGAGATGACTTTTCCGCTTGATCTTAGCCCTGAAAAGGACTTTTGGGTTCTGTAGTAAGCCTGCCTAACCAAAACGCTACTAAAACCTATCTATCCCTGCTGCAAGATCTTTCCCTGGCTAGGCTGAAAGCTCATCTATGGTCGAGGGGCGGAAGCCAAGTATTTAAGATTCAAGGTCATGTGGTTCAGCTATCCAATGAGGGTAGACACCGTTTTCGTGCTGCGTGCATACTCCCAGGGTCCCTCACGGCCTCCCTGCATGGTCATTGGATTAAAAAAAAAGCGCCAACTGCTATGGGAGGGCTTTCGAGTGGCTCGACTCACTACTCGATTGAATTCAAATGTTTAGAATACCGCAATATTCTATCGAATACCTACTCGATTGAATCGTATTCGCTCATCTCTAGTCATTTGCAGTATGGGTCAAGAGAATTTGTGAGCTAAACAAGAACTTAATGCGCGAATATATGGGTGTATATGATAGGGAGATGGTGATGTAGGCTGGAAGAACTGGTGAGATAATAATATCACTCAAGCCTCCTGTGACATCAGAGAATGATACACTGTCTCCGCAAAAAGGGAAGAATTGGAGATTCGTAGACAATACAAATTTAGTTCTATTATTGTCCCATTCTTGTCAGTGGTGAATTGCTTAAAGGCCGCTGAAGCCAGTGCTATTGGTGATAAAACTATATTGGTAAGTTATATATCGGATACTGGATAACTGCTTTAAAGAAAAATTATACAAAGTAACCTCATAAGTCTTGAGTGGGAACTTACCAAAGGAGATTTAAGGCTGTGAAAAACAGTTGTCAAACTAGTTATAATAAATGATAGTTAGCAGTAACAAAATGTAAGCAGAGGCGTAATTTTTGTGCAAGTCATTTCACGGAAATACCGCCACAATATTTTGTTCTGCACTCAATTCATGGAAATGCCACCATAATATTTTTACTTCAATTTATTACAAAGCCAGAAACCATATGAAAAAATGGATATGGAATTACACTACTCCAAGGCTAAAAGTCCTCGAAAACCATTTTTTTAAGGAAATGAAACTCTATCCAAACTGCACATATTTGTTTTTAGCCAACTTTAAACAAGTGAGCAGAAGTAAGATTTCTCCCCCTCAATATTGCCATAAACAACTGTAAAATGCTGAACATATGTCCTACACACGCACATACTGGAGAGTGGAAGCCAATGAGAAAGATGACAAATAAATAGATTTTAACCAGTAAAGACGAAATAGGACACGATAAATTCACAGATAGGTGCTCCTTCTCTCATTTATTAACAGCTTGAAGTGGGATTTAAAATTCTCTAAACTTTAAGAGGAATTAAAATTTTTGTCACGAACATGTCAGCTGGAAGAAATCCAAAAGTAACCAGTGGAATTTCCTTATATAGTTTAACTGAAAAGGGAAGAGCACACATGATATTATTTCCTCTTTGCACAGGCTTTTTGATGAACATTGAGTCTTATGCACAGGAACATATGAACGTTTTTTACCTGTCAGCAATAACTAAACTTGTGAAGTTCTTTAGGGTATAATATAATATGGAAGTTCATGTCTTTCAGATAGTCCCAAAGACCATTCTGTACAGGTACCATATAGGTTCCAAAGTATTTTCTGTTTTAAAACCAGTCGTTCTTTTCAACCACGGGAAAAAAAAAATACTATGTATGAAAGTTCTCATATAGATCGGTATTAGAGATGCGCAAACTCACAGTAAGTTATGCCGAACACGAGCCTGATTCCTCAGATGTTGATTAACGCTGCCTAGGAAAGATGGATGCATCCCTGGGAGACCTATGACTCTCATTCTGGACTCTGCAGACTTCAGCAAACAATGTCTGAGTGATCAGGTTCGCAGCTAACATATAGTAGAACACTGAGGTATACAAGCCTCCAAAGGATAACATTACTGCAATATTACAGCACTATTAAATGGGCACTGTCACAGAAAAAAGCTTTGATATTCCAGAGAGACATATCAGAAGTTTTTATTGGTCCAGTCCCCCAACTAATCAGGAGAAGAAGCTGGGAGAAGTCAGTGCTAAGCCTGTTCTCACGCATCTCCCTGTCACATGACAGAGATGGCCACATAGTGTAAAAACCATATTACATGAAGCAATTATCGGCCGCATTTGGCCGATTATTAGCCAATATGGACGATAATCACTTGGTGTAATAAAAGGCAACAATCAGCCGACAAGCACGATGTCAGCTGATCGTTGTCTTTCAATGTCTGTTAACATGTTGGAAGACAAACGACCATGATAGCAACGATCTGCTGCCGTCGCTCCATACTGATCGCCTGGACAGCCACCCGCAGCTTCCAGTGGCTCCACCCTCTCTTACCCGCTCGCTGTCAGTGCATGTAATAGCGCTGTGCTGTGTGTGCATGACTCCTGAGACACCTGAGAAGCGCTGTCTAATGGTTCTGTTTACACTTTTTTCAAGTCACACAATAGAAACCAATGGTGAGACTCCACTGATGATTATTTCTCATTTCATCTCAATGCCCAATCAGTCTTTTTGATGGATATCCACTGCATGAAATAAACCCTATCCAGCACTATTATTTCTATGAACAAGGTAATGAAGGTTCCAGCATGAATGTAAACAGAGCCTTAAAGGGATTTTCCCACCAAGCAAAGTTGATGAAATCAGAAGTGTACACTTATACTTTCCTCTCTGAACTTTGGCCCTGAAGCACAGAGAACATACCTTCCCATAGCCTCCCTTCTTTGACCATTTACACAGAAAGATTATCTGACAGATTATCTGCCAAAGATTTGAAGCCAAAGCCAGAAACAGCCTATAAACCGAGATCAGGTCATAAAGGAAAGCCTGGTGGAAACTGCTTTTGAAGACAAATATCACAGTCACATGGTTAACCCCGACACGCAAATTCAACCAGTTTTGAGCGGGTATGAGAAACAAGGACTAGTATAGGAACAAGGACTTCTTTTAGACTGTTTTGATTAATTGGCCTTAATGTCTAATTTCCATTAGGTCTCCTCTGTGAAAGAGCAGTGCTGGACATATGCGGGCGGTATACACATACAATGAAATTATATCATTGCACATGGCCACACTAGAAGCCCTGTACAGTACAGGAGGTGGGAATCCGGATAGCTCTGGAGTCTCTGCTTCTCTGCTTACACTCCATATTATGCTACACCAAGGGCGTCTCACAGGCCTGCAGCTGTTGCAAAAGCTTAAGCTGTCCAGGCCTCATAGGAATTGTAGTTTTGCCACCGCTGGAAGGCCGCAGTTTAGCATCTGTGTGCTGCGCTATCCGCATAGGGTGGCACCGAATGTACATACTGTACAGGAACAAAATATTGAGTGGTGGACTGTACATGTAGACATTGCCACTCACTTAACAGTCAAAATTACTGTATACATCCCTAAGAATTCTGCACCATGGGCAACCTGCTTGAAGTCTTAATGTTGCCAGCATTGTGAGCTAATGGGGCCAATGCCCTGACTTCTCAGACTACTGGAAAAATGGCAAGATGGTCCCTGCTTGTGTAAGCGAGCAGGAGGGCAGGAATTAACAGTATAGAGGGCATGGGGTCCTAGGGCACAGAATACTCTAGGCCACCCCTCTTTGACACTTTAACGACCCAGGAAGAGAGTTTTCCTACTATATAAAGTTATACAGTATACTTTAATGCATGTAACAGTAGCTCTGGTTAAAGAGGCATTCTGGTATGGCTGATGTAGCCTAATATACCTGGTGTTTGATAGAGATTGGCTGGGAAAAGATTTGCTTACATGCACTGGCCCATTAGGCCTTAAACGGCCATTGTTTATCGCTAACTACGGCTCATGATCATGATAATTTAGGCCGCAGGTAGCATTAAACGATGGCTGTACACGGTGGAACAGCCGTAGTGTGTACAGCATGTGAACATAGCCCAAAGATGTAAAAAGACAGCATGCAAGCATCCTACAGGCAGATTCAGCAATGGCAAAGAAGATCTTGGATGCACAGTTTAAAGCATAGATAACTGTGGCTGTATCTGCCAGGATAAGCAGTATGCCAGTGGGAGCAAACCACCATTGTTACAGACCTCCATTTAACGCTAATCTCCTTCCTAACTTAAGTCACTCTACTGGTAATAATATGCCTAGTGCCTCTTATGGCTCCAATTTTTCATGTTAAAATTTTTTTACAAGTTTTATCTCACATGCTGTTACGGAGGTATTCTTCCCAAGAAACTGCACATTTGTACAGTAGGAACATATGGTGAGTCACAGAGGTAATATAGTGTAGCACACAGAGTGCCTATAAGGGTATGCACACTACAGAAATCACACGGATAACTTGCCGCGGATTCTGCTGCTCATCCCCGCATGCTCTTGCTTCACTCTCCACCCATCCCATAGACTCCATTCTATGGTAAGGCGGACTCCGCTGTCTGCCTAAAAGACTGACATGACCATTCTTGGGCAGATGGCGGAATCTGCCTCACCATAGAATGGAGCCTTTAGGAGGGGGGGGGGGGGTGTTGGTGGAGTGACGGAATCAGCAATTCACGTAATCCACGTACTCAATAATGGGAACCCTAAAGACTTTGTCTGCAACTGTATGGGTCTTCTAAATTGTAAGATTATAGGCTCAGTTATTCCAAGATTAAAAAGTATCACCCATCCATCCGCAGGGACCATTGCCTACCTATGTGAATAGAGCAGCAGATGAGCCTGGACTATACTGCTCCATTAATTCTGCTCTAGGGCTGATGGAGAAGAAGAATTCGCTATTGATACTACAATAAATGGATTGCTCTTCTGCCAATCCATTCACACAAGAATACAAGGGACTCTCCTTTTCATGATTATTAGGGAAACAGATTGCTGAACTCAGGGAGACCAGCCAAATGACAACACTGCCGGCTGCTAGTGAAAGCGCTCAATGCAGTGAAGTCCTAGGTGCATTGCCCCCTGGGAAACATGAATATGCTCTACTAGGCATTGCTCCCACCTAGCCAGAATCCTGCTCCACACTGATGAGGGGCAACACCCTGAAAAAGCTGTATGTGGATGGTTACCTAGCCTTGGTTTATCCCTTGTCATTACATTGACTTATAGGGCTACTTAATATGGTGGTTTTGGTGGTTTCCTAACAGGAGCTGCCCCTTGGCTGGGTCCTTCCCGGAGGGATATCTGGCTAGTTCCGTGTTTTCAGACTCTTCAATGAGGCTCCACGGGCTCCTCTTTTGCATTTTCATGTTTCCCAGGGGGCAATGCACCTAGGACTTCACTGCATTGAGCGCTTTCACTAGCAGCCGGCAGTGTTGTCATTTGGCTGGTCTCCCTGAGTTCAAAAATCTGTTTCTCTTATGGCTCTACAAGGCATTGCTCCCACCTAGCCAGAATCCTGCTCCACACTGATGAGGGGCAACACCCCGAAACAGCTGTATGTGGATGGTTACCTAGCCTTGGTTTATCCCTTGTCATTACATTGACTTATAGGGCCACTTAATATGGTGGTTTCCTAACAGGAGCTGCCTCTCGGCTGGGTCCTTCCCGGAGGGATATCTGGCTAGTCCTGTGTTTTGAGACTCTTCAATGAGGCTCCACGGGCTCCTCTTTTGCATATTCATGATTATTAGGGGACCTAGAAGTCAGACCCTCACCAATAAGATCATCAACTATCCTGTGGATAAAGTGAAGAGTTTTCATTTTGGGATAACCCTAAGGATTAAAGTTACCCATTGTTACCAAGAAGAGAATCGGACCAATGGCAACATCTACATGGAGTGTATATAGTCCCAACATGCCTATGTAGGTATCACATTGGTTAGGTTTTTCTTCATTCCTCCCACTATAAAGGGTCACAAGAGTGAAGTAGTTATCGTAAGCTTTCTAAAACAACACTATGAAAAAGGACATTCCAGGAGAGATGTGAGCAAAGCAGATGAATAGTTCTGCCCGGAAGGGATTACAAAGTGATTTCTGTGGCTCTACTACACCATCAAACTAGGGTGTGAGCCATATCCACAAAAGCAAAACAATCGGTAAAGTACTAAATGTACCTAGAAGTGATCAAAGGTCAAATCCTTATTCCATCCAGCAAGATACAAAGCATCTCTATATTCACACAACTGCATTCCTCCACTATGGTCAATGCTACACTATGGTCAATGCTACTGACTACACAATAAAATGGACTGGACAAATTCAGGATTAATAGAAGAGTAGCAAGATGGAGACTGCAGTTTGTTAAAAGGTTTGCTAAAATGTTCTACAGTGACAAGTCAATGGAGCTACGCCACTCTTTGTAAAACACAAGCTCTGTTGTATAAAGGTAGAATTTACATTTAACTCCCAGTATTAAGGTCCAACAGTCCAACATGGTTGGTGCTTTATTTTCATTTGCCATTACTAAATGAACCATGATTTACACAATGTACCAAGAAAACTTCATTTAAAAATGAGAATACAAATATAAAAGACAGTCCTTTTCTAGTATTTGTTGTGATGGGCGCCATTCACTCCTGGCCTGCCTTAGGAGTTGTAAAAATAATGTTATTGTCAGATGTCTACGCGAGATGACTGATGTCAGATCCCTTTGGCAGTGGCTTATCTGTTATGGAAAGTCTCCAACATCTTCCGTCAGTGGAGAGCTGGGTGGCCTTTGGCCAAGCACATAGGTCAGCCAACAGCCAATCATTAGACTGTCTAGTCTAGTTTAGACCACCAACTAGGTACTTTAAGCCCAAATTTTTACCAAAATTCTGGTGTACAATGTCACATTTAACCCTTTATGGCAGTGCCGCCATGGCTCTGTACGTAAGAATCCTCATAGGGCCTATGTACTGCCATGGAGACTTGAGTCCTAAGTATGAGTTGGGTAAAAGAAATACCAGGACCTGATTGGTTCTGATTTAGCAATGTTAATTTATTTGAACATGTATTTGAGGTTTAAAAGGGGGGGGGGGATGGGGGAAGTAGTATCTTACCATATATTCCATATTGGAGGCAGGAGGGTAAACTTCACCTCTCAGTTTATTGTGCAAATCCAGGATGAGCTTCATGTCACTCTCAGTAATGGCTCTTTTACCCCTCTGCTTGGCAACCCACCACTCTCCATCCTCATCCATGTATTTTTCCAAGAGGCCTTCTAACTGAGTGGCATTAGGAATGAGCATTGTAGCAACTGTTTGGACTATGAATAGCAAGACAGTCAGCCTGAGCCACTCTTGTGCTGCACAATTCATGGTGAGAGGATCGCAAACTCTTCTATTTCTCAGCTTTATCTAAAGTTGCATGTATGTATTCCCAAAATATAGCCTGTACAAAAAAATAAATGAGACAATGTAACTACATTACAGAGTGCACTTCTATACAATTTTGCAATTAGATATAAAGATGTAACCAAGAAAGCAAACAAGCCAAATTAAAAAAATAAAAACTAACCTGACCGCTCTTAGTATAAAAAAAAGTATTTCAGCACAAAGTAACCTAAGTAACCAATACAATAGTCACAATGCAAACAATTAAATGTGAGATTGATCTCTGTCACTTGACCATTTGACAAACACCTTTTTTTTTAACAGTTGACAAGTCCAGTTCTGCTACATCTGACAAGCTCAACATTGTCGCTCACCTGAATGTCGGAAATACAATAAAACAAGACTCAAAATAATATATCCAGATATGATTTGAGCCCCATGCTGAACGCTACTGTAGTTCTGCTACTAATACTGGTGTACAGTAAGCCTAGACACACGTCTTCTCTCCTAAGACCCCCCAGGGCACTCCCCCGTAGCCACGTGGTTGGCATGTCAATCAATGCAGCTCCTACATATCCAGAATTACACTGGCTCTCCACAGGATCTCACAGAAGCTTATTAAATACTCTGCGCTGCAGGAGATGCAAACAAGGAACAACTCTCATAGTGCAGACAGACACAAAAAAGCCACTCATAGAATATCAGATTTAGCATGAATGCATGATCTCTCCAAGTCAGCCAGAAATGTTCCCGCTTACCCCATCATCAGGAACATCCTGATTAAATGCAATTTAGCAACATATATGAATATATTATTTCACATTTAAAAAAAATTACATTTAACCCATTCATTACTAACCAAAAATAACTGCAATTATTTTAGGGGAATTATTGACACCTCTCTGGGTTAAGGTAATGCAGTATGTGTTCATTCAGGTTGGATCCAGCTTTCCCCACATCTGGCTAATTCAGCACTGAATTGATCTTAACACGTCATATACTTTTTATTATTTCTGTCTGAATACATTTAGAACTATCCTACTTTTTGACAATTGCTGCATTACACTGCCCCCTAGGATCATGGCATTTTAAACCCAGGAATTACATTTTGTGCCAGTATGAGATGCCGGATGAATTGTCTTCTTTATGTTTCCGGTGGATTGTCTATTGGCTCAGGAATAGATTTTTAGTTGACGTGTCAGATTTGTTGCAGACGGTATCATTAGTATTCGGTATCATTAGTATTCTGTATCATTCATCTGAATGGCGCACGTGCATGAATTTCTGCAAACCTCATAGAGTTGAATAAGAGAGCTGCAAAAGCTTCTGAACAACTCATTCTGCATGTGAAGATTTCCTATTTCAAACCTATCCCTAGCTTGTATAATGCACATACATCCTAGTTACATTCTATAGATTAGTCCGATTCAATATTTATCCAAACTATAACTATTTACAAATAATTTACAATGTCTATTGTCTTAAATATCAGAAATCAATATGATTAATGCAAATTAAACAATATATATATATATATATATATATATATATATATACACACACGCAGTGTCCTGCGAATCTTTATTGTGCCATTAGAGGTACATAACTTTCCGTACTTGTCTTGGAAGTAATAAGACTACAGTGCCAAGTGCTGCACTGTACAACCCAACCACAAAGTGCTGACTGGATGGATTCAGCTGCTCAGAAGAGAACAGATGAGAGCAGAACTGTTTATATACAACTTTGAAGAATTCAGTGAATTCCGTCTGCATACTTTCTGTGCGCCTTTTAGAGAAAATCTCCCACAACTATTGCAAAGTTCACACATGCAATTCCGAAATAATATAATATACAAGCATAGTCCAAAGTTACAGATAAGTGCTATACATTCATATGCCCCTGGGTACAGTCCATCCATAGCCCTGGACAGAGAATAGAAGAAAATTAGAGAAGAACTGAGTGGCAATGAATACTTACTGCTGAGTGTGGGAAGCAAGTGCAGGGCTGTGCAGAGGGGCTCTCAGTGCGGAGGGGTTGGAGCACTAGCAGCAGAGCCTGCTGTCACTCAGTAATCGCACCAGATCACAGAGCGGGGCTTTCAAAGCAGATCCCAGCCATGGAGGAGGAGTTACTTGGAAAGTGCATTGAGCTCTCCCCCCTCTCTCCTCTTGATTGTCATGTGCTTTATGTGCAAGTGTTCAGGTGGGTGGTCGAATATGCTGGAAGCTCTGGATTAAAAGTTATAGTTCTGCACAGACATGGAGCTGCTGCTGCTTCTCGCAGTGGAACTATAGCAGTTTTGGTATGATAGGATTGCGGATCCTGTTAGTATTAGATGATTTTACTCTTTATAAGCTTTGAAGAAATAAATAAAAAAAAATAGATGAAAAAATATAAAGTTAAATAGCGTTATAAGTGATTCCTAAGGCTGGCTTCACACTACGTTTTTGCAATCCGTTTTTTTGCAAAAAAAATGCATAAAAAAATGATTTTAAAAAATGGATGCAACTGTGTGTATCTGTTTTGATCTGTTTTTCCATTGACTTCCATTATAAAAAAAAAAAATCAAAATGGATCCGTTTTTTTTACAGACACAAAAACGTGGTCGACCTCATTTTTTGTGTAAAAAAACAAACAAAACGGATCAGTTTTTTTAATAATGGAAGTCAATTGAAAATCGGATCAAAACAGATACAAATGTTGCATTCATTTTTTTCATCAGTTTTTCATCCGTTTTTTGAAAAAAACGGATTGCAAAAACATAGTGTGAACCCAGGCTTAAAGGAATTGTTAAATACCGTGATAGGTAATATACTATATTAACTGGTTCCAGAACAACTATTGTATGCTGAACCCATAACTCTATACAAAACTGCGAAAAAGAGTTGTGCTCAACTTGATCATACTGTATCCATGTTTTCCTGGACTCCCTAGGGCTGCATCTAACTTCTTCTGCCACTGGTATTCAAATGCCGAATATTTGGACTTGAGCATGCTGGAATTGTGCTCATCTCTAAAGCAATTAAGAGGAGCAAACAAGGTCAGCGCTCACATGCTCCTTGTTCTCCCCTTGCTGCGGGCGCTATTACAAGCGCTGACAGCGAGCGGGTACGAGCCGGAGCGGGGGGTGTAGGAGTGCTGCCCCATAGCCCTTAGCATGGAGAGACGGCAGCATATCATTGTTATCTAGACCGTTCAGCTTTCAACATGTTCAACAATGATCTGCCAAAATCATTGTCTTTTATTATCCGAGACGATTGTTGTCCATAACTGACCATACCGACCGAATACGGCCGATGATCACTTTGTGTAATAGGGCCTTAAGTCCAAAGCGTTTAAGCTTTCCTTTAAAAGGGTTATCCAGTGTTAGAAAAACATGGCCACTTTCTTCCACAGACAGCACCACTCTTGTCTCCAGTTCAGGTGTGGTTTGCAATTAAAGGCATTAGCCGACAAAAATATATTCCTTTCAAATGAACTGTTTTCAGAAAGTTATATCGATTTGTAATTTACTTCTATTTAAAAATCTCGAATCATCCCATACTTACAAGCTGCTGTATGTCCTGCAGGAAATATTGTTTTCTTTTCAGTCTGACACAGTGCTCTCTGCTGCCACCTCTGTCCGAGACAGGAACTGTCCAGAGCAGTAGCAAATCCCCATAGAAAACCTCTCTTGCTCTGGACAGTTCCTGCCTCGGACAGATGTGGCAGCAGAGAGCACTGTCTCAGACTGAAAATAAAACATTACCTGCAGGACACACAGCAGCTGATAAGTATGGGAAGACTGGAGATTTTCAAACAGATGCTCAATTCACTTCAATGGAACTGAGTAGCAAAACTCCACCCAAACTGTGGTGCTGTCTCTGGAAGAAAGTGGCTGTGTTTTGGTAGCGCTGGATAAACCCTATAATGGCAACTTATTACCTAACTGCACAATAGATGGTAAATGTCTAATAAGTGGGTGTCTGGCTGCCAGGACCCCACTGACCACAAGAGCGGAGTCAAAAATCTACCAGCTTGACTTCAAACAGGTGCACTAAAGATCCCTGTTCTCATGATGACTGGGATCTCAGTGACAGCACACCCACTGATTAGACACTTACTACTTATTGTGAATATTGTTTGGTTAGGTGATAAATTGTCATTATATAAGAGTACAAGATAACAGAAATATTGCAACTTGCAATATGATGTAACCATGACATGGAAGTCGCCCACATTTTATGGATTTTTTGCTCACAGGTTGCAGGTCTCACATAACTTTGCCAGCATTGACCTTGTGCATGTGACTATAACCTGCTTGGAACTTCTGAGATTTGCTGTTTTTTTTTATCCAAACTGTAATTAATTCATGAAATCACATTAATAATTTGGCCATGTAAAACTGTAGCCCTAAACTGAACTATGTAAAATATAATAAATTTACTTAGCGCATATCTGTTCATAAATTTGGTACATCTTTGTCTGGCTTAACCCCTTAAGGACGGAGCCAGGTTTCATTGTTGCGCTTTCGTTTTTTCCTCCTCATGTTTAAAAGGCCTCTGCGCTTAGATATTTTCCCCCTACAGACCCACATGAGCCCTAATTTTTTGCGACACCAATTATACTTTGCAAATGCAGACTTAATTTTTCTATAAAATATGCAGCAAAAGTAGAAAAAAATTATACGTGCAGTGAAATTTGAAAAAATGATGCAATTCCTTTAATTTTGAGGGGTTTCGTATTTACACCGTCTGTTCACCCTATGGTAAAACCGACTAGTTATCTATGTTCCTCAAGTCGGTGTGATTACAACGATATGCAACTTGTATAACTTTCATATTATCTGATGGCTTTTAAACATTTTAAAGAAAACTAAATGTGCTTAAAATCGCTCTATTCCCATTCTTATAACGCTTTTATTGTTTGGTCTATGGAGCTGTGTGAGGGGTCATTTTTTGCGCCGCGATCTGTTCTTTCTTTTGGTACCTTGTTTGCATATATGCAACTTTTTGATCACTTTTTATTACATTTTTTCTGGATTTAATGTTAACAAAAATGCGCAATTTAGCATTTTTGGCGGGTTTTTGCGCTTAAGATGTTTACCTTGCGAGATCACAATTGTAATAATTTAACAGTTTGGGCGACTGCGCACGCGGCGATACCAAACATGTTTATTTTTTATTTGTATTTATTTATAAAATGGGAAAAGGGGGGTGATTCAGACTTTTATTAAGGGAGGGGGTTATTTATTAATAGAACCACTTTATTTTATTTTTACATACAGTATTTAGAAGCCCCCTGGGGGACTTCTGTATACAGAGCACTGATCTTTCATTTAAACCAATGCTGTGTATATAATAGAGCACTGATCCATCAGATCAGTGTTCTATTATAATGGTCTGCTGCAGACCATCTAAATGGATTGCCGAGCCGGGATCAGCGTCATTCCGACACTGAGCCCCGGCCGACTCATTACAATGGCATGGATCGCATCGCGGGGGGAGATGCGTCACTTGACACTAGGGAGAGGGGCTACATACACTATTCAAATGCAGCTGTCAGCTTTGACAGCTGCATTTAAATAGCTAATTAGCCGGCCGTCTAATACCCGCGGTCCCTGGCTACACATAGCAACCGGGGACCGCAGGCTGCAGAGAGGGCTCACGCCGGGAGCCCTTTCTGATCCCCCTTAACGGACGCATGACAGGTAAACCCGTCATGTGTCGTTAAGGGGTTAAAGGGTTATGGATTTCAGGAGACTGTTCAGGATAAGCTGCCCTGTATGTGTACATGAGAAGTAGCATATTTTCTGGCCATTATATGACTTGTACATGTCATTTTATCAGTTAGATATTCCACTGCAGGTACCATCTCTGGATTAGCTTTCTCTAAGGTCAGCTGCAGTGTGGTTATAGACTAGCCTCTGTGTTGGCTCCTAACAAAGTCTATGGGGGACATTTATTAAGTCCGACATTTTTTACGCCGGACTTAAAAATGTCCCCGCATCTCCAGCGCTACGGGGATTTATGTAGAGGCGGACTGCCTCTACATAAATCCTGTGGACTCGGCCGAAAACCTACGCCAGCTGAGGACTGGCATATCTTTTGGCGGAAGGGATGGTGAATCGCGCGGACTCTGAGTCTGCGCCCTCCGTTCCGCCTCCTTCACACCCCCTCCCCGCCCCCCGGCGTACTCGGCGGAAAGTGACGATTTGCAAATATTTTATTCGCAAATCGGCGAGTTCGGTTCGGTAATGATTCCCGCTGTCTGCGCGCTCCGTGGAGCGTGCGGATCCAGCGGGAGGACCGCCTGGAAAACTGAGATACAGCCATAGCCATAGGCTGTATCCCAGTTTTCCAGGCATTACTCCCGCTGAATCCGCCCCCGCTCCACGGAGCAGGCAGACAGCGGGAATCTGCTGCCGGGCGTTCGGGTTCATACGAACCCGAACCTCGGCAGGTTCGGACCATCCCTACTTATTGGGAAATAAAACACTTTATTAATCACAAAAATGACAAAATGATTCCCAAAAAGGGTCTATAAAGCACCAAAATACATAAAAAACATGAACAAATCATATTAAGCACAGGACTACAGACCCACAAACAGCAGAAAAAGACGCTCCAAAAACACAGACCCTTGACCTGGCAATAATACATGCAGTATTCTCCCAAGAGGACAAAAGGTTAAGCCACTTGTAAACGCATGAATAATTGCATAAAAGGTAAAAGTGTTTGGCTAAACAGGTATGTCCAAGCAAATAGACAGGTAATAGGGGAAAATCCAGGCAACAAATACCATAAACCTGAAATAAATCTCCAATGGGGAAAGACATAGAACCCCGTAAAGCACAGGATGTAACCAAAAAAATACAATGATTTATACAACCAAGGAGTCAGAAGCCCCAGGACCTGATGTATGTTTCGCTACTATACGCAGCTTCTGGATTGGGGATCTGTCCCCCTCAAACCGCTTCATGGCAGAAAGGAACGCTCAGTCAATCAATGACTGACTGAGACAGGACAGCTCCCTGGCCAGTGATTGGCTGAGCGGGCTGTCACTGTCATCTCTGTTAGCGACTATCAAAGGCGACTGCGATAAGCAGGAGACACCAGAGGAGTGCAGAAAGGTAAGTATTGATAAGTTAACTTGCTGAACCTCACTAAAACAGCTAAACATCTAAAATTGTTTAGCTGTTTTAGTGAAATTCGTTTAAGGATGAACCCGAACTGTGCTTCAAAGTTCGAAGAACCTATTGAATCAAACTTTTGAAAAGTTACTTTATCTGTAACAAGCATCATAAATTTCAAGCACTTTTGACATGATTTCAAAAGGTGAAATTTGGTGAAATTTTTTAACCCCTTGCCTCTGCAGCCTATTTTGGCCCAGGGCCTATTTTTCAAATCTGAGCTGTCTCTCTTTATGTAGTGATAACCCTGCAATGCTTTTAATTATCACAGTAATTCTGAGACAGTTTTTTGGCGACATATTCCTCTTTGTTTGTGGTATACTTTGGTTGATACAATCAGTAGTTTTTTTGTAAAACAACATTTGCGCAAAAATTAGAAAAATTTACATTTCTTTATATTCAAAATTCCACATGAACTAATTATTACTGCAACATCTACTTTATGGTGACGTCATTTGGTGAACGTCCTTTTATTTGTTAGGATGTTAGAGGGCTTCGAAATTTGGCAGCGATTTTTCAAATTTTCCTGAAAATTTCAAATTCTGATTTTTTAGGGACCAGTTCAGTTCTGAAGTGGATTTGTGGGGCTTGAATGTTAATTACCCCAAAAAATCCCTCCACTGTAAAAACTGCTACCCTTAAAGTATTCAAAGTAACATTTCATAAGTTTTAAGTTTCACAGAAATTTAAGCAAGTTGGAGGGGAAATTTGAAAATTTCATTTTTTTGGCAGATATTCTACTTTATCCATTTTTTTCCTCTAACACAGCAAATACTAACTGAGAAATACCATTCACTACTTATTCCCCCATATTCCAATTTTTTTTATTTTGGTTACTTTTTTATTTTTATTTTTTTGCGACGTTAATCGGGCTGGATAATTAATGTAACAGGTTAATAGACGGGGACATTACAGACACAGCGATACCAAATACTGTGTGTGTATTTTATTCATAGGGGATCATTCATAAAGCGGGATGGGGAATGCGTATATTTATTTATTAACTAGAAAATGTACCCGGCGCTGCCCGGGTATAAAGTGTCAGTGTGTTAATTAGATTTGTTCTAAGGTGCCGAGGAGGCTAAGCTAAAGGTATTGTTTCATCCGAGTTAATCAGTGGAATTAGTGTATACCTGTAGTGCATAGTTTGAGGGGTTCTGTACACCAACAATGTATAGTTTGTAGGGGTCTTGCATATCTGTAGTGCATAGTTGGGGGGTCTGTATACCTATAGTGTATAGTTGGGGAGGTCCTGTATACCTGCAGTGTTCAGTTGGTGAAGGTCCTGTATACCTGTACTGTATAGTTCGGGGGTCCTTTATACCTGTAGGTATATAGTTGGTGCTGTATACCTGTAATGTATAGTTGGTGGAGGTCTTTTATACCTGTAGTTTATAGTTTGAGGGTCCTGGATACCTGTAGTGTATAATTGGTGGAGGTCTTGTATACCTGTAGTATATATTTCGGGGGTCCTGTATACTTGTAGTGCACAGTTTGAGGGTCCTGTATAACTGAAGTATAGAGTTGGTGGAGGTCCTGTATACCTCTAGTGTATAGTTTGGGGTCCTATACCTGTAGTATATAGTTGGTGGAGTTCCTGTGTATGTGTAGTATATAGCTTTGGGGTCCTGTATACCTGTAGTATAGAGTTGGTGAAGGTGCTGTATACCTGTAGAATAGAGTTGGTGTAGGTCCTGTATACCTGTAGTGTATAGTTTTGAGGTCCTGTATACCTGTAATGTATAGTTTGGGGTCCTATATACCTGTAGTATATAGTTGGTGGAGTTCCTGTATACCTGTAGTGTATAGTTTTGGGGTCCTGTATACCTGTAGTGTACAGTTTGGGGTCCTGTATACCTGTAGTATATAGTTGGTGGAGGTCCTGTATAACTGAAGTATAGAGTTGGTGGAGGTCCTGTATACCTCTAGTGTATAGTTTTGGGGTCCTGTATACCTGTAGTGTAAAGTTTGGGGTCCTGTATACCTGTAAAATATAGTTGGTGGAGGTCCTGTGCACCTGTAGTTTATAGTTTTGGGGTCCTGTATACCTGTAGTCTCCTGTATACCTACAGGGTCGTATTTACCATTAGGCAACCATGGTCTGGTGCGTAGGGTAGCACCTTGCAGAGGGGCAGTACCCTCCTGTTCAGGCTTGCCAGGAAATCTGGTGTCTTTTCGAGGGGGGTATGGCGGTATTGGTCAGGTCTGGTAAAGCGGTTTTATCCAGTCACAGTATGGGGGTATTGGTCAGGTCTGGTATAGCGGTGTTATCCAGTCACAGTATGGCGGTATTGGTCAGGTCTGATATGATGGTGTTATCCAGTCACAGTATGGCGGTATTGGTCAGGTCTGGTGTGGCGGTGTTACCCAGTCACAGTTTGGCGGAATTGGTCAGGTCTGGTATGGCAGTGTTATCCAGTCACAGTATGGCGGTATTGGTCAGGTCTGGTATGACAGTGTTACCCAGTCACAGTTTGATATACCTGTAGTGCCCTGTATATACATGTACTGTATAGATGGAGTAGGGGGTCCTGTATACATGTACTGTATAGATGGAGTAGGGGATCCTGTATACATGTACTGTATAGATGGAGTAGGGAGTCTACCAGTTATTACTGTGGATGTTGTGAGGCAGCTGGCCCTAGCAACCATTGCTCCTTGTGAAAATGAAAGTAATCCTATTGGCTGCTAAGGCTCCCAACTGCTGTTTACTGCCGGAGACATGCAGCTAATTATATCACCTGTGTTTGCACTGAGATTTTCCCATTCATCTCTATGGGGCGCCGCTCTTCCCCCTCCCCCTCCCCTTCTGTACATTTGGCGGGGACGGGACCTTCGCAATAACCTTTCTGGGTACCCAATGTATCTGTGTGCCAAATTTGGGGTCAAACGGTTCAGGCGTTTGGAAGTCTATTTGGGACAGACAGACAGGCAGAGAAACTTTCATTTTTATGATATAGATACTTAATTAATTTATTCATTTATTTTACTTTATTTATTTATTTATTTAATTATTTTGTGTCTGTGTGTGTGTGTGTGTGTGTGTGCGTTTTTTTTATTTAACTTTGTTATGTATGTAATGCATTACAGCACATGATCTTTGCTGTAATGCATTATCTAGTGAATGAGCTCATTCAAATGATCAGACCCCTGCCTCAATGCAGGGGCCTGATCGTTATGCCATAGCAGCCCAGACGCAGTGGGCAACGTATGGGTTGTTATGATTACCCTCGAAGCCGTATGATTTCCCTCCGGATTCCCCAAAGACGATGCGCGGCTTGAGGAAGCTGTGTGACACCAATCGCCATTACAGGCAGCGGGGGGGGGAGGCAGGGAAAGCATGACGTTTGCGAAATGTCATGTTGCAGGAACCACCTGCATTACGTGACATTTCCCAAACGTCATATTGCGGCAAGGGGTTAAAATTACCAATAGGAAAAATATCCACAAACTGACTTGCTTTGAAATTCGTTTGTTTTGTAATTGACTATACACATTAGAATAACATTGGGCTACCACAATTAAAAAAAACAAAAAAAACCATGAAAAATAGCATAGACCTTATTATCGGGGGGGGGGATCACTTTATAATTTTTTCAGTAGCCTATACTGATTGAGTGCAAATTGAATTTAAACCAACAAGGATTGGAGAGACACAAGCTGGGTGTATACTGTACATGGTGGTCACTAAGGTGTGCAGCATGTTTGCTACTGTCCATGCATTTTCCATGAAACTTTCCATTTGATTCTTCTCCTAGTTCCAATTAAATTGACAACTATAATTTGTAACATCAACAGCATATACAGATTTATACAGCAGATGTTCTAATTAGCCATTAGGAAACATATTGAATATTTCCAGATTAATTTGATTAAAGAATAAATTCAAAAATATCAATCAGTTACAAAATTAGAAAATTTCACAATCTTACAAGGTCACATGTACAGTAGGTCACAAATAGTTTCTGCTCTGTTTCTATAAAAAGGAGTACTTGTGGGTAAAGTATGTTAATACCCCTCAGTAAAGCATTCCTGTCTGTGACTGCTGTAAAGGTTCTGCTGCCCTCTTTGTTATTATCAGTATTCTTGTCATCACACTATTCCTATAATCAAATAATTAGCGGACACTTGAGCTATTATAGTGGATGTCTCCAGGGGTAGCCTGACTTTAGGGGGAAAAAAAGATCCACTTGTGACTTTCTCCTTCTTCCATAATGTAGGAGCAAGGCAGTCTTTTTAAAGATGGCTGTTATATATAGACTACCATTTAAAGGGGTTGCCCAGCTTTATAAAATTTATGGTTTATCTTTCTACATAATAGTCTATAAATATTAGATGAGCACACAACCCAACCCAGGACCAGCTGTTTGATGTTTTCGTGAAATACAACAGCTTCCTAGATCATACTTTTGAAGAATGCTGCATTAGTTGGTCCAACTTTTTATAATAGTTTGCTGACGGAAGGATGGACAGCAGTAAACACTTAAAAGGCTCCACAATTGCTGTAGCCCCTTTCAAACAGCTGAATAGGGGAAGAAACAGTCAGACCCCTACCAATATAAAGACCCCCATACACTTTATACTAAAGTCAGCCTAACCTGCTGCTGGCGGCAGGTTTGGGGACAATATGAGGTGCATGAGGGCCTCCTGACTAGAGATGATCGAACAGGCTACCTATGCTGTATCCCTGTTTTCCAGGCAGTACTCGAGCTGTCTCCACCTTCCCCATGGAACGGGAAGGCCACGGAAGTCAAATGGTGATGGTTCCAGTTCGAATGAACTTGAAAATTCACGCTGTTCGATCATCTCTATTCCTGACTCTTCACTGACAGAAAGTTGTCGGGGGAGAGAAGGGTTGGGCAATGAAAATCCGTCTAGCCCAACCCTTCTCTCCACCAAAATCTAACTGTGAGTGGAGAGTCTGGAGTCTTTTGTTCTTGAAAGAATAAGCCAGCACCAGACCAGTCTATCTACTGCATACCCTTCTCCATTGGGGCCACGTCAAACATTAATATGTTTAGCCGACAATCATTGAAGGTGTATACTGTAGGTGGCGTGTGCTGGGGCTAGCTATGTGGTGTTGTGGTTGCTAGGTGGGTGTTAGTTCACTTAGGCACTTGTAGCGGTGGCCAGGAGTGGTGTTGGAACCCACCCCTGGACAAACGGGCACTGCGCTTGACAGAAAGGATACCTCAAATGTAGGTGTAGGTGCGACGAATTCAGCACTTAACCTGAAGAACAGTTTACTTGAATCTTCAGTGCAATAAAATAAAGTTGTAATAATAACTTTGAAAGGAGGTGCAGGTAACAGGTAGTTAGAAGTATTTGGTATTGAGAAGAGAGTAGAGACGCGTCTTGGGGCCTTGTCCAGGTAGTAGTGTACTCTGCCAAGATGAGTTAGTAGAAGTGTCAAAGAGTGAAGAATACTCGTACTTATATTTAGATGTGCTATTTGCCCACCTTCTGCCCTAACCAGTTCACAGAGTGCCAGGTTGGGTAGTACAAGCCCAAGGCCTTTACAAATGAGCGTAGCAGATTTTTCGAGACCTCCCAAAAGAACCATGAGCAAACAGTTGGATATGTCAGCTTCCAGCTATTTGTCCTACTGGGGTCAGTACTTAGCTGTGGTTACTTCCCCTAAACTAGGGAAAAGGATTCCCATGCGTGGACAAGGTTTCCTCAGAGGACAGCTACCCCTCCCAAGGGTTTAGCCCTTGCATACTGGAGCAGGCTACTTGCATAAAATAAGTTTTGAGTCTCTGTGGTCCCTGACAAGGATCCTTGCCTGCGCCAGGCCCGACTTCACTGCAGTAGGAACTCTCAGTCTGTGTCTCTGTCCCTCCTCACCTCTACTGGCAAAAGACCTCCCACCAGGAACTAACTTCATTTTATAGGGGTAACTAAAGTGTGTTGTGATTGGTGGGTTTGTGGAGAGAGGATAGAGAAGAAGTGTAATTGGTGGAAAAAGTGAGGGAAAGCACCTGCACCTTTAATAGGACAAAACAGAAAATGTGACAAACAACAGTTAACTCGTTACACCTTCAGTTGTGCTTCACACATAACATACAATAAGAAAGAGAGTGACACCTAGTGGGGAAAATACATATCAACATCTCCTTCATCCCCTTTGTGCGATACCTGTCAGAGATGCTTTACTCAGGTGGAATAAAACTTAGTGGAACCACTAGTACTGGAACATTACATAGGAACCTTTGTAATGACGGCTTTTACAGAGAATAGGCCATAGTTTTTAAAACATATATGCAACCATGGCTGTACTAAATTCATCAGAATCAAGAGTTAGAACCAGTGGTCTGCCTAATAAAGGGGGGTATTAAGTGGATGTTTGTAATAAAGGGTTTTTATTTGGGGAAAACCCTTTATAATTTACATTAAACCTTAACCCCTAAAGGACGGAGCCAGTTTTCATTTTTGCGCTTTCGTTTTTTCCTCCTTATGTTTAAAAGGCCACTGCGCTTGCATATTTCCCCCTACAGACCCATATGAGCCCTAATTTTTGCGACACCAATTATACTTTGCAAATACAGACTTAATTTTTCTATAAAATATGCGGCAAAAGCAGAAAATAATTATATGTGCAGTGAAATTTAAAAAATAAGCAATTCCTTTTGTTTTGAGGGGTTTCATATTAACGCTGTTCGCCCTATGATAAAACTGACATGTTATCTATGTTCATCAAGTCAGTACGATTACAACGATATGTAACTTCTATAACTTTTATATTATTTGATTGCTTTTAAAAATTTTAAACCTTTTAAAGAAAACTAAATGTGTTTAAAATCGCTCTATTCCCATCCTTATAACGCTTTTATTGTTTGGTCTATGAGGCTGTATGAGGTGTCATTTTTTTGTGCCGCGATCTGTTCTTTTTTGCGTATTTGCGACTTTTTGATCACTTTTTATTACATTTTTTTCTGGTGCGCAATTTTGCACTTTGGAGGGTTTGTGCGCTTAAGGGGTTAAACAGTGAAATAGATCACAGAAACATATTCGCCAAGAAAAGAAAAATGTGATCAAATGAAATTCCGAAAAAAAAGACAAAACAATAAAAAAAAATAGTTGGAACATATCAGACTGGTGAGGGTTGAGTCATCTCTAAAGCTGTGGTATTTCACTGAACCACAGGAAAACCAAGCTTCAGTGGCGTCAGCTAAGGTCATTGTTCACTACTTTAGAATAAGAAGGATACGGGAATTCATTGGAGAGTAGCAAGGCGTAAATAAACCACTACTGTCCCAGAGTAACATCAATGACCATCTAAAACGTGCAAAACAAACCACCTGAATGGTTCCAAAGCCATCTGAATAAAGTTCTATGGACAGATGAGTCCAATGTGAATGTCTTTGGACAATGCAGGTCCTATTGTGTCTGGTGAAAAGCAAATACTGCATTCCAGGGTGAGAAGATCATAGTGTTAGTTGTGTGATATATCATTGGTCTAGAGCTAAAAAATGTAATTTGGTTATGGAGCGATGCAATTTTCCCAAACTGCCTTGAAATGTGTAGCAATGTGCTGGCAGGACCTGAAACAAGCAGTTCATTCACAAACTCTATGCACGTTCAATTTACAGGCCCGCATTTATTTTTCACAATAATTTAGATGGTGTCCGGTAACAAACAATCACTAATCATCCACGGTACTTCTCTATACTAACTAAAGGGAAAAGCTGTGTTCCAAACAGAGAATATATGACAAGTGAATGAGAGTAACCAACTGCAATACAACTCTGATCACCTGTAATAATAATGCTTTTATTTGTTTAGCGTACACAGAATTCGCAGCACTTCACATAGTTTTGCCAATTATTGCTTCCTGTCCCCATTAGGGCTCACAATCTAAATTCACCTATCTGTATGTTTTGGGCGTGGAAGGAAACCAGAGTACCCAGAGAAAACCCACGCAAACACGGAGAGAACATACAAACTCTTTGCAGATGTTGCCCTTGGTGGGATTTGAACCCAGCGCTGCAAGGCTCCAATGCTAACCACTGTAGCCACCGAGCCACCTGTCTGGTTTCCCACTTAGTGGCACTCCTATGGCATCCTAGTAAGCACCCTAGAAGCTCCTCATATCTGTTTGGTAAGTAAGTAAAAATCGCAGATAACAACTTCCCAGTAAAGGAACGTCTAGGTCAGTAGCGCTCCATAACTGTCTTGACGTTCCGTGCTGCATTTCCAAACTTTGAGTGATGTCTGTCTGTGAACCTAGGTTTGTCCTCTGGAAGGATCCGTAGTTCAGAGAGTTTGAAAATGCAGCATGGAAGGTCAAGGTGCGCCGGCCGGGGTGTTCCTTTGCCTAAGAAGTTATCTGCGATTTTTTTTTCTAATCAACTCGTTTTTATTAAAAATGTTTACGTTTTTTTTTACAATACAAACAAAACCCCAAGAGGGAATACCCTTATCTGCAATTTTTACTTACTTGCCTGGATATATCTGGACAGACCACCTGGAGAGACATCTAGGACGCCATGGAAGAGTTAAACTAAATGGGAAACAAAACAGGTCTTGCAGCTGGTTACTCTGATTCACTTTTCACAAATTGAGGTCTCTGTGTGGAATACTGCTTTTTTTTATGTGTGTTAAATTGTGCAGCCGCCATCTTTACAAACTTGTTACGAACTTTGCAAAAATAAGAAATAAAAATCGGTTCAGTAACAAACTGCTTTTCCTAAGTCCTATAGCTCAAAGCAGGGGTGGGATTCGGATGTAATCCATCTTCCCTGGTTCTCCTGAAATATTTGTTAAAATAAAAGCTTTGTAGGGTCAGGGTATGCATGGTATGTGTTATAATTCAGATCAGGGATCATTGTGTGTATTACTATATCAGGTGTATGGTAAATAACGGAGGCATGGTGCACATTATACTTAATATCAGTGGGTCTGTGTATATTATAATGAATTGTAATGTCCACGGTGTGTATCCTAATTAATATCAGTTGCCACAGCTAGTATTATAATGAAATTCAGGAACACAGTGTGTATTTTACTAACAAAAGGAACATAGTGTGCAATACAATTAATTTCAAGATGTAGGTTCACACAACGTAAGAGACCGGCCGTTCTTTGACCCGGCCGGGTCACCAAACAGACGGTCTCTGAAAAGATCATACCGGCCGTTACTGTAGATCAATTCCAGTCCTCGGGCCTCACCAACAGGTATCCCATACAAAGATTACATGTGATAATACCTGATGCACTGAGTATAATTATATCACCTGTGGAATACTAAGGAAATCCTCAGAACATGACCTGTTGGTGAGGCCTGAGGACTGGAATTGAGAAGCACTGCTATAGATGATCTTTAGGGCCGCAAAGTTGTGATGCGGGCGCATTCGTGTGCGCCCGCATCAGAGCTCCACACTGCACACTATGGAGCGAGAAGCCGGAGCCATATACGCTCCACAGTGTTCACTGACAGGGTTTTCTGCTGCCGCTATTCACATGCCATTTTTTTCCATTTTCTACGGCGCCGCAAGAGATCCCGGCCGGAGCATATACTATGTGTACATGCTCCGGCCGGGATTCCGTAGAAGGCAAGGCAACATATGTTTTCGTACAAAGTACGTCCGTTGTTGCCGATTGCAAAAACGGCCCTACTTTTTGAAAATATACGTTGTGTGAACAGTCGTATTGCGTATATTATAATTAAAGGGTTACTCTGTTGAAAATTATTCTCTTTCAAATAAACTGGTTTCAGAAATATATATAAATTTGTAATTTATTTATATTTAAAAATCTTCAGTCTTCCAGTACTTATCAGCTGCTGTATGTCCTGCAGGAAGTGGTGTTTTCTTTTCAGTCTGACACAGGGCTCTCTGCTGCCACCTGTCCAGAGCAGGAGAGGTTTTCTATGGGGATTGGCTGCTGCTTTGGACAGTTCCTGTCTCTGACAGATGTGGCGGCAAAGAGCATTGTGTCAGAGTGAAAAGAAAACACCATTTCCTGTAGGACATACAGCAGCTGATAAGTACTGGAAGACTTGAGATTTGTAAATAGAAGTAAATTACAAATCTATATAACTTTCTGAAACCAGTTGATTTGAAAGAAAAAGATTTTCACCGAAGTACCCCTTTAACATCTGGAGGAAGCATGTATATTATAATTTCATTGGCCACGGTGGGTATTTAAATTAACATGAGGGGGGGAGCATTGTGTATTAAAATTATATTTGAGGAAGATATATGGCTGCTTTCAGGGGGTACAATTTGTGGAAATATATTTAGAGGGTGCCGTCCTAGGGCTTCCAGGAAAGTATGGATATGGCCACTGGCTGTTATCATTTTTTCCAAGGCATCGTAGCATACTCATACTTTTCACATTGGGGTGGAGGTGATGGACAAACAGTTATTTAGTGCTACGTGAGTAATAGACAGCATATAACAATAATCCTGTTGGGTATGGAAGTGGTTAACTAGAGTATAACTAGAGTATATACTGTAGCAGACATCAGCCTAAAGAGGACCAGGGATAAAAGTAAATCCTCCCCCATATTCCTGTTGCTACAGAGCTTAGGGGAAATCTTTTTGTTAGATGTAAAACTTGGGTTTTGCCTCTTTAATATTTTTTGTTTTATTTTGTTGATCTTCCCACATTTTTCTAATGTTGTAGCCTTTTACTTATCTTATGGGTTTTATAAATTTATATTGTTGTAGCCTTTTACTTATCTTTTACATTTTATAAATTTTTAATGTTAGATTATCAGTTTTAGTTGGGCCCATAAAGAAAGTTTAAAAAAAAAAATATATAGCATTTTCCCTTTGCTCCTGTCATCTCCCGTGTCTCATCCACATTCCATGGTCTAGTTCAAGAACACGTCCTCCCATCTTGGCCTAGGAGCAGAATTGCTCTTTCATAAATACATCTGGCTTTGTGGTTGGATCATCGCTGTCCTGTTCTCCAGGGCCCTATTTCATTCACTGTCTATGATCACAATAGTTTAGTCTATTCAGAAATGTACATTATTATAATTTACTAATATACTTTCCTTAATAAAATGTATGAATGGCTCAAATTAAAGGGGAGCTCTAGGTAGAGGGGGGGGGAATGAAACTTCTGCAGAATCATAAAGCATTACTTATCTAGCTATCCCAGTTTTGAAACTACCAAAAATCCATTTGTTTTGGGGGGGTTTGTTCTGTATTGTGTTTCTGTACTTCCTGGTTGAGCAGTTGTACATAGTACTACAGGTTCCAGAATGCAATGCTTTCCCTCAGCTGTTCATCACAGTCCCCCACCCTGCCCATTCCTCGCCCAAATCTGTTGCAGAACATCTAGGATGTGTTCACACATTGTAGTTTTATTGTGCTACTGAATTATTTGTAGTACTTTATCATTTCATTGTGTTCACACCCACACAGCACGCTGTATTCTCTACCTGTAACACCACACAGCACGCTGTATTCTCTACCTGTAACACCACACAGCACGCTGTATTCTCTACCTGTAACACCACACAGCACTCTGTATTCTCTACCTGTAACACCACACAGCGCTGTATTCTCTACCTGTAACATCACACAGAACGCTGTATTCTCTACCTGTAATACCACACAGCACACTGTATTCTCTACCTGTAATACCACACAGCACAATGTATTCTCTACCTGTAACATCACACAGAACGCTGTATTCTCTACCTGTAACACCACACAGCACAGTGTATTCTCTACCTGTAATATCACACAGCATGCTATATTCTCTACCTGTAACCCCACACAGCACACTGTATTCTCCACCTGTAACACCACACAGCGCTGTATTCTCTACCTGTAACACCACACAGAACGCTGTATTCTCTACCTGTAATACCACACAGCACAGTGTATTCTCTACCTGTAACACCACACAGCACGCTGTATTCTCTACCTGTAACACCACACAGAACGCTGTATTCTCTACCTGTAACACCACACAGCACACTGTATTCTCTACCTGTAACACCACACTGCACACTGTATTCTCTACCTATAACACCACAAAACACTGTATTCTCTACCTGTAACACCACACAGCACACAATTACTACCTGTAACACCACACAGCACACTGTATTATCTGCCTGTAACACCACACAGCGCTGTATTCTCTACCTGTAACACCACACAGCACGCTGTATTCTCTACCTGTAACACCACAAAGCACGCTGTATTCTCTACCTGTAACACCACATAGCACGCTGTATTCTCTACCTGTAACACCACACAGCACGCTGTATTCTCTACCTGTAACACCACACAGCACGCTGTATTTTCTACCTGTAACACCACACAGCATGCTGTATTCTCTACCTGTAACACCACACAGCACGCTGTATTCTCTACCTGTAACACCACACAGCACGCTGTATTCTCTACCTGTAACACCACACAGCACTCTGTATTCTCTACCTGTAACACCACACAGCGCTGTATTCTCTACCTGTAACATCACACAGAACGCTGTATTCTCTACCTGTAATACCACACAGCACACTGTATTCTCTACCTGTAATACCACACAGCACAATGTATTCTCTACCTGTAACATCACACAGAACGCTGTATTCTCTACCTGTAACACCACACAGCACAGTGTATTCTCTACCTGTAATATCACACAGCATGCTATATTCTCTACCTGTAACCCCACACAGCACACTGTATTCTCCACCTGTAACACCACACAGCGCTGTATTCTCTACCTGTAACACCACACAGAACGCTGTATTCTCTACCTGTAATACCACACAGCACAGTGTATTCTCTACCTGTAACACCACACAGCACGCTGTATTCTCTACCTGTAACACCACACAGAACGCTGTATTCTCTACCTGTAACACCACACAGCACACTGTATTCTCTACCTGTAACACCACACTGCACACTGTATTCTCTACCTATAACACCACAAAACACTGTATTCTCTACCTGTAACACCACACAGCACACAATTACTACCTGTAACACCACACAGCACACTGTATTATCTGCCTGTAACACCACACAGCGCTGTATTCTCTACCTGTAACACCACACAGCACGCTGTATTCTCTACCTGTAACACCACAAAGCACGCTGTATTCTCTACCTGTAACACCACATAGCACGCTGTATTCTCTACCTGTAACACCACACAGCACGCTGTATTCTCTACCGGTAACACCACACAGCACGCTGTATTTTCTACCTGTAACACCACACAGCATGCTGTATTCTCTACCTGTAACACCACACAGCACGCTGTATTCTCTACCTGTAACACCACACAGCACGCTGTATTCTCTACCTGTAACACCACACAGCACTCTGTATTCTCTACCTGTAACACCACACAGCGCTGTATTCTCTACCTGTAACATCACACAGAACGCTGTATTCTCTACCTGTAATACCACACAGCACACTGTATTCTCTACCTGTAATACCACACAGCACAATGTATTCTCTACCTGTAACATCACACAGAACGCTGTATTCTCTACCTGTAACACCACACAGCACAGTGTATTCTCTACCTGTAATATCACACAGCATGCTATATTCTCTACCTGTAACCCCACACAGCACACTGTATTCTCCACCTGTAACACCACACAGCGCTGTATTCTCTACCTGTAACACCACACAGAACGCTGTATTCTCTACCTGTAATACCACACAGCACAGTGTATTCTCTACCTGTAACACCACACAGCACGCTGTATTCTCTACCTGTAACACCACACAGAACGCTGTATTCTCTACCTGTAACACCACACAGCACACTGTATTCTCTACCTGTAACACCACACTGCACACTGTATTCTCTACCTATAACACCACAAAACACTGTATTCTCTACCTGTAACACCACACAGCACACAATTACTACCTGTAACACCACACAGCACACTGTATTATCTGCCTGTAACACCACACAGCGCTGTATTCTCTACCTGTAACACCACACAGCACGCTGTATTCTCTACCTGTAACACCACAAAGCACGCTGTATTCTCTACCTGTAACACCACATAGCACGCTGTATTCTCTACCTGTAACACCACACAGCACGCTGTATTCTCTACCGGTAACACCACACAGCACGCTGTATTTTCTACCTGTAACACCACACAGCATGCTGTATTCTCTACCTGTAACACCACAAAGCACATTGTATTCTCTACCTGTAACACCACACAGCACGCTGTATTCTCTACCTGTAACACCACAAAGCGTTGTATTCTCTACCTGTAACACCACACAGCGCGCTGTATTCTCTACCTGTAATACCACACAGCACACTGTATTCTCTACCTGTAACACCATACAGCACGCTGTATTCTCTACCTGTAACACCACAGAGCACGCTGTATTCTCTACCTGTAACACCACACAGCACACTGTATTCTCTACCTGTAACACCACACAGCACGCTGTATTCTCTACCTGTAACACAACACAGCACACTGTATTTTCTACCTGTAACACCACACAGCATGCTGTATTCTCTACCTGTAACACCACAAAGCACATTGTATTCTCTACCTGTAACACCACACAGCACGCTGTATTCTCTACCTGTAACACCACAAAGCATTGTATTCTCTACCTGTCACACCACACAGCACACTGTATTCTCTACCTATAACACCACACAGTAGGGCTGGGCGATATTGGCCTAAATCAATATCGCGGTTTATCGTTGATGTAGATGCGGTAACGATAATTGAACGATAATTATGACACGCCTTGTTTTCAAGCCACACCCCTTTGGCAAGCCACACCCACTTTGCCATGTCAAACTGGCGATTTTGTTTCAATAATATTTTTTTAAATCACTGAGCAGCAACACAAGGCTGGCCCATTTACTCTATAGTTGTTATTATTATTTGTCATTATTAGGGGGTCTCAGAAGAGACCTGGACGTGTATAACCAGGTATACAGCTATGTACACACTACAGGACGTGTATACACAGGTATACAGCTATGTACACACTACAGGACATGTATATAGAGGTATACAGCTATGTTCACACTACAGGATGTGTATATACAGGTATACAGCTATGTACACACTACATACACATCCTGTAGTGTGTACATAGCTGTATACCTCTATATACATGTCCTGTAGTGTGTACATAGCTGTATAACTCTATATACACATCCTGTAGTGTGTACATACCATAACTAACTACCATATAATACACTATATCCAACTGTACTATATACAAATGTACTATACATATTACTATGACATAATACACTAGATAACTGTACAATATATACACAACTGTACCATATAATACACTATATCCAAATGTACCATATAATACACTATATACAACTGTAATATATATACACAGTATCTGTATGATATAATACTAATAATATATAAATATATATATATATATGTAAAAAACTGTACAATATATACAACTGTACCATATTATACACTATATACAACTGTTATATACACAGTATCTGTATGATATAATACTATATATATGTATATATATATATATATATATATATATATAAATAAATATATATATATGTAAAAAACTGTACAATATATACAACTACCATATTATACACTCTATACAACTGTAATATATAGACTGTATGATATAATACCATATATAGAGAACTGTGCAATATATACAACTGTATGATATATGACTATGATAGCCCCAGAGCAGCGCCTATGACTAGTAATATCCTTCCTAACCTCACATTCTCCTCTCTTGTGGAGCCTGACCCCATCAGTAGTACCCAGCACCTATGTCCTACAGGAGGACCCAGCACCTATGTCCTATAGGAGGGCCTGACACCTAAGACCCTACGGAAGGACCCGGCACCTACGCTCTATAGGACACTTACAGCTTCTATGGTGAGGTCACATTGGTAGATGATCTGCGTTAATAGGCCGCTTGCGGTCCCCGCTCCGTGACGTCACCCCACTAGGAGTGTTCTGACTATTAGAAGTGGGGACCGGACGGCTAAAGCGGCAAAGATACGGGCGGGGCGGGGCGACAAAGCTGACCCGCTGTGACAGGATGGAGGCAAGGGAGAGCGGCCTGGGACCCCCAGCACTGCATGCCGTTATATAGAAGTTGCTGAGAGACTGAGAAGCTCCGTGTGAGAGCGGCCGGGAGGGGAGCCTGACCTGTCAGTGTCCTGGGGCGGGCGGGTGAAAATACCGCAGATACCGTCCTGGCGAAGTTGAGGTCGGTTAACCGACGCCAGGGACGGTATAGGTATTTTCACGGTATACCGCCCAGCCCTACCACACAGCACTGTATTCTCTACCTGTCACACCACACAGCACACTGTATTCTCTACCTGTAACACCACACAGCACACTGTATTCTCTACCTATAACACCACACAGCACACTGTATTCTCTACCTGTAACACCACACAGCACGCTGTATTCTCTACCTGTAACACCACACAGCACACTGTATTCTCTACCTGTAACACCACACAGCACACTGTATTCTCTACCTGTAACACCACACAGCACGCTGTATTCTCTACCTGTAACACCACAAAGCGTTGTATTCTCTACCTGTCACACCACACAGCATGCTGTATTCTCTACCTTTAACACCACACAGCACGCTGAATTCTCTACCTGTAACATCACACTGTATTCTCTACCTGTAACACCACACAGCACACAATTACTACCTGTAACATCACACAGCACACAATTACTACCTGTAACACCACCCTGCACGATGTATTCTCTACCTGTAACACCACACAGCACTCTGTATTCTCTACCTGTATCATCACACAGCACACAGTATTCTCTACTTGTAACACCACACAGCACGCTGTATTCTCTACCTGTAACATCACACTGTATTCTCTACCTGTAACACCACACAGCACACAATTACTACCTGTAACATCACACAGCACACAATTACTACCTGTAACACCACCCTGCACGATGTATTCTCTACCTGTAACACCACACAGCACTCTGTATTCTCTACCTGTATCATCACACAGCACACAGTATTCTCTACCTGTAACACCACACAGCACGCTGTATTCTCTACCTGTAACACAAGAGAAACAGATTGCTGAACTCAGGGAGAACAGCCAAATGACAACACTGCCGGCTGCTAATGAAAGCGCTCAATGCAGTGAAGTCCTAGGTGCATTGCCCCCTGGGAAACATGAGTATGCAAAAGAGGAGTCCGTGGAGCCTCATTGAAGAGTCTCAAAACACAGGACTCCACGGACTCCTCTTTTGCATACTCATGTTTCCCAGGGGGCAATGCACCTAGGACTTCACTGCATTGAGCGCTTTCATTAGCAGCCGGCAGTGTTGTCATTTGGCTGTTCTCCCTGAGTTCAGCAATCTGTTTCTCTTATGGCTCTACTAGGCATTGCTCCCACCTAGCCAGAATCCTGCTCCACACTGATGAGGGGCAACACCCCGAAACAGCTGTCTGTGGATGGTTACCTAGCCTTGGTTTATCCCTTGTCATTACACTGACTTATAGGGCCACTTAATATGGTGAATTTGGTGGTTTCCTAATAGGAGCTGCCACTTGGCTGGGTCCTTCCCAGAGGGATATCTGGCTAGTCCTACCTGTAACACCACACAGCACACAATTACTACCTGTAACACCAGACAGCACGATGTATTCTCTACCTGTAACACCGCACAGTACGCTGAATTTTCTACCTGTAACGCCGATATTGGAATAAATAAAGAACTTTGAAATATTTTTTTGTTCTTTTCATCTCCACACACATATTATGATCAAGCTGTCAGGACAGGGAGGTAGGGACAAGACACGACAGTGAGCTCTAACGCTGAACCCACCAACTGCTCCTACCTACTTGCCTCAACCAGCCCTAGGCAGCTGTGGACAACCACGATGACGTTCCCTGCGCTAGATATGTGCACACAAAACAAGACAGACAAACAAACACAATGAGAATGGTAAGCACTCAAAGTCACAACGGTCGGGCAGCAAAAGTACAAAATCAGGATTTAATAGGCGTAGTCAAAACACAGGCAATATGATCAGGGGCAGGTGGCAAGCAAGGAAGGTCAAAGATACAAAGCAAAAGATCAGGAGATGAAAAGCAACAGAACACATTAACAGGCAGAGACAAAGTCAATAACCAGCAATGAGTACACAGACTGGGATTTATTATATAGGAGGCCAGGGTTCTGGTCCAGAACGTAATTGGACCATCCCCCTGATCTCCAAACACAGACACCTGAAAAGAAAACAAATCCACTGGCAGGAAGACTTGCCAGTCACAGAAAGAACCAAAACACAGATTAACCATGACATGGCCAGACAGAACTCAGCAGGTGAAGTCGGGTGTGTCCATGAAATCAAGTGAGCAGACAAAATAAACCAGTGTTCAGACACTGCAAAACAAAACACAGAAACAGAACAAATTCAAGAAAATCAGCGCCTTCTTGGCCCCACAGCATGATCTCCCCAAAGATACAGTCCTGACACAAGCATCTTTTATCTTTGAAGTTGAGCCCCACAATAAGGACTTTATCCGATATTATCTTACAACGCATAGGCTAGGTTCACACTGCGTTTTCAGCATCCGTTTAATGGATCCGTTTTTTTTAACGTCCAGAAAAATAGGGTCAGCAACGTTTTTTGGTCCGTTTTGGTCCGCCAAAAAAAAACTGATCCGTTTTTTTTCATAATGGAAGTCAATGGAAAAACGGATGCACACAAATGAATCCGTTTTTTGCAATCCGTTTTTCATGCGTTTTTTTTCAAAAAACTGATGCGTTAAACAGATGCTGAAAACGCAGTGTGAACCTAGCCATATACTGTTTATGCCTTGGGGTTTTTTTTTTGTGCAGGTAGGATTTGCAGTGCCGGCTCTGATCCTCTGTGCTATTTAGTATCATTTAATTGTGTTACTGCATCATTTTTGTGAAGACGCTGCAGTACTGCAATGAAACTCCAACATGTGTGAACATAGCCCTAATTTCGCTGCAGACTTTTTCGCAAACAGTGAAGTTGCAGCAGCTGCTTCTGGCAGATCAGAGATGGTGAATCACTCGGGGACTGGGGTATCCAGCCAAGCCTCCTCTCTGCATCATCAACCTGTGTCTAGTAAACACACACAATGTAAGACAGAGGCATGGAATCTTTGTCTCCTAAGAGGGGATAGCAGTCAGGGCTGTGGAGTCGGAGCTAGTTTTGGCTGGAGCCGAAGTCGGAAAAAATTTACCGACTCCAACTCAGCTTTAAAAAAAATCTTAGAACAATTGAGTTTTGATATGAATTTTATAAGTTTTGCTAATCAATATATATTATGAGCAACATTCTAACAGGACACTGGCCCTATTAGATAAGGGTGGTCGAGGAAAAGTTGTCAGTCACAATTTGGCAGTTTGTTTCTAAGCTGAAAGAGTCCATTGTGTGGGGGGAGATCAGTGGTGTTCTCTCGCTGGGTGCTGGATGATTGTATATGAGCAGCAGTGTAATATGAAGATATCCTGTGTAATATAGCGGAGGAGGAGACATACTGTAAGTAGTGTAGCAGTAGCACTAACTGTCCTTAATGTGGTGTTTTTCTTAAGTGTTCTATGGCTGCAACAGGCTGTGTGTGTGTGTGTGTGTGTGCGCGCTATGGCTGCAGCAGGCTGTGTGTGCATATGCTATGGCTGCAGCAGGCTGTGTGTTTGTGTGCGCTATGGCTGCAGCAGGCTGTGTGTGTATATGCTATGGCTGCAGCAGGCTGTGTGTGTGTGTGTGTGTGTGCACGCAATGGTTGCAGCAGGCTGTGTGTGTGTGTGCGCACGCTATGGGTGCAGCAGGTTGTGTGTGTGCTATGGCTGCAGCAGGCTTTGTATGTGTGTGTATGTATTATGGCTGCAGCAGGCTGTGTGTATGCTATGGCTGCAGCAGGCTGTGTGTATGTGTGCTATGGCTGCAGCAGGCTGTGTGTGTGTGTGTGTGTGTGTGCTATGGCTGCAGCAGGCTGTGTGTATGTGTGCTATGGCTGCAGCAGGCTGTGTGTATGTGTGCTATTGCTGCAGCAAGGTGTGTGTGTGTGTGTGTGTGTGTGCGCGCTATGGCTGCAGCAGGCTGTGTGAGTGTGTGCTATGGCTGCAGCATGCTGTGTGTATGCTATGGCTACAGCAGGCTGTGAGTGTTTGTGCTAAGGCTGCAGCAGGCTGTGTGTGTATGCTATGGCTGCAGGAGGCTGTGTGTGTATGCTATGGCTGCAGCAGGGTGTGTGTGTGTGTGTGTGTGTGTGCCCCCTTGCTATGGCATGCCCCCACATCCACAGTGACCCCTCTATATCACTATGTGTGACATCTCTATTTCACTATGTGTGACCCCCCCTCTATATCCCTATGGCTGACCTCTATATAACAGGTATCTGGCATTGTTAGCCGTATTTCTGTGTGTATGGTGAATATTTATTTAGAAACTAAAAGACCAACCTGCTCCTTCTAGTCTAGTTGTAGTTTAGGACATGGAGGCTAGAGACTGGCTGCATCCACTGCACACACAGGAGAATCTGCTTTATATCTTCCCTCATTCCCTCAGAAAATGTCCAGGATCATGTAGGACATTAGGGAGAAGATGTTGAGCCAGTGTGATAAATTTCCCTGGTATATAACTGGCCATTTATGAAGGAGCAGGAGTCGAGAGTTAAAGTCGGAGCTGTGGCTTATCGGCTCCACAGTCCAGATAGCAGTAGGGTCAGGAGGCAATGTGAATTGGACCTTTAATGTTTGTAGGCTGTATGTATAGGCATCCATGAAGATCTAACAAACAATATGCTAGTGTGATACAGAATACTGATACAGTATACTGTTAATGGTATTGTAGATAAGCAAGTGAGTAGCTCATACAGACTGAAAAGTCCTCTTTAGGACTACTAATCTGACTGTGTGACACCCCTCCCCCCCTCCAAAAAAAAAAAAAAAGATCCCACATACAGCATACCAGTGTAATACAGTATACTGATACATTGCTCTATTAGCGGTGCAGTAGGTAGGCAAGTGAGTTGCTTAAACAGCCCCAGACACCCTCCTTTTTGGCGAGCAGGGGGAGCCTGGGAAAATGTAACTGCATTTATGCTACATTTTATTGTATCTGTTACAAGAGTGTCAGGACTTGGGGACTGGAGGACACGAGAAAGGTGATGCCCTAGCACTGACACCCGCCCTGCTGTCCCTGTCTAATTATCTCAACTGCCCTAAATGACAGCGGATAACTGGTCGACTGTCTCTGGCCTGTATAGGTGTGACAGAAAACGAGGAAAAGACAAACAAACACAATAATACAAAGTCAGGAATCCGAGTTAGCAACAACTGGTCAGTGCAGTACCAAAGCGTAGTTAAAAGAGTAGTCAAAAAGCCAAAGCCAAAATCCAAGAACCGGAACAACAATTAGAAGGAACACTAGGTCAAGAAAACACTCAGGAACCGAGGCTCTATCGCAGGCAAAGAAGGACACACAGGGGAAGATACTAAAGGAGACTAGCGTCCCAGCCCCAGGAGGGGATTAGTGCTGAGACTCCAATTCCCTTAATACAACAGAAGCTGACTGGTGCTGACAGCAACCTATCTATCTATCTATCTATCTATCTATCTATCTATCTATCTATCTATCTCCTATCTATCTATCTATCTATCTATTCTGAACCATCCTCACCAACTCAATTAGAAACAAAAGCATAAAATACCTTAAAACAAGTGTATAAAATGCATCCCAAAAACGACATCTATTACAATCACGCTGATTTGCAAGCTTTTTTCGGGAGTCTTTTTACAGGCAGCCTATACACATTGTTTTTATAACCATGTAAATATACCTTAAAAGAGACACACATATCTAATTCTCCTGCTCGACCTCATAGTCTGTTGCTACCATAGATTTATTGTGCTTATGAAGTTAGTTTCTTTTTGTGGTAGCGCCATGACAGTACCTTGGCCACGACAGCAGAGAAACATGTGAAAGGCTTCAAAATAAACAAGAACATAATTGCTATTCTTCTGTATGCAGATGGAAGCCATAGGCTAAATTGTATTGTGGTCGGAAAGTATGAAAAACCAAAGGCTTTCAAAAACACTCCTTTGAAGAAAACCAGAGGAACATATGGATAACTGCACAACTTCAAGGACATTAGTAAAAGACGTTCTCCTATCTGCAAGGCGTATCTAGCACAATATCAGTAAAATACAAGGGACTTCTTTAGTGCTACTGGTGGTCCATAGTTTTTTCATTAATAATTCGTAATTATTATCCTTTACTAATTAACTTTGTTTTGGTTGCCGAAACCAAGAGCCATTGTACTGTAGCAGATGTTAAAGTGAATGTACCAGCAGTATTGCCCCCAGTGGGATGAAACCGCCACCCCTCTGTGATGCGGCTCTATAAATTCTAAAGGAGCTGCGACAAAAAAAGGACTGCGGTTTCAGCTTCCCTGCGCCATCAACGTTCTATCCATGTGAAAAATGTTGGGTTCCTTTTCTCCTGCAAGAAGCTTTTGTGCTAAAGCAAGCTGATCTCATAGCTGTTTGCAACAATGGTTCCAAGGATATGTCTGCTTGCTAGGCAAAGAAGGTGGAATGTAGTGCCCAATGTGTCTTCACTGGAAGGTGCCAATTGGTGCAAAGTACAGAGACCCCATGAGGATAACCAATTATGCCAACTTTACTGAGACAGGCCAGGCAACAGTCATACCATTATATTGAATATGATTGCTGTATAATAAAGTGTTGGGTATTATATAATGCCAATGGGCAATAGAGAGGGTTAGTAGCATATACCTACAAATATGGCCCATGGACTTATGTCTGAGTGTAGTTGTACATTTTAGTTATCTGCATCTGAGTACAAATAAATATATATTTATATACAGTACAGACCAAAAGCTTAGACACATCTTCTCATTCAGAGTTTTCTGCATTTTCATGACTATGAAAATTGTAGATTGTAGCGGCATGCTATTCCATCCGGTTTGCGTTTAGTTGGACCATCATTTATTTTTCAACAGGACAATGACCCCAAACATAACTCCAGGCTGTGTAAGGGCTATTTAACCAAGAAGGAGAGTGATGGGGTGCTACGCCATATGACCTGGCCTCCATAGTCACCAGACCTGAACCCAATCGAGATGGTTTGGGGTGAGCTGGACCGCAGAGGGAAGGCAAAAGGCCAACAAGTGCTAAGCATCTCTGGGAACTCCTTCAAGACTGTTGGGAGACCATTTCAGGTGACTACCTCTTGAAGTTCATCAAGAAAATGCCAAGAGTATGCAAAGCAGTAATCAAAGCAAAAGGTGGCTACTTTAAAGAACCTAGAATATTGTTTCACACTTTTTTGTTAAGTATACTATATAATTCCACATGTGTAATTCATAGTTTTGATGCCTTCAGTGTGATTCTACAATTTTCATAGTCATGAAAACACAGAAAACTCTTTGAATAAGAAGGTGTTTCCAAACCATTATACAACAGGTTTGAAAGGCATAGGAGGATTTGATATGAATTTGCCAGCTATGTTTGTACATTTCCAGGATGATAGGTTAAGTGGATTATAAATAAAGCTTAAAATTTGGACATGTATCTCTTCTGTGCACACTGTAGAATATATGTATTACGTGCAATATAAAGATCATTCAAGAGTCTTATGTTGATGTGTGTCTCGCAAGTATGTAGCATCTGCTGGCAGCGTTTCCTCTGGGAGTGCCATCAGAGCAGAGTTCCGGATGTTCTTATTTATTGAACACTCTCTCTTAAAGAAAAACAATTTAAAGTACAATTTGTAGTTTATTCCTGTTTGAGATCAGAGGCTCTTTATTTACTGTATTTACTTTCTGTATTAAAAAAAAAAAAAAAAAAACTAAAACATTTTCATGTAGGAAGGAAACTTAACAAAACCCTGAGTTTGTCGCTCCCAAGACGAGTCCATGGAGCTCTGCACGGAGCATGGACAGGTAAGGATAACATGTTTATTATTTTTATATGCACCTGCAGCAATGTATAAAAAAGACCGACCGCCAAACAACCCCTTTAAAGCTACAATCTTGGGCATGTACAATTTATATGCAGTCTGCTACCTGTCCTTAGTGATAGATTTTACATGGTTGGTGATAATTGTCTGAATGCTAGTTAGACTATAGATAGCAAGTAAGAAATTGTGATCTGTGAACTAAACATAACATAGGACTCTTTTAGTCATAGGTTTGGGGGTATCAAGATACAATACTATTACCAAAACCATCAGGCATAGAGGTCCGGGGAAAAATGCCCCCTTAGTAAACCTGACTCTTAACATTTCAAATTTGTCAGGTTTACTAAGGGGCCATTTTTCCTCGGGCGAGCAGGGGGCATCTGAGAAAATACACGAGTCTCCGATTGACTTTTATGGGATTTGATTCTCAATTACAACGATATGTAACTTGTCTAACTTTTTTTTTTTTTTATGGCTTTTAAAAAATTTAAACCTTTAAAAAGTATATATATATGTTCCTTAAAGTTGCTCTATTCCCAGGCCTATAGCACTTTTATCCTTTGGTCTATGCGGCTGTGTGAGGTGTCATTTTTTGCGCCATGATGTGTTCTTTCTATCGGTACCTTGATTCCCCCTGGGGGACTTCTAGTATTACTTCACTGATCTCTCATACAGATCTATGAAGTTTTGCTATACTGCATAGATCCATGAGATCTGTGCTCTATTGCTTTCCGCCGCTGCAGCCGAAAGCAATAGAGTGCTGAGCCGGGATCGGCGCCATTACGGCGCAGACCCCACCGCGTGACTTCCCTCTGAGCTCCCCTAGTGGCACCAGGACGTTCAGTAACGTCCTGGTGCCGCTAGGGGTTAATTGAAGTGTGACACTGACTTTAAAGAGGATGTACCACCAGGTACATCCTCTTTAGGCTGAACCGAAGGATCGAACAGTGCCATCACAGGGAAGCCGGTGCTGCCGTCCGTTTTTCGGACCACAGCCCGGTTTCCGGGCAAGGCGCCATTCTATGCACCAGAACCAGCAGGTTCTCAAGCACTGGAGGCCGGCCGGGCCGCTCCCAATGGGAGGGAATTCCCTCCCCTGTATGATGCGGCTCCATTCATTCTAAGGGAGCCGCGTCATACAGGGGAGAGAATTCCCTCCCACTGGGGGTGGCCCGGCCTACCTCCACTGCTTGAGCACCGGCCGGTTCTAGTGCATAGAACGGACCGTGGCACCGGCTTCCCCATGATGGCGCAGTTCGATCCGTCGGTTCAGCTTAAAGAGGATGTACCATCTTTTCCTCTTTAAGGGAAAAGATGGTGTCAGAGCTTTGCATATCCTTTCTTCCAGGATTTCCAGTAAGTTTCCGCACAGACGACCTACAGTTTACAGCAAACGTAATGGAAAAGTTTAGACATCAAAGACAATTTTACTCTTAGTTCTCGTATAACTTGACAGATCATAAAGATTGGTTTTCCCCTAAAAGTGTAAAGGGGTTGTACTGCTATTCCCTTGCTGGCACTTGTACTCCACCACTCCAGCCCCCCTTGTGCTTACACGTAGCAGGCCCACTCATAGTGGCTATAGCAGTGTCCCATTGATGCCAGTGAATTGTTGGGCACAAAAAGGGGCCCTGGTCAAACGAGTTTACTTTAATTCTGTTGATATAAACTTTTAGGGTAAATTCACACGGGCAGATCCGCTGGGAGTCTCAAGCACGAAATTCGCAGCTAATCTGCTAAACACGGATAAGCTTCGGATTTCATGCGTGCGACTCCTGGCGGATCCGCCCGTGTAAATTTATCCTTGAGCTATGTTCACACAGTCTAATACAACAACCGTTGTTTGAGATGGCAGTTGGTTTTGAGTGTCAAACAACAGCCGATTTGTTAAGTGTTCCTCCAGCCAATATTGCAATATCAGCCGTAGGAACATTATTTTTCACCCATAGAATCTGCTGGCCGTATGGGTGTGAATGAAAACCATTTAACCATTGACTTTCATTCATACTACGGCCTGAAGAACGGCCACACAGTGTGTAAACAGTCTGTTTTCTATTGCAGTTTTTTTTTTTAACTACGGCCGTTGAAAACAGACATGTAGTTAATGCTGTAACTGTGTGCACAATAACGGGCGTCGTTCTATTGAAATCAATAGAACTCAATTAATTCGGAACCTTGCGGCCTTTGTTTCCAATGACTACTACGGCTGTAGTTTCCCGAATTCATTACACTGTGTGAACATAGCCTTATAGTGACATACATTTGCATTTATATTGGAAATAGGTCAAAGCTAAAATTCTAAGTAGGAAAGATGTTTTCCCTCTCGTGCTTACATTCTTTCTTTTTGAATAACAGCCTGGCAAAAAGGTTAGAAGTGTATGAATAACTGGTGATTGTTTATTACAGACGTGATAAATCAAGTATCACATGTTGAAGAGATTTGGAGGCTTTTTCTCTGTTTACACGTTCACTTTCTCTATTTGGCTTTTACATTATTTTACATATAAGAAATAGCAAAACAAAAAGAAATGTTAATATTTACTTTATCCGACCTATTTGTACATATTTACAGATTTCTTTAGGGTTAGAAAAATATTTGTTTACTTTTGAAATGTTTTCTGAACAGTCATTTACTAGGTTCACATCTGTGCTAGAAGCAGTTTTCAGGGCCCCCATTGCAGAATCGGGTCTGTTGTATGATGAAAAACGAGAGCCCGGTGGATGCCATTGACTTTAATGGGGTCTGTAGAGTATTCGGGCAGTGTCCCTTATTTCACTCTGGCCAGCTCAACAAATACAGTAGCTTAGGATGCCCTGATTACACAACTTCTTACAGTTTATTGATCCCTCTCATTTCCAAGATATTTTGGCTTTTAGTTTGTCAAATATTTCAGGAAATGGTTATATAGATGTAAACTTGAAGGAGAAGTCCAGTGAATATGATAAATAAAATTCTCAACCCAAATGTATATAAGATGATAATACAAAGCTATTACTGATTCTGCAAACTTAATGTACTTTCAGCTCCTTCTCTTGCCATCTGACGTAGTGTAGTCCTATCCAAATTAATTCCGTCATGACCCACTGTTTCTTTATGGGCGCCATTTTGAATTGTGATGAGTTGCATCATCTACTGTATGTAGGTGTCACTGCATCAGGACAGCTACTCCCTCCTCACTCGGCTGGGAGGTTCTACAGTGGGACATGTAGGATTTGAACAGCACACTCGTAGAGCAGCGGTTCCGATCTCAAAGGCTATGGACAACAAGGTACACTGGGTCCCTTATTTTAATAAGAACGGCTTTTGTTAGTGATTTAAACAATGGCTGAATTCACTATGGGGAACAGCAGCCACTGTGCACATAATTTACTGCACAAGCCTATGGCTGTTGTTATTACAAAGTGTGAACATAGCCTTAACCCTTTGAGGACCAGGCCCAAAATAACCCAGTGGACCGCGCAAATTTTGATCTTTGCGCTTTCGTTTTTCCCTCCTCCCCTTCTAAGAGCTCCAGCACTTTCAGTTTTCTATCCACAAGCCATGTTAATGCTTGTTTTTTACAGGAATAGTTGTACTTTGTAATGGCGTCTTTCATTTTACCATAACATGTATGATGGAATCCCAAATATATTATTTATGAAGATATAAATAGGTGAAATCGTAAAAAAGAATGCAATATGGTAATGTTTGGGGGGTTCCTGTGTCTACGTAATGCACTATATGGTAAAAGCGACATGATACTATTATTCTATAGGTCAGTCCGAACACAACCATATGCAGGTTACACAGATTCTCTAATGTTATATATATTTTTTTAAATGAAAACCTTTTTTGGCAATTAATTATAAATAAAATAGCCCAATTGTGACGCTTATAACAGTTTTATTTTTTCACCTATGAGGCTGTATGGGGTGTCATTTTTTCCGCCATGATCTCTAGTTTTTATTAATACCATATTTGTGAAGATCGAACGTTTTGATCACTTTTTATAAATTTTTTTTTATATATAATGTAACATTAAATCGGTAATCCGCACACTTTTTTCCCTCTTTTCGTATACGCCGTTCACCGTTTGCAATGACGCTTGTTATATTTTAATAGATTGGACAATTACGCACGCTAAGCATGTGAGAGACCTCCGGTGGTCCGTTTTAACGATCGGGACCCCCGCAGTAACACTGCGGGGGTCCGGATCAGTAAGTTACAGGGGACTCCCCCTGTCACTTACACTTAAACGTCGCGGTCGCGCCGCAATCGCGGCATTTAAGGAGTTAATGACACGCGGCAGCGCGATCGTTGCAGCGTGTCATCACCGGTGAGGTCCCGGCTGCTGATTGCAACCGGCCCCCACCTGCTATGAAGCGCGCTCCACTCCGGAGCACGCTTCATAGCCGGAGAAACACCCAGGATGTATAGTTACGCCCTAGGTTGTCTGGGGACAGACTTCCATGGCATAACTATACGCCCTGGGTCGTCTAAGGGTTAAAGCAAATATGTTATCAGAAAATTACCAATTGTTTAAATCAAGTTTTATACCGATGTTAAACATATTTTGTAAGAATTCTTAATTTTTTTTGCAGGTTTCTTTCTTGTCGCTAGTTATAAAACTAAGCTCAGATTTCCAGTTCTGTCTGTGGTGATAAGAAGGAAGCAATTGTGCAGCATCACAGTGAAAAACAGTTTGGGCAAGATGGAAGCCCCCATAATAATATACAAACAATGAAATAAAAAAAAAATACTGAAAATAGAAGTGAAAACAGAGGATCGCCAAGGTGTCAGGTGTTGGTATTTCACCAGTGATCAATAAACTATTTAGAATGTTAAAATTTTCACTTTATGTTACTTAACATTATTGGCAAATACTTTAATATGAAAAAGGTTTTTAGACTTTATTATGGACCCGTGTAGACATGTATCTTTGTAGGGAAGGGGTAACAGGGCAGCTTTGCATTTGAAAGTACTTTTCTAAACAGTGTAAATTGTATTGGTAAATGAAATGACGTCAGTAGTGTTTAAACTAGAAATGAACGACCGAACAGGCCGTCCGCATTCACAGTGATGTCTTGGTGACCAAGTTTATGTTTATCCAACTGCTTTTACTTTGGAGCTGACCACAAATTTTATTATGATACTGAAGTTGCGGATGATGTCATAACCAACTCATGACCACCTTGTAAAACACCCTTACGGTAGACCTTAAATAAATAATTTATCGCTGAATAGTCTATAGTAGAGCTGTACCGTAACTTTCCTACATTATGAAAAACTGAGATAGCGGACAGCCTTGCATTATATATTACATTAATTGTAGAATATTTGTAGCTGAAGAGTCTTGACATAATTAAGCAACATTTCCAGTACAAATAGTAACATACTTACGATTTACAGTACTTCTAAGGTATCAAGAGACTCAAGTATATACTAGACAGAAAGGTTGTCGATTGCAAGGGAAGGATTCCAAATAGTGACCACCAATGATCTTATACCTATGGAGAGCTGTATAATAATGTGTAATGTTTATAGTATTGCTCCTATTTATTAAATATTTAAATTATGTAAAAAAAATCCAGCGGGGGGGATCATTTCTCCTACACCAATCATAATGCGTTCCAACCACAGTGGAAATCACAAACCCATTACTCCCCCAGTAAAAAATGGTGGTGTGGTTTCCACCACATTTCATGCACATATGTGGAAACCCAGCCTATAGCTATGTATTTGGGTCAGATTTATTTCAACCAAAACCAGGGGGTTAAAAACATAGAAACTGCAAATGTTTTCATTACATTTTTTCTCTGTTGTTTTCACTCCATGAAATACTGACCAAAATACTAATATTGACCAAAATACTATGTGTGAACATAGTATTAAACTGATCAAACACACACAGGTCTCTACACTGAACAAATGACCTCTTCCAAATAATGGCTCAAGGATACATAGTTTTCTCAGTGTTTCTACACCAACAATCAATGCATAAGAACCTAGGGCAGGGATGGGGAACTTTTGGCCCTCCAGCTGTTGCAAAACTATAGTGCCACCATGCCTGGACAGCCAAAGCTAAAGCGAGTTTTAATTCTGCAACAGCTGGAGGGCCGAAGGTTCCCCTTCCCTGCCCTAGGGCTTTTACTTGGTCTTCTTCCACTTCTTCCACCCTAGAATCAACAAAAGATCCTGCAGTAAGCGCTGAAGGCTTCTATGCTGTGCAATCCTGTTTCTCCATTTTAGCATCCACATCCATCGAGTGCACGGGAATCGACCAGGTATTAAGGGATTAGCCAAAACAGCATAAACAATAGGCATTCACTGTCACATGTAGAACCACTAAATGGTATTAATAAGTAGGTAACTGCCTGAGCCGTAATGCTACCTCAATATAACTAAAATAAACCGAACAAACAAAAACTGAATAATGTAGCAATAATTTTTATTTAAAGGGGTACTCCAGCGCTGATTTAAAAAAAAAGAATCAATCAAACATAGTTTGCCCACTTACCATCTCTCCTGAATCTGTCTCCGTTTGAATTTCCGGCTGTTTGCAGGTCCCTTAAGCTCCAGTTGGTGGCTTCATTTTTTCTTTACTTCCTTGTTTTGGCTTTCCCATGATGCACTTTGCCTCCTGCGATGTCTAACTGACTGTAAATATGTTAGATGGCTTGGAGCATGTTCAGCCAATCAGAGCAACCTGTGTCATCTGACAAAGGGAGGCTGGCTTAACAGTATTTAAACCCGCCTCCCTCTTGATGTAATTGTCACAAAATGGCTGCAACAGAAAAGTCTGGGATCAACAGTCATTAGGTAAGAATGAGGGGAAAAGATGGGGAAAGGGGGCAGTTAGGTGATTGAAGCATATTACAGAGTTATATAACTTTGTAATGTGTTTCAATTACTGGGAAAAAGCTTTTCGCTGGAGTACCCCTTTAAGCATGATAAAAATACATAATAAAAAAAAAAATAATCACACACTATAAAAACAGGGTGGCAATCGTGGAGAGATATTAGATGTCACATGACCATAAAAAGCAGTTCATATAAAAGAACACTGGGACCGCGTGTAAAGTGCTGAGTGCATAACAAATCAAATGAGGATAAGCCGCGTATTCACTATAGAAACCCTTCCCATCCCATATCTGAACCACAGCAATATTACCAATCTCACAGAGTCTGTTCACTCTCCAGGACGCTTTGTGCTTTTTCACAGCCCATTCACTGATGCCCGTTCACTTGTCCACACCAGAGGACCGCTATGTATATACAATACATGTTTTGCTACTTCATTGGTGAGTGCCAGGGTATTCTTTCTTACCCCTGTTGGTTCGATGTGCGGGGCTGTTGCACTAAGTTGAGCACCATCCGTAGCCTGGACATTGGGGCTATTTGATTTTATTGGACACTAGCAGCTGCAGTAGTGCCAAGGAACTCTTTTTACATACTGATAGTCTGATACATATATTTATATTTTTTTTCAATAACTATGTAATATGATTCTCTCCCACCTATGCCAGCATATAAAAAGATTTTAATTTTACCTTCATTGATTTGTAATTTAGAAAATGTAATGTCACTTCTTAGTTTCACACAAACTGTCAGGACAAACTTATATGAGCTTTGGATTCCATGAAAATTACCATCCACTGTAGGCACATTGTACGGACTGCGTACTGCAGAGGTGGTGTATGTGTATACTGCCACCTAGCAGTTGTACATAGATTAAGGAAAACATTTCTCTGCCTGGTGTAAGGTGCTTAGAAAACTATATAAGATATTCATCCTCTATTTACAGTTAGAGGAAAATGTAACCATATCAGTTTATTTCATGTGTCCCTATTATGAAGGTTTATGTGTCCTTTAGTGCTTTTACAGACTGCTCTTGTAGTCTGTATTTAATACTCCTAATCCATCTTGGTGATGCAGTCTGTATCTTTATAAATGAGGGACACAAACTTTTAGAATAGAGACACTTGTTAATACACAGCAATCTCACGCTGGATAGAGCATGATCACTTTGTATTGACAGAGCGGAGGGAAGATCATGGGAGCCGATGCCACTACTCTGCATGCCCGGAAGTACGGGCTCGTGATGACTCTTTTGAAAAGAGGTCATAAAGAGATACAGAAATATATTTTAAAGTGACACTACCCACAATCTGACCCCCCCAAACCACTTGTACCTTCATATAGCTGCTTTTAATCCAAGATCTGTCCTGGGGTCCGTTCGGCAGGTGATGCAGTTATTGTCCTAGAAACTGCTTTAAAACTTGCAGCCCCGTGCCCAACGGCCGTGGCTTAGAATCTCTTTGCCCTAACTTTGCACCACCCCTCCGTCCCTCCTCCCCACCCTCTTCATCATTAGGAATGCCACTGGAACATTTTTTCCATGCTGAACATTGCACAGGTGCCTTAACGATCCAGCCCTTGTGCCGGGCTAACACAGGTGGGGAATAGGAGACAATCTGCCTGGAGCATTCCTAATGATGAGGAGGGTAGGGAGGAGGGACAGAGAGGGTGTGCCAGCCTAATGCATACACAATCTAGGCCACTCCGGTTGGGCATTGGGCTGCAAGACAATAACTGCATCACCTGCCGAACGGACTAAAGGACAGATCTTGGATTAAAAGCAGCAATCCGAAGGTACCAGCGGTTTGGGGGGGGGGGGGGTCGGATTGTGTGTACAGAGTTGCTTTAAATGCAGGCGCAAAATTTCATATTTAGCAGGGAAAAAAAACAATGTCAATAATTAGGATTTTATAACAGCAGAGTATTAAAAAAGTAAATATCATCTACTGTAAGTTCTCTATTAACTAAGAGGGTTGGATGGGGGGGCTCTGTTACTGTGAATATAAGATGAGGAAAAAGAAGCAAAAATTGGCAGCACCCCTATGCCTCTATTCACACTGTAGGTTGCACGCTGCATGTGGCTTAAGTATAGAAAAAAAAAAAACAGAAAGTGCAAAAGCAACCTACAGGTTCAAGTGCTTACTGTACATACCCCCCCCCCCCCAGTGTACACACAATAAAAACCTGCTCTATAGTTTTTAAAAGATGAGGATCTCAGCAAACCATTTTATCAGAGTGTACCATGTCACCATGTTAAAGGGGTATTCCGGCGGTGATAAATAAAAAAAAAAACAATCAACATAAACATAGATTTTACATATAACGTCCCTTCTGAGTCTGTCTCCGTGTGAATTTTCCACTGTTTGCAGGTCTCTGATGCTCCAGTTGCTGGCTTCATTCAGGGCCAGTTTTAGACTAAATGTGTCCCTGGGCAAAGTTAAAGGTGGGGCCCCATATGCTGAAATATTGTAGCAATAATTTAAGGTCCCCATACATTTTACACTTTTGTTGGTGGTACCTGCTGCTCGTGGTGGGTTCGGCCATCAGTGTAAGGTGTATGGGGCTCTGTGGACAGTCTGACAGATGACATCAGTGGACATAAGGGGTCGGGCGTGATGGAAAATCAACATCCAACCTCTTTGTTCTCAGAGAGATAAGCCGCCATCAGATCTGTCTGGCTAGAGCTTATCCCTCTTATAGAGAACACAGGAACACTCATCTGTGCAGAACATTCCTGTGTATGGGGAGGATGGGGCCAGATGGGAGAGATAATTGTCTTCTGAAGGACTGTTCAGCCAGCAGTTATTGGAAGTGTACGGCCACTTTAAGGGCCGTGTTACACGGCCTGATATTCCGGAGAAGTGAGCGCCAATCTAGTAGAATGGAGCTCGCTTACAGAGCCTACTACATGGCTCAATTATCGTGCAGCAAAGGCTGTATATATATATATATATATATATATATATATATATATATATCATTAGTGATGTCTGTGCAGCCCTTGCTGTATATAGTGAACAATAAAGATATATACTACCTGACCACGTTTCCCGGTGTCCTCCGGCCGTGTCTGTGGGATCCCCCAGTCACCGCAGCTGCAGCTCTCACTTCTGGTCCCCTCTCTGAAGTGATCGGCCGCTCAGACAATCACTGGCCGTAACAAACAGACAAAGCCTGAGGACACCGGGGGACGTGATAAGGTAAGTAACAGCTTTATTATGTTATACGCACAATCAGCAGCCAATGATTTTTACACTTGCCAAAAGACAATGATCAGTTGATGACTGTAGTCTTTATTACACAGAGCGATATCGTCCGGATTTGGACAATTTTCGCTCCGTGTATTAGGCCCTTACTCACATTGAGTTAGTTCAGAAGGTTACATGCCAGGACTGCCGCTACAGGGCAGGACTGCCGCTACATGCCAGGACTGTCGCTACATGCCGGGACTGCCGCTACTGTACATGCCAGGACTGCCGCTACTGTACATGCCGGGACTGCCGCTACTGTACATGCCGGGACTGCCGCTACTGTACATGCCAGGACTGCAGCTACTGTACATGTCGGGACTGCCGCTACTGTACATGCCGGGACTGCCGATACATGCCAGGACTGCCGCTACATGCCGGGACTGCCGCTACTGTACATGCCAGGACTGCCGCTACTGTACATGCCGGGACTGCAGCTAATGTACATGTCGGAACTGCCGCTACTGTACATGCCGGGACTGTCGATACATGCCAGGACTGCAGCTACTATACATGCCAGGACTGCAGCTAGTGTTGTAAACACAAAAACTATTCATATGCTTTGTTTTAAAAAAATGTTTAAAAAACTATATCAGGGCCAAATATTACCTCCATACTGTTATTGAAGAAAACACACTATGTGTTTTCTTCCACCGCATAATGACACTATATACACTATATACAGACCAATATTAGCACCACACCATAACCGCCACATAATGACACTATACACTCTATATACAGACCAATATTACCGCCATAGAGTGACCACCACATAATGACTCTATATATGCACTACATGCTGACCAATATTATGTGGTGGTCAGTCTATGGCAGTAATATTGGTCTGTACAGTGTGTATATAGAGTCATTATGTGGTGGTCACTGTATGGCAGTAATATTAGTCTGTATATAGAGTCATTATGTGGTGGTCACTCTATAGCGGTAATATTGGTCTGTATATAGAGTCATTATGTGGTGGTCACTCTATAGCGGTAATATTGGTCTGTATAGTGTGTATATAGAGTCATTATGTGGTGGTAACTCTATGGCATTAATGACTCTATATACAGACTAATATTACCCCCATACAGTGACCGCCACATAATGACTATATACACACTATATACAGACCAATATTAGCACCATAGAGTGACCACCGCATAATGACACTATATACAGACCAATAATAGCACCACACCATAACCGCCACATAATGGCACTATACACTCTATATACAGACCAATATTACTGCCATAGACTGACCGTCAAATAATGACTCTATATACACACTATATACAGACCAAAATTACTGCCATAGAGTGACCACCACATAATGACTCTATATACAGACCAATATTACCGCCATAGAGTGACCACCACATAATGACTCTATATATGCACTATATACTGACCAATATGAGGTCAGTCTATGGCAGTAATATTGGTCTGTATAGTGTATATAGTATCATTATGTGGTGGTAACTTTATGGCATTAATGACTCTATATACAGACTAATATTACCCCCATAGAGTGACCACCACCTAAGGATTGAATATCACCTTATTTTTTTCTCAATAAAATACACGGTATTACCTTAGTGACATCATCATACACTATACATAGGAGCTGCAGCCAATCACCGGCCTCAGTGATCTCCTGCAGCAATTACATAGGACTGATGAGGCCAGAGAATGGCTGCAGCTCCTATACACAGTACATTCACTTCTACACTTCTGCTGGACAGTGGAGTCAGCAGTGCTCATATATATATATATATATATATATACATATACACCAGGGGCGCCTGGGCCCCCCAACCCACTGTAACTATGGCAGCACTATCCTGGCGTTCATAGTACAGTATAGATAATGTCATAATGTCCTGATTTGTGCAAAATTGCCATTAAAAAACTGTGATTTTTTTGCAAATCATGGCGGAAGTGTAGCCAGGAGACAGTACACCACTGAAAGTATAAGTCTTTTTGGGTGGTCATGGACCCCCCAGGAGCTCAGGGCCCTGGGCTGCCGCACGGAACGCCCCTATTATAATCCACTACTGATACACACACATCCCTCATACACCTACATCCATACACATTTCACACTACATACACAGTATACTTACTACCTCTAGAAGCATGCTGGGAGTAGTGGTGCATCCACACATGTCCATGCAGCAGCAGCAGGCTGGGATCCTCACACCGCGGCCTGCAGCCCTCTCCTCCATGTCCCGACTGCTGTAATATTACACCATGTGACACAGGGGAGGTCACATGGTGTAGTGAAGCTGGAGGGAGGGGGAGAGGGGAGCACCACACCGGAGCAGAGCGTCCTGTAGCCTCTGTGTGACCCCTGATAGCTGTAGCCAGGGATCATTCACAGACGCTGCAGGACCCTCCCACTGTGCTCCTGCCCCTGACACATTATGTAATTGCCGTAGGGGGCCCCCGGGGGATGGGGGCCCTAGTCAAGTGCCCTGTTTGCCCCCCCCCCCCCCCCCCCTAACGCCGGCCATGGCTTCATTTTTTCTTTACTTCCTGGTTTGGGCTTTCCCATGATGCACTTTGTCTCATGTGATGTCTAACTGACTCTGTAAAACTGTTAGATGGCTTACAGCTTGTTCAGCTAATCAGAGCTAAGTAACCTAAGTCACCTGACAAAGGGAGGCTGGCTTAACAGGGCTTAGTCCCACCTCCCTCTTGATGATGTCATTGTCACAAAATGGCTGCCACAGAGCAGTCTGGGGTCAACAGTCATTAGGTAAGAATGAGTTTACTTCCCTTCCTGGTGGGGGATTGAGGGGGAAAGAGGGGCAGATAGGTGATACAAGCGTATTACAAAGTTATATAATTTTGTAGTGTGTTTCAATTACTGGGAAAAAGCTTTTTGCTGAAGTACCCATTTAAGGTATCCTCTGCCCCGTTGTAGGCTTATGTTAGTCCAGGAGAGGCCATTGCTACTGTGAGAATGCTAGAGTAGGACCATGTTTCTGAGGACACCTTAACGTGGCGACATGGTACACTCTGTTTGATCAAATAGTTTGCTAAGATCATAATTTTTCTATATTTATAGAGCATGTTTTTATTGTGTATACACCGGGGGAGTATATACAGTAAGCACTTGCACCTGTGGGTAGCTGTTGCACTTGTTTTTTGCCTGAATATAAGACGAGGAGCATATAAGTGAAAAGTTATAGAGGTTGTCCATGGACAGAATTTATTTTACTTGGCGTATTGCCATACCCACCCACACAAATACACACACAGCTGCTGTTCCAGTGCCTGCTATTCACTTCTGTTTCCTGGTTCCTGTGAAGTATTGTCCCTCAAAGAACTGAAGTACTGTTTTCTTAGCCATTTGAGCAAGAAAATTTGACAAGCAGGTACCAGGGGTTATCAGAGCAGACACTACAGGGTATCAGAGTAGGTAAGTATGACTTTTATTTTATTTTTAATGTACCTTCAGCGAAATATAGAAAAGAAATTTTGTCCCCGAGACCACCCTCCCCCTTCCATAGAGTTATAATGTATGTTACACAGCTCATATGTAAGTATATAATGTATACATTACATGAGTGATTTTGAGAAACAGCTTGTGGTTACATTACTGAAATGCCTTTACAGTACTGTGGGTCTTCATTGGATACAGTCAACAATCTTGTCATCAGACACCTCACTAACTGCAGAGATGGGTTTCTTTTATGTAAAATGTGAGATGTAAAGACTACAGGGTAATTCTGTGCATATTTTGGACTATAAAAATGGTTGTGCAAAATGTCCAAATTACGCTCCCCCAGCCCTGTCTTTTGCTTGCTGAGTCTTCCCGGCTGCTTGTATTTACATTCCTGTATGACACATGCTCCTTTTTCTCTAGATAGCACACTGCAGCCAATCACTAGCCTAGACAGTGGATGTGAAATAAACCATCTTTGCAATTTACATTAATAATTATTTATGTTAGTTTACAGAGATGAGCCAAATTTTTAAAAGTTCATTTCGTCAAGTTTGGCGTAAAACCTTAAATGCACAACACTAAGGCTATGTTCACACTACCTAAAAAACACGGCTGTATTTCATAACAACAGCCGTGTTTGCGCAAATAACGGCCATTATTTAGTGTGAACCCACATTATTTAGTGTGAGCCTAAAACAGTAAAACTATGGCAGCTAAAATAGTGGGACTGTTGGCGGTGTTTTGCTGTGAACCTCTCATACAAAATGTGCGTTCTTTCACTGCGAAAAAATTATTTTTAATGTCACATTGCTTTCTATGGGTGAATCTGCTATTTGTGGCATACCACTCCCCCCCCCCCCCCCCCCCAAAAAAAAAAAAAACAGCACTAGGAAAGTCTGCTAAAAAGCTGCATCTTCTCCTCTGTGTTTACAAAGTAAAACCACAGTAGAGGAAAGTATGGCGGCAGGTTGGCAGTGTGGTGCAAGTGGTCGTAAATGAGGTGCTTACTGGGAATCCGGCTGTCTACAAATCCTTATGGGGTGGCCTGACGAGGATGAGGAGCACTGGCATCCATGAGTCCTTATGGGGTGGCCTGTGGAGGAGGAAAACATGCCAACATGTCCCTTTCCACCCCTACCCAGCTACAGGGAGTAAGTTTGGTTCCGGCTGTTATGAGGAGCCAGATTGACGCCGTACACCGCCATTTTACCAGGGGAATTGAAGCTCAAGTGACTTGCATCCAAAGAGGTTGTCAAGCTATGAGCGTGCAGCATTCCTAGAAGAGCCCCGAACTTTTGGGAACGCTGCATGCTTATAGTTTTATAAGCATGCAGCATTCCCAGAAGTCCGGGAAGTTCAGTTCTTTCGTCTCTAGTTATCATGCTTTAAAACAAAGCTATACTTACAGCCTTGGATTACGAGCATAATTCATTCCAAGACCGTGCTTGCTTGTAATCCAAATCACTGAAACCAAAGCAAATTTTCCCATAAGAAATTACTGAAATGCGGACAATTGGTTCCACACCCCAAAAATAATGATTTTTTTATTCTGAATAACATGTAAGACAAATGAAACAAACATTTAGAAACAGCTGAATATGTCATATTATAGGTCACTGTAGAGTATAGCAATCAGCATGTGGAGTATAGTAAGTGCATAAACCTGAAAGAACAGCAGCAGTTTTTAGATACAGGATGGAACTGCAGATCCCTATAATGCAGTAGCGTAGTACAACAGGATAGAATAGGGAAGCAGGGCTGCTGTCAGAGGTCTGTGTGGTCACATAACAGCAATGGGGAAGGGGTGTGTGTTCAGCATGGACCAATCAGGAAGTGAGAATCACAGAGCTGTGCAGGAGGAAAGTGACAGAAACCTTTCTATACAGCAGTGTGAATGGCTGAGTGTAAGTGCAGGCACATTATAGTAGCAGTGCATATAGCTGAGTGTGAGTGTAGGCACACTACAGTAGCAGTCTGTATAGCTGAGTATTAGTGCAGGCACATTATAGCAGCAGTGTTAATGGCTGAGTGTGAGTGCAGACACATTATAGCAGGAATGGAGAGGATGGGAAACACAAGGGCTGACAGAGACTGCAGGGAGCATGGACTGCAGGAATGAGCAGAGCAGATGTGGGCACAAACATGCAGCACTTTCTGTCTGGGAAGAGAGGGGTTACAGCTCTGGGGAGATTACCTCCACAGTCCTGTCCCCTGATGTAAGCCCCAGCCTGAAGCGGATCTGCTATGATTTGGAAGGTGAGTCTTCCTGGGTCACAATACAGTGCTATAGACCACACTATGTAGACCATGCCCCTCCCCCACTTCCCGTCCCATCCAGTACAGGGAGCTCTAAAACCAAAGCAATGCTCTTAAACCAAGTTACAATTTTGAAAAACTGTGAGCTCTTCTTGCAAAGCCCTCTCAATTTAAGTTACTGTTAAACCGAGGTACCATTGTACTTGAAATCCCAGTCTCCTGAATGCAGCTTTTTAACTCTTGTGATGGTTGAAAAAAAAAACCTGAAGGCAGCAAGTCCTAGCTACAATGTAGTACAGAGAGTCACAGCTCAATGTGTCCATCGATCACATAACTGTCTTCTCTTTGAGCATGCAGATGACTGGGACTTCCTACTTTTAGTCTCTTTTTTTAAACCAACACAAGACTAAATATCTGCCTTCAGGACACTGGACCTGGATTTCTGGTAAGTATAGCTTAGTTTTAAAGCATGATAAAAAAAAAAAAATGAATGTAAATTGAAAACCTGCTTTATATCACATCTTCTGTTGATTTAGACATTGAAAGCTCATAATGACAGTGGCCATTTAAACAAACATTATAAGGCTATATTCACACAGCGTAAAAGTACGGCCGTTGTTGCAATCGGCAACAACGGCCGTACTTTGTACACCAAGACACTCTGCATGTTTTTCTATGCGATCCCGTCCAGAGCATATACACATAGTATCCGCTCCGGCCGAGATCCCAAGCAGCGCCGCAAAGAACTGACAGGTCAGTTTTCTGAGGCCGCTAATCATTGAATAGCAGCCGTAGAAAACCATGTCAGTGCACACTATAAAGCGAACGGCTCCGGCTGCTTGCTTCATACCGTGCAGTGGGAAGTTCTGATGCGGGCGTGCATCAGAACTCTACGCCCATAAAGATCATCCGGCCGGCCGGCTGGGATGATCTTTTTAAAGACCGGACGGTCTCATATGTAATGTGAACATGGCCTAAATGTGATTTATCACAGATCACAGAAGTCTGTACACTGACTAGTTTAAAGGGGTTTTCTGGGCAACATGGACTAATGAACCAGTGATCCAAAATAGCTCATCAGTTACTGACACCCAGCACCTGGGTCGATCAGCTTTTTGGCACCCTCATTACGCATCGACGGGAGTTTGTCTCTGTTCATTGTGTAGCGGTGGTGAATTATAGCTTAAACTCAGGTCTCATTCAATGAGTAAGAGCTGAGCTGCAGTTTTAAGTGGCCAATGCTACATAGTGAACAGAGACAAACTGCTTCACTGTGTTGTTTTGGCGCCGAACACCTAGGTTTTAAATGTCGGCACCTTACCAATTGGTGACTGATGATATCCTGTAGATAGCTCATCAGCATATTTTAAGCCAAAAAACCCTTTGCGTTTATATTGTCCACTTTGCATAAACTATTAGTTGGTGTACTTCAGGCATAGATAATGCACATCTTAATGTTATATTTTGTGCTCTTTGTATAAATTCTAGTACATTTTCAGCCAAAATTGTGGCACAACAGGCATAGAAATGTTTTATAAAAGATCCTCCAGAACTGTAATTTCATTGGGAATATAAGTATTCTTTAAGCAGAGTCCGGATAGCTAACATGTCCTCTATATAGCAACAAGGAAAATCTACTGCATTACAAAATAAATCAGAAAAAGGACCATCACAATATACAACAGGGTTTTTGTTATATTATCGAAAGTTGGGTGGGTAGGATGGATTTAGTAGAATCTTGGTTCCATTCATTCCAAAATAACACTTTAAAAAAAATTTTTAAGTGAATTTACAAATACTTTTTTCTGGATCCACACACAATAAAAGTATAATTAAATAGCAAATCTATTCTAACAATATTTTTTGGAAAAATATACATTTAAAGATATTTAAAATAAAAACAAATATTAGTGTATTATTATTAAACCAATATACAGACATCATTGTGTAGGTTAAAATCTAACTTTTTATGTATTTTTTTTTTACTTACATAATATTATTCTTTTATTAGTTTTTTCAGTAGGTTACTTTTTTAATTAGGTGTGTGAAACATTTCTCTGGCTAACCAATTGACGTCATGTGTAAAAAGCATGATTGGTAAACCACAAACAGAAAAAACAAATGCTATGTAGACATTCAATACGCTTATCCCATATAACCTGATATTGTTTATGTACAGTAGACGTTAGAAATGGATAAAATGAATACTTTGGAAAAAGAAAATACCTAGTTTCCCTCAAAAGTAACCCTGTTTTTAAAAGGGGAAAAATTCCTTTGCAAGGTGTTACCCAAAAAGCTTGCGGGATGTTGAATCATCCATTATGTCAGAAAATACTTTTTCTTTGAATGTGTAATGTAATCGAGTCACACGAGGGTGAGGTAACTGGATAGATGAGAGGAATGAGAGAAACTGGGTGGAATAGGTAATATGTAATAAGCTATATGTAAGGCATTTCATAATGGCCTCATTTACCCTAAGCTAAGCTTAAGAATCCACTTGTGTATATTTTTTTGTGTTTTTAAAGCATAGACAATCATTTAATACACATTCATCCTACCCTCCTAACCTGCGAATTCATCCTGCCTTAGTTATTCCATAGATTAGTGACCTTTTGTTTGGAGAAGATGTAGGTTTTGCATAAATTCAAAGAAATTCTTTAAGTGTCCCTATCACTAAAAAAAATCTTTTGATAAGTCAAAGGCTATGTTCACACAATGTCAAAAATAGAGAAAAGGTGGTCGATTTTGATATTTAAAAAAACATCAGTGATTGCCACTATTTAACTGACTGCAATGTCAATGTATTGAAGTTAATGGGAAGACAGACGTCCAATACACACAATGTATTGAATAACGGACGTTTTTACTGCAGACATCAAAATAATGAACATGATCATTATTTTCGGACGTCTTTTGCAAACAGCGGATTTTTTATTAGTTGTTCACACACAACTAATTGTGTCACTGTTCTTTCTCCATTTTTACTATTAAATTCAATGGACTTTTCAATTAAGCCGCATCCAAAGGCCAGTCAGTAACCCAAACTAGAATAATGTACCAACACCAGTCACTGCACTAAGGGAAGGCCAGGCTGCTAAATGACATCCGTTACTTTAGACTCATTTTAAACAGAGCAGAGAAAACGTTGTGTGAACATAGCCAACAACACATATCAAAAGTTTTAACCAGTCAAGTATCAGTGTGTTTAGACCCCACTGATTGCCAGAATGAGGTGGAAGAAGCGCACAGCTAGGTTGTTCTCTTTCCATCTCACTCATTGCTGGAAAAGACAACCCATTATGTTGTTCATGGGATAACCCCTTTAAAGGAATTTCTTAGGACTAAAACCTGAAAACAAACATAAGTTTAAAAATGTATAATTAAAAAATATGAAATAGTTGTGTGTCTAAGCGCACATGAGCGAAAGCTCCCCCCGTGTAAAGAGCTGCCGCAGTTACCGTGGGGGAACTTGTCCTAAAGCTTCCATTAAAATCGAAAATTGTATGGTTTCTGTGTCATAAACAAAACGGTTTGCACTATATGCAAATTACAGGTAATAGTCAATAAGGAGGAGTGGCGGCCTCTACTAGTCATGTGGCCAGCACAATGTACCCTACCAGACTTGAATGTGGTCACTGAGTGCTGGGAACTTTAGCATTCAGGGGTGTCAATCAAGCCTGCGAGAAAGTGAGAAGAACTGAATAGAGGCAAACACCTCTCCTCCTTCATGACTATTACCATTAAAGGGGTATTCCCCCCAAGAGCTAAAAAAATGAAATGCTCCCAAACCTAGCTGGTCTTACTCACCAAGTCCCCCTGAGTATTTTGAGCCATCTCCCATCTTTCTAGCTGCTGCCGTTCCTGAGTTACAATTTTTTCTAAAAGCCAATCTTTATCCAAAATAGGAAACTACATTTCCCATCATGCAATGCTTATGCCTGATGATGGTGAAGTAGCAGAGCTGAGACAATGAAGGAGATGATGACGGTGTAGCAGAGCTGAGATGGCGGTGTCGGTGTAGCAAAGCTGAATTGGAAGAGACGTTGTAGCAGAGCTGAGTTGGAAGTGACGTTGTAGCAGAGCTGAGTTGGGGATGACGGTGTAGCAGAGCTGAGTTGGGGCGACGGTGTAGCAGAGCCGCGGACGATTGGGGGGGCGGAGCTTGCTGCGGGCGATAGGGGGCGGAGCTTGCCGCGGGCGATTGCGGGGGGAGGAGCTTGCCGCTGGCTATCGCAGGGGGCGGAGCTTGCCACTGGCGCTGGGGGGCGGAGCTTGCCGCCGGCGATCGCAGGGGGCGGAGCTTGCGCGGGGTGGGGGGTGCCGCGGGTGAGTGCAGCGGCTATGCCTCCGGTGAGTGAGGGATGCCACGGGTGATGGGGGGCAGTTGGTTGTGGGCCAGGGGGCTGTGTGCTGCTGTGACCAGGTGGCTGCTGTTAGAGAGGGATGCAGTCACAGCTGCGCTGATCACAGTCTCCCTCTGTAACAGCAGCCACCCCATCAGTGTTCTCGGTCACTTCACTGTGCTGGGACTGAGGACACGTGATGCCGTCTCGGAGGGTGGGGGCCAGGAGCAGGGAGCGTGTCGGAGTGGACTGAGGTCTGATGATTCTATGCAATCCCTGGGGGTGAATGCAGCTGGATAACAGCAAAACTGTGTAGAATCTGTAATGACTTTGTATTGGAAAGATGGAAAGCTACGGGTGGGCAGCGTATTAATGCAAAAATAATTTTGGTGGGAATACCCCTTTAAGGTCAAAGTGCTGATCAAAGTGTGTTTATTTTAGAAATTGTGGCAAAGCAGAAGACATATCAAAACATACTATTTTATAGATATACTGACCCAGTTATATAATCATATAGCCGTCACAATTTGGTAACTGTCTCAGACAGGGCCGCCACCAGGAAATTTGGGGCTCCGTACAGCCAAAGTGACCGGGCCCCCCACCAGCTGTTATCTTGCACTGCATAGATTATTAGTTAAAGGACACCTGTCACCCCGGCTGCCAGGGGGATGCCCGCCCGACCCCCTGGTGGATCCCCTTATACTTACCCCTTCCTCGAAGTCCCTGTCCCAGACCCGGTCCTGCCCCATAAGATCCCCGTCAGAAGCCGTGCGCGCACTCACCAGAGATGAGTCTGACGCCTATAGAAAATGACTGCTCCAGTCATCCTTCATTGCATGCACTTTATCTTTGTATGTGAGAATATGTTGCCTCACAGATGGCCTGTTGGTCTACATAATGGACTTTTAGCTGTGCCCACTAGCCTTAAGACCAGGGGTATCAACCTCAAATACACAGTGGGCCAAAATAAAAAAAAATTGGACTAAGTCCACCCTTGATATTTATTGAAGCATGCGCCGTTCCTGGCACTGTGAGTGTGTCTCCTGGACTTTTGCACCAAAGGAACCTAACTATTTTTCTTACACAGAGCGGGGAGGGGTCATGCTGCAGCGCATCTTCTCCCCACTCGTTCTCATGATCGGTACAGGTGTGAACACTCATACCCGGACCGTTCAAAACTTTTGACATGTCTCTATGGTGTCTCTATGACATGTTAAACATTTTTACAAACGACAGGTACACTTTAATCAGCACAATTGTGCTGACTGGTTCCCAGAATGATAGTACAGAACTAGTGCACGTTGTGGTACGTATCAGATGCGGCTGCAGCAGTAGCTTTATAAAATGGTAAAAGCAGTTTTTTTCTGCTGTGCGAACCAGGGATAGGGGCAACGACTAGTTATCTGAGTGACTAGTCACCACTACCTGCCTGTCGGCACTCAGTGCGGTATGGGGCCTCTAATAAGCCTCTTTACCTGTCAATTATCCTCGCACTCTGTGCCAACAGGCAGAAGGTGGTGACTAGTCAATGGTGACTCCCCACTCAGATGACTAGTTGCTGTCCCTATCCATGCCTCACACGGCAGAATAAAACTGCTTTTACCATTTAATAAAGCTACTGCTGCAGCCGCATCTGGTACGTGCTGCAAGCTGCACAGCAGCTCTGTACTATGATTCTGGGAACCATATCAGCACAATCATGCTGATTGGTTCCCTTAAACTTCTTATACTCCATCTAAGACCAAACCCACAACTTTGTTGCAGCAAGTTACTGGTGGATTTGCACTGCAGTCAATGGGTAGCACATCTGCATTGGATTTCGTGCATACAAATCTGCAGCATGAAATCCACTGCTAACTCACAGCATATATATGTATTACAGAGGCTGTGTATGGGAGTATGTATGTGCGTGGGGGGTGAAGACTACACACAATCAGGCAGAGGCACAGCATATATGTGTATTACAGAGGCTGTGTATGGGAGTGTTGGGGGGGTGTACAGACTACACACTATCAGGCAGAGTCACAGCATATATATGTATTACAGAGGCTGTGTATGGGAGTATGTATGTGCGTGGGGGGTGAAGACTACACACAATCAGGCAGAGGCACAGCATATATGTGTATTACAGAGGCTGTGTATGGGAGTGTTGGGGGGGTGTACAGACTACACACTATCAGGCAGAGTCACAGCATATATATGTATTACAGAGGCTGTGTATGGGAGTGTTGGGGGGGTGTACAGACTACACACAATCAGGCAGAGTCACAGCATATATATGTATTACAGAAGCTCTGTATGGGAGTGTTGGGGGGGGGGTAAAGACTACACACTATCAGGCAGAGTCACAGCATATATATATATTACAGAGGCTGTGTATGGGAGTGTTGGGGGGGGGGTAAAGACTACACACTATCAGGCAGAGTCACAGCATATATACATACCTCCCAACTTTGGCTGAGAGGAAAGAGGGACATGGACACGCCCCTAACCCCACCCAAAGACACACCCTATCCCCCAAGACACGCCCCTAACCCCAAGACACGCCCCCAATCCCCAAGACACGCCCCTACCGTCCCATATCACGTCTTCCACTGTAGTGCCACATTGGTTTTCTTGCAGAAATAAATGGTTTGACCAGGATGGTAAGTATAGCACTTTAACTTATATCTCTTTTCCTTCTGAGCTAACTCTTGGCTTTGGCTCATTTCCTCTGCAAAAAAAAATCTTTTTAATTTCTGAAGACTTTAGCTGGCAATAAGTGATAAAACTTAGAATATAACATATTGTGGATTACATCCCTACACTTAATGGAGAGATATATACACACTCAGGAGGAAGATAAGTATATAATACACTGCTGTATATCTACACAGAATGGAGAGATATATACACACTCATACAGAAGGATAATAAGTATATAATACACTGCTGCCTACATAGCATGGAGAGATATATACTCACTCAGGAGGAAGATAAGTATATAATACACTGCTGATCACCAGGGCTGTATTTACAGCTTGGGCTGCCCTAGATCTCAATACACCCATTGTGAAGGCCCATTTGAACACGCCAATTATCGCTATTAGCAAAAGATCTAAATATCACCAACATATATGACTAAATAATGCCACCATACAATGACTTAAAGTGACTGTACCACCAGGCCCAGGCTGAAGCGCTGGAGGCGGGCCGACCCACCCTTAGGGTACTATTACACCAACAGATCTGATGACAGATTATCTGCCAAAGATTTGAAGCCAAACCCATGAGTGGATTTGAAAAGAGGAGAAATCCAGTCTTTCTTTTATGACCTGATCTCTGTTTATTGTCTGTTTCTGGCTTTGGCTTCAAATCTTTGGCAGATAATCTGTCATCAGATCTGTTGGTGTAATAGTACCCTAGTGGGAAGAAACTCCAGCCCCTCCATGACGTGACTGCATTAGAATCAATGGAACCCTATCATAGAGGGGCTAGGGTTTCCTCCCACTGGGGTTGGGTTGGCCGCCTCCAGTGCTTCAGCCTGGACCTGGTGGTACAGTCGCTTTAATGCCGCTACTGTAGACTAACTGCATAGCATGATAACTAAAGTACCTCTAGTAATTGCCAAGTTGCATTATATAAGCAAGAAAAAAAATTCCTGTAGTGCTTCTCTAACTGTTAACTCCCCACTTTTGGCCATAAGTACCAAGGCCTATTTTTCAAATCTTTGTGAAACTTAAAGTGTACTGATCGTCTTTCTCTGGTGGCAGGATATCCTGTATATGCGCGCAGCGGAGATGGAATACTTCCGGTAGTGTCGTTGCATACAGTGCAATTGATGGTATTGTTGGACCTTCACAGGTACTGTAGCATGGTGGCAGCATTTTGACAGCGTATCCTGCCACCAGCGAAAGATGATCGTTACACTTTAAGGCTATGTTCATATGCTGTACAAACAACAACCGTTCAGCTTGAATGGCTGTTGTTTAACACAACCTACGGCTGGAGTTATTGAACACGTTCATTACTTCTGACCATAGTTAGCTGTTAGTTAGTTAACTGTTAAACAACAGTTGTTCACATGGAACGGCCGTTGTTTGTACAGCGTATGGACATATATGTGGTCACCAGTAGCTGCGCAATCATGGCAACATTGTACATCTATTGGTGACCACATAGGGACATGGATTAAACTACATACATGGACCAGAATTGTGGGGAAACAGTATTAAAGGTGATATCCTCTCTTTTAGGAGTGATTCTCTATTATCAGGAGGGATTCTCTATTATCAGGAGGGATTCTCTATTATCAGGAGGGATTCTCTATTATCAGGAGGGATTCTCTATTATCAGGAGGGATTCTCTATCATCTCTCTGTACCCTCTGGACTGCCATAATGAGTTTTAGCTACTTTGTAAAGTTATGTTCTGGCTCTGCCTCCTCAGCCTAATGCAGCAGCCTGCTGGGAGTAGTAGTGTTAGAAGTCATCTGATTACTCCCCCTAGAGAAGGGGTTTTCCTTATAGTGACTTTAGGGGACATCAGACAACACACAGATAATGAGCACTTCTTCCACAGTCCCTCCAGGTCACTGTCTGCGGTCCAGGCTGGTCAGGCAGAGAAGCCTCATTCATCACACTTAACTCCTTCCCTCCTGGCAGTGACTGGTAGCGTCAGCAGCTGGCTGACAGACATGATAGCAGCTAACCTCAGTGCACAGCAGGGAAGGGGTTAAGTCACTTCCATCCTCCCCTCCCCCCTTCTCTGCTGAGCCAGGTACAGTGCTCTGGGTGCTCAGCACGGAAGGTGGGGGATGTTCTGACTTCAAAGGTAACTTAACCCCTTCCCTGTAAACTGCCTCCTGCTCGGCCTCATTAACACCCCCCATCCCCTGATACCGGGCCGTGCAGCAGCAGTGCTCCTCTTCTCCCTCCTTCACGGTCTTCTGGTGGGCGGGAGCAGGGAGTAGTTCCCCAGCCGGCTGATACACTCCTGAGGCCGGGAACAGACTCATCAGAGGGAGTTTGCATCTCCCGCACTCTTGTGGCCGGAGGCAGAATGCAGCTTCCGGTCACAGGAGCCAGCCAATCACCGCTCCGCATCTGCCAGCGCTCACCAGGAGCACTCGTAGTTAAAGGGCCAGCTGTGTTTTGGGAAGCGGGACACTTGGGGCCCGTTCCGGGACGGCGGGACATGACCCCGAAATCGGGACTGTCCCGCCGAAAACGGGACGGTTGGGAGGTATGTATATATATATATATATATATATATATATTACAGAGGCTGTGTATGGGAGTGTTGGGGGGGGGGGTAAAGACTACACACTATCAGGCAGAGTCACAGCATATATATATATATATATATTACAGAGGCTGTGTATGGGAGTGTTGGGGGGGGGTAAAGACTACACACAATCAGGCAGAGGCACAGCATATATGTGTATTACAGAGGCTGTGTATGGGAGTGTTGGGGGGGGTAAAGACTACACACTATCAGGCAGAGTCACAGCATATATATATATATATTACAGAGGCTCTGTATGGGAGTGTTGGGGGGGGGGGGGTAAAGACTACACACTATCAGGCAGAGTAACAGCATATATATATATATATATATATATATATATTACAGAGGCTCTGTATGGGAGTGTTTGGGGGGGGTAAAGACTACACACTATCAGGCAGAGTAACAGCATATATATATATATATATATATATTACAGAGGCTCTGTATGGGAGTGTTGGGGGGGGTAAAGACTACACACTATCAGGCAGAGTAACAGTATATATATATATATATATTACAGAGGCTCTGTATGGGAGTGTTGGGGGGGGTAAAGACTACACACTATCAGGCAGAGTAACAGTATATATATATATATATATTACAGAGGCTCTGTATGGGAGTGTTGGGGGGGGTAAAGACTACACACTATCAGGCAGAGTAACAGCATATATATATATATATATATATATATATATATATATATATATATATATATATATATATATTACAGAGGCTCTGTATGGGAGTGTTGGGGGGGTAAAGACTACACACTATCAGACAGAGTCACAGCATATATATATATATATATATATATATATATATATATATATATATATTACAGAGGCTCTGTATGGGAGTGTTGGGGGGGGGGGGGTAAAGACTACACACTATCAGGCAGTCTTACAGCAGCTTTAGTTATATCTGCCTCACAGAGTCACACACACACAGACAGATCAGCACAGTGCTCAGCAGGAGCCAGCAGCAGATCTAGTCAGACAGTAAGTAATCTGTGTCACTGTCCCTGCTGCTGACTTCTCTGCTCAGTCTGGACTTACCCTCTCCTGGCTGGGCCATCCATTCCCCCTGCACTGTATAGGAGATAGGGATGCCAGGACTCCGCCTCCTCTTCCTGCCCCTGCCGCCCCCGGGCCTCTCCTGAAGCAGCACAGTGAGTGTGCCCCAACTTCCTGTGTTGCTGCTGCAGAGTGTAGCCTGTGCGGGGCCCCTGTGATTTTAGTTTCACTTTAGAACAAGCCCATTGCAAGGCAGCCTCTGGCCGCACAGGCTTATGGTGTGCAGAGAAGGCAGACAGGTGACAGCTGGAGAGCAGGCTGCCTCCAGGGGGCCCCCCTTGGTCCTCATCTTGTCCGGGCCCCTTACAACAGTAGTGCCAATACTGCCCTGATGGCGGCCCTGGTCTCAGATGCTTAAAGAGAAAAGAACCTGCCAGATCCTTAAAGGGGTTGGCCACTTTATAGTAAAATAGTTCAGTGTATAGTATTAGTAAGTGTACTGACTGTATATACTGACAGCAGCTCCCTGTGTACCTCATAGAGCTAAAATCAGACTCCCCTCCTCCAGGCTGTGCTGCCCTGCTCTGTGGTGTTTCTTTCTATGAGATGGTTGACATGGAGGAGCATGTGACCATGCCCCGCCCCCCAATGTCCACCACTAAGCCTGTATATGCCTATGGTGGACACTGGGGGGCGGAACAGGATCACATACTCCTCCATGTCGGCCATTTTATGGACAGAAACAAAACAGAGCAGGACATCACAGCCTGGATGAGGGGTGTATGATTTTAGCTCTATGAGGTACACAGGGAGCTGCTGTCAGTATATACAGTGAGTACACTTACTAATACTGTACACTGAACTATTTTACTACAAAGTGGCCAACCCCTTTAGGAACTCACAAACTTCCCCCAGACCAGGTCAGGTCAGGAGAACAATGTTTCATTGCTGTTGTATGTAACTCTGTGTGTACCATCTGTGTACTAAGAAAATGACATGTGTCACAATGCCATGCCCCATCCTGTCAGACAGGCTTGATGGACAGCCTAAGCGTCGGGCTTCTCCTTGAACGTAGGCTTACTTTTAACACGCTAAGATGAATGTCCCAGAACTCACCAATTTCAGTGAAATCAGCCAACCATATAAAGTTTGAGGGAACCTCCCAACTCTCCTTGAGAAGAGTCAAGCACCTGCTTACACAAGTATGATTGGCCAAAGAAGAACAAAAATCGTCAATTATGTTGGATAATGGGAGTAAACAGCTCACGGTGCCTCCATAGTTGGGCCTTACCAATAGCGTATGGGATACACAGGGGTAATCATTCCACAGGAGAGCTTCATGGCTTTACGATGTTCAGTCAACAAGAGTTTTGCCTTCCACTTACATTCCCGTTATATCAATATTCAACTTTCTGTTACAAACCTTACAAATTTGCTTTAAATTTCGACCGCTCGGTTAATCTCTATCTATGATCCAAAGCACGAAAGAGCAACTAATGAAGCCAAGAGAAACATAGCCAGCAGATTTTGGGTCAAGCCAGTTCAGGACAACGTCAGGTTTAAAAGTTGAAAGGGATAAAAGTATACATCACTGCGTGGCATATAGCTGATACATAGTAGTGTATTCGAGAGAGTGAAACATTGCTAATATTTTTGCATACGTTATATTTTCCTATCGCCGTTGCCAGGTGATTTAAGGCCGGGTATGTAAATGAGATGACCCTTTAAAAGAGGCAGCACTTAACTGACCCCAAATAATAGCAAAATATATTACTGAGCAAACACTACAAATCCCAACGCAAACATTTACATTCGTATCGTCCAACTTTATTAGCAGCTTATTTAATAGAAAAAGGTAATGTAGATAGAACAACAATGAGGAGGAAAAACATTACGGAAATCTACTACGGTTGGTAACATGCGTCATCTGTATTTAATACGTGTACTCTTTTCCTTCTTTACTCCTGACTAATTATAGCTTAATACGCTAGGAAACAGAAGTACTTTATATATGCCGGGCTTAACTTGCGCCCCTTGGCTGCTAGCCCCACCACAACATCGGTCTATTTGTTTAAGTAGTAAGAGAGGCACATTGGGCAGATAAATGATACAGCAATCACCACTACAACCACAGTTCCACAGTGGCACAACCACAATACTTGTATTCATCTGACTATATTTGCTTTTCTACTTGTCATGCAGAAAAAATATTGACCAAGGCTTATGTGAAAAAAAAAGAAACATAAGAGAGTGACTTCAAACTGCAAGACAAGAAAGTTCTCTATAGGTATGTAAATGGGCCGAACGCTTGTGGTTCTTTCTGATAGATCAAATAAATGTATTTCAATTCTAATCTTCTCTGCAGTAATATGGTCTGTATATAGACATAAATCTTTTGTCTAGTTAAGAACTAGCAAGGTCCGAGTAGTAGTTAAAATATTATATGGGATAATGTATTTCCTATTGTAAGTTGTAAAGGCGTTCAGTGAACTTCAGGCACACACTCTACGCTATGTTCTAACAACATATTTTTTAGGTGGAAAAATGGCCTTTGATAATGACGGTCAATAATTGTAATAATCATTATTTACGGCCGTCATTATAAAAATAAAAGTTGTTATTTTAGGAACATGTAAAATGCAAACCTAGAGAGAAAGAGAAGTGGCTGCACCTCACACCCATGGCTGACACTAAGGCCAAATTATATACTAACGCCAAATTATATACTAACGCCAGGGTGTTGGTATATAATTTGATCAAAGAATATTGCCTCATGTACCACGTGCAAATCTTCTGGCCCACATGAGTCCCTACACTAAAAACAACACTGTGACGGTCAGCGACCGCCAACCCCGCAAAGCAAGTGACACCATGGGAGGGGGGCCACAGAATGGCCATGCAACCCCACTGTCACAGGGCCAAACCCACTGGGCCCCCCACACCCTGCAGGCGCCGCCGGCGGAGAAGGCGGCTGCCAAGCAACACAAGTGTGAACAAGGTGTTGCTATTCACCATTGCACCAGCAGGTAGAATAGGATTATTTTAAGAACAGCTGCCATTATTTTACCTAAAAAGACGATGTGGGCGCATAGCCTTAAAGAACTTTTTTCACATGTAAGGCTATGTATCATCTTTTTTTTGTCGTTCGAGGCCAAATAATGGCCCTTATTGTATAATTGAAATAACATTATGTAATAACATTATGAACACTATGAAACATCCTTGGCACAGTTCCTGTGCAGTTAGTCGTTTACTCCTAACTGCACGGGAATGGCACCGAGGATGAAGGTATGAGTGTCATCCCCAGCAGCCCAATGCCCAATAGGGGCTGTCACCAGGTTAGATTCATCTAACCCGCTGGTATTTTTTCTATAGGGTGTGTTCACACGTACAGAATCAGCAGCAGATTTGATGCTGTGTTCAGTTATTTAGTTACATTGATATAAAATCTGCTGCAGATCCTGTATGTGTGAACTGTAAGGGTGCCTTAAAGAGACTTTGTCAGTAGATTTATGGTGCCCTTCTTAAGAGTAGCATAAACTAATGCAGAGATGCTGAACAGAATGCTGTATCACTTACATTGTTCTGTGCAGCTGATTCCAAGGTATCCTCCTGCATAACAGGGAGTAGTCCTCTCCATTATGTGCATTTATGTCTCTTTAACTTAAAGTGTACCTGTTGTTATGAATAAAACTTTTGACATGTCATTGAGACATGTCAAAAATGTTGATCGATCTGGGTCTGAGTGTTCAGACACATACCGATAGGGAAATAGAGCATGGAGAAGACACGGTGTAGTGTGTCCAGTCTCTGCTCTGAATTAAAAAAAAAAAAGTCAGACTTATAATGGGCTCCAATAGAGAATGACTCTGAATGACTCTTTTTTTTAACTTAGGGAGTACTGCAGCTGCGGTCCCCTCCCTGCTCTAGCTCCCAATCGGTACAGATCTTAGCTCTCAAACACTAACCAATCAAAACCTTTGACATGTTTCTGTGACACATCAATTTTTTTTTTTTTATAATGACAGGTACACTTTAAAGGAGAAGTCCAGCCAAAACTATTTTTTAATATGTTATTACTTACGGAAAGTTAGACAAATTTCTAATGTACATTAATTGTGGAAAATGCACATATAGGGCTATTTCCCTTAATTTAGTAGATTAGGGAGACTTCAGATTCTCTGAAATACCGTGACGTCACGAACCGTGGGTGTAATTACAATGGAGTGTCCAGCAGGGGCGCACTATATATAGAAGTCAATGAGTACCATTGACTTCTATATAGAGTGCGCCCCTGCTGGACACTTCATTGGAATTACAATGGATGTGTATGTAAATGTAATATACAGTGTTTTTGATTGAATACATTTATTAAATAATTTGGGGAGCAAGTGTCCTTGCTCCCCAAAGTATTCCATAAATGTAATCAATCAGTACATTTGGATACTGTAAGCCCGCCAAACCGCTGCCGTCCACCGCTGCCGCTGCTCTGGACTGCACTGAACTAGTATTCCCACCACCTGCTCATAGCATCAGCAGGTGATGGGAGGTGTAGTAGCTTTGTTATCGCTATGAGATTGCCGCCGCTGATGCTGCCGGGCGCTGCTCATCACTGCAGCCATCATCCCCCTCCGCTCCCCCCTCCTGCTTCTTCTGGGATCCGGCAACTTTACACTATCTGATGGCAGACTCCCTGCCCGGCCGCCGCTCTCCGATCACACGTGCCGGCCGGGGACACCAGGAAGCACTGGAAGCCGGTATGTGTGATCGGAGATCGGAGTCCCCCTGATCTACTAAATTAAGGGAAATAGCCCTATATGTGCATTTCCCATAATTAATGTACTTTTGAAATTTGCCTAACTTTCCATAAGTAATAACATATTAAATAATAGTTTTGGCCGGAGTTGTCCTTTAATATCTTGTTACAAAACCTTTTGAGTTACTTGCTGCAAACAAGAGATTTCTTTATCTCTCTGTGAGACTTCTGAAAGGCTTCCTGATCAATGTTTTCTGACCATAAAAATGGCCACAGAAGTGTGAAGGGGGCAGCCTGACTTATTCCAAGTTTAAAGACACCTGTGGTGCTGTGAATAGCTCAATAGGGCAAATCGTTTTTTATTTTTGTCCATAATTGCAGATCCGGACAAAACTACAGAACGTGTGAGTGTAGCTTTAGACATTGGTCCCACCCTCTCAAAGTCATGTCCTTCATTGTTTAGAGCTCTAGCAGACCCTGCGCCCCCCACCCCCCCAGTGGGACAATAAACCCTCCTCTAAGTGACGCACCTCCATTAGAAGCGTCAATGAGGGGAGAGGTTATCGTCACACTACAGAGACCAGGCCTGCTCCCAGTGCTCTGAGCAGGTGCTCAAGCAGAAAATGCCGGAATACTGGCACCGGTAAAGAGCAGGTACTGCAAAAAAAAATGATTCAAGATTGGTGATGGTACATTCACTTTAAGGGCTAAAATGAATGTATTAAAGAGGACCTGTGATCAGTATAAAAAAACTGAGCTATCATATTCGAGTGCCGTGATTCCAGAACTCCAGAGCTATTTTGTTAAAGGGATTAGGAGAGACTAAGGAGGGTGTGAATGAGGCTGAGGGGGCATGATCAGCTTCATCCCCCCAAATTAGTTAAGAAGCTGTATAAAAACAGCTGTTGTATTTTTCCTGTTGTACATGAGTCATAATTATCCGGTACAGAGTGATTCCTCCATTGGGGCTTTTAAGACTAGGATTCACGACCCCCCCCCCCCCTCCTCTTTGCACAACACAAAGCATTGCATTTCTTGACGCATGACATTAGTGCTGACACAGAGGTAACCAGTACTTGTGGAAGTAGAAAGTGTTTTGTAGAGAGAGACAGAAGAGGAGAGGAGTTGCCGGAGGAGCCCTGCCCAATGTAGTGAACTTGCTCTGCCGGAACAGGTGCATAGGTAGAGAAGTAAGAAGATACTCATACTCACGGATGCCAGTAGTGGTTCTGAACCGCATTATGCCCCCCTAGTTGCGAGCTACCGATCCTAGGGTGGTAATATGAGCCCCAGTCTTCAGTTATCTGGGTTGAGCAGACTTCCAAGGTTTCCCAGTCGTCCTGCACTGTGCGGTAGGATACGTAGACCTTGCATGGTAGGTTCATCCTACTGGGGTCAGTTCCTCTTGCTTCAGGATACTGTCCTGCAATTTTAAGAGAGGTTCCTGGTGTGGGCAAGGGTTTTTGCTAGGTGGCTTCTCTTCCCTAAGGTGAGCTTAGCACTGCATACTGGTTTTAGTATTCAGTGCTAGAAACCTGTAAGGAGGTAGTCTCTCACGCATCTGTCCGCTTGAACTTCCAAGGACTAACTCCCAACTTCCTCCCACAAGGAACTAACTCACTCTACAGGGGCTAAAATTAAACCCTCCTGTGAGTGGTAGGGCCTAGTGTGTGTGTGAGAGAGAGAAAATATAGGATAGGATAAGAGAAAATAAACACTTGAGATTGGTCAGCAAAACAACACATGGTATAAAACAAGCCTTGGTGAGTTCAGCCGTGCAACAGGTGAGACCAAACAATGGTGACACCTAGTGGGGAAAACACAATACTACATATACCACATGTGAACCTGGGAGAGAGACTTAATCAGGTGCCTTAGAGAGCACCAGTGGTGGGACACCTTAGTGGTGTTACAGTGTGTGCAGGTGTGTCTAGTGGTGGTGGTGTTACTGTGTGGAAAGGTGTGTCTAGTGGTGGTTGTGGTGTTACAGTGTCAGCGGGTGTGTCTAGTGGTGGTGGTGTTACAATGTCGGCAGGTGTGTCTAGTGGTGGTGGTTGTGTTACAGTGTGGGCAGGTGTGTTTAGTGGTGGTGGTGTTACAGTGTCAGCAGGAGAGTTTAGTGGTGGTGGTAGTGTTACAGTGTCTGCTGGTGAGTTTAGTCAATACAGATCTTCTCTACACTGTGTGAATGGTACAGTGACACCATACTACATGAATAACATCATTAAAGGACAAGTGCCATGAAAAACTTTTTCCCAGTAATTGAAGCACATTACAAAGTTATATAAGGGTACAAACCCACTTGACGTATTTGCTGCGTGAATTAGTCTTAAAAATAAGCAGGCAAAACGCAGGTTGGCTTTATACGATTGTTCTGTGTTAAAATACGCAATTGCGTATTTTTGAAGCGTGAAGCTTGTTGTTAGCAAAGCATCAGTTGTTAACAACCTGTGCGAAAAACGCATGTAGCTTCACGCTTCAAAAATACGCAATTGCGTATTTTAACAACTGATGCTTTGCTAACAACAAGCTTCACGCTTCAAAAATACGCAATTGCGTATTTTAACGCAGAACAATCGTATAAAGCCAACCTGCGTTTTGCCTGCTTATTTTTAAGACTGATTCACGCAGCAAATACGTCAAGTGGGTTTGTACCCTAACTCTGTAATGTGCTTCAATCACCTATCTGCCCCCCTTCCCTGTCTTTTCCCCCCTCCACCCCCCACCAGGAAGTGTCCTGACTCACACAGACCTGATTACTGCCGTCACCATCACCAGGCAGCTCCTTCTTGTGAGCATGAGTCATCAGCAGGAGGGCTGCTCTAGGTCCTGTTACACCAGCCTCCCCTCCCCCTCCTTGTCAGGTGACTCTGCTTGCTCAGCTTATCTTCTCTAGTGACATGACTCCTTCACTGAGTCCACGGCAGCAGGAGAGAGGGGATGAGGGGAGGGGGGAGCTGCCTATGTGACGGAGTCAGTCAGAGGGAAGAGAAGCAAGTGAGATGTGACAAGTGATGGATTGCAGTTGTTCAGCCAATGGGAGCTGAGCAAGCCTGTCACCTGACAAGGCAGGGGAGGGGGAGGCTAGTGTAACAGGAGAAGAAGCTGAGAGAAGAGCTTGGTGACGGTGACGACAGTAATCAGGTCTGTGTGAGTCACACTTCCTGCTGAGGGGTGGAGGGGGGAAAAGACAGGGAAGGGGGGCAGATAGGTGATTGAAGCATATTACAGAGTTATATAACTTTGTAATGTACTTCAATTACTGGGAAAAAGTTTTTCATGGCACTTGTCCTTTAATCCAGTCAATGTACTTCAGCAGGAACAACACAACCGCCCAATATCTTCATGGAGGACAACGCTCTAGCTCATTTCCATAGGGAATGGCTGCTGGAGACTGGGGAACTTCACATGGAGTGACCGGCACTTTCTCCAGATCTGCATCTTATAGAAAACCTATGGAATTAGCTAGGTCACTGTGTAGAGGCTCGTAACTCTGTACCACAAAACCACAATGACCTGAGGGCCACCCTTCAAGAACAGTGGCATCCCATGCCTCAGCAGACAATAAATCGACTTGTGAACACCATGACACGTTATTGTAAAGCTATAATTGAAGGGACACATGACAAGTTATTGAGACCTTGAATTTTCTTGTTGGGGTATATCCACCACTGGTGCTGGCTTTTGTTTCAGTAAATAGTTTGAGATGAGGAAATCACCATTGCTGCTTCTATATAAATGCCCAACTTTCATGATATACTATCACTTGAGTGGAAACTTTTCCATAAATTTCACCCACAAACCAAGTATCCTGAACCTTTTGTGAGTAGTATATACATAACCAGGGGCATAACTAGAACTAGCTGGGCCCCATAGCAAACTTTTGATTGGGCCCCCTACCCCAAACAACTGACCACTAAGCTGTGAAGAGAGAGCAATATGTATATATAGTATTAGGAAAAGCATTATAGCACCATGACCACTGCCATTACCACTATATTGTTACCAACCAAATCCAGTATAGATGAATAATACAAACAGTACCAGTTTACATGGGACAAATATTACCCCCTCTCACTGACTAAAACCCCCACATACTGAATAATGCTACCACTGCTACGGAATAAAATCCACAGTCCAATATCACCATTGGCCATACAGTGGCATGTATAGGCTCCACACAGGCTTTACACACCATAAGTGATCACAGTGCAGTTACAGGCGTCTTCTCCAATCGGAGTTGCTCACTTTTCCCCTTCTTCTCCATCCAGCCTGGCCACCATAAGGACTTCTCTCAGTAGGATCTTACAGACAAACAGTTTAGGTTCCTCACTCATGCCCCAATATCCTATGCATCTATTTGCTCCATCTGTTCCCTCATATAGTGGTCCCCTCTGTATTCATATAGTAGTTAGACAACTGTGTCCCTCATTAAGTAGTTAGACCCTTCTCTGCCCCCCCCCCCCATGTAGTACCGTATTTTTCGCTTTATAGGACGCGCCTTTTGATCAGACACGCCCCTGATTTTAGGGGGGAAAATAGAAAAAAAATATTTTGCTCATTGTCACAGTTTGGAGACAGCAGCAGTGTGATTGGTGCCAATCCCCCCATATAGTGCCCCACATAGTAGCCAATCCCCCCATATAGTGCCCCACATAGTAGCCAATGCCCCCATATAGTGCCCCACATAGTAGCCAATGCCCCCATATAGTGCCTCACATAGTAGCCAATGCCCCCATATAGTGCCTCACATAGTAGCCAATGCCCCCATATAGTGCCCCACATAGTAGCCAATGCCCCCATATAGTGCCCCCCATAGTAGTCAATGCCCCACATAGTAGCCAATGCCCCCATATAGTGCCCCCCATAGTAGCCAATGCCCCCATATAGTAGCCAATGCCCCCATATAGTGCCCCCCATAGTAGCCAATGCCCTCATATAGTAGCCAATGCCCCCACATAGTGCCCCCCATATAGTAGCCAATGCCCCCATATAGTGCCCCCCATAGTAGCCAATGCCCCCATATAGTATCCAATGCCCCCACATAGAAGCCAATGCCCCCATATAGTGCCCCTCATAGTAGCCAATGCCCCCATATAGTAGCCAATGCCCCCATACAGTGCCCCAATTGTAGCCAGTGCCCTCCATAGTAGCCAATGCCCCCATACAATGCCCCCATGTAGTGGCCAGTGCCCTCATATAGTAGCCAATGCCCCCATACAGTGCCCCCATATAGTAGCCAATGCCCCCAGACAGTGCCCCCATCGTAGCCAGTGCCCCCATATAGTAGCCAATGCCCCATACAGTGCCCCCATAGTAGCCAATGCCCCATACAGTGCCCCCCATAGTAGCCAATGCCCCATACAGTGCCCTTATAGTAGCCAATGCCCCATACAGTGCCCCCCATAGTAGCCAATGCCCCATACAGTGCCCCCATAGTAGCCAATGCCCCATACAGTGCCCCCCATAGTAGCCAATCCCCCCTGCGACCAGAAAAACAACAAACAGGTTACTCACCTGTCCGCCGGCCCCAGCAGCTCCTCTCCCGACACTCTGGTCTCCCGTCATCCTCCGGGCACAGGCAGCGGGGGACAGAGAGACTGCCGCTGCAGAACACTTCCGGGACACAGGCAGCGTCTGTGTACCCCACTGCCTGTGCCCAGAGGATGACGGGAGACTGGAGTGTCGGGAGAGGAGCTGCTGGGGCCGGCGGACAGGTGAGTAGGACAGCGATCCCCTTCGCATGCCCAGCCCGCCCCCTCCATCGCCGCTTAGCCGATCAGGAGCCCAGGAAAGTGCTGCTCATTGCACTTTTCCGGGCTTCTGATCGGCTCAGCTGAGCAGCGATAGAAGGGGCGGGCGGAGGGGATGGCTCAGGGCCGCTCACTATGCATATGCATAGTGAGCGGCAATACAGGGGGCGGGGGCATACTTTAACGCGGGGGCCCGGGCCCCCTAAGCCCCCGGGCCCCATAGCGACGGCGTACCCTGCCCCCATGGTAGCTACGCCAGTGTACATAACCATAAGGTTGAATATAGACTTGGAATATTGCTAGTTAGTAGTGATGTGGAAATGTGCTGGGAAATGTTACATTCTACATGTCCATGACACCCTAAGCGACACATACTGTACACTTACAGCCACTGTATTGTACTGTACTGGCACTTGCTTTTATTGCATTTTATTAGTAAAGTACATGCTACTAACACTGCAAAATTGTATTCTTAGGGCTAGGGTCACGACTTGAGTTTAAACTGTGATGGAAAACATAACATAATACATTTATAGATCTTTGGTGTCATGCCTCCCTCCTATAATAATGTTATGGCAAAGCTAACATATTTACATCAATAGAAAACAGTGTGGCAGAAATGTTACCACCACAAAGTGCTTATTATTTTTAAAAGGTTAATAAGTTTTATTTACTAGTTGTGGGCCCTAAAAAGAACCCTTGCTTTCAACATCTTAACTGTAAATCAAACTCATATTTTGCAGAACCAGTGCCTCATTCTACCAGCAGATGGCAGCAAAGGACAGTCAGAGCCATTAGAGCGCTGATGGCTAACCTTGACACACCAGCTGTTTCAAGACTATAATTACCATCATACCTGGGCAGTCAAATCCATATCATTGGTTGTTCAGGCATGATGGGAATTGTAGTTTTGCCACAGCTGGAGTGTCAAGGTTAGCCATCACTGCATTAGAGCATGCACAGGGGTTATGCTATGCTGCATTTGTCCGTCAATGAGTGAAACTACTGATATTCTAATTGTAGTCACTACCCAAAGCAATGTAGGTGAACAATGATTTAAATATTATTTTAAAACTGAAGTTCAGTAAAAAAAAAAAAAAAAAGGATACATTTTTAAGAAGACTGCAGAGTCATTACACACAAAGTAACTGTGTAATGCTAATACTACATCCTAAGCAGGTAATGTTTCCCTTAATATTATATCCTGATTCCTAAAAAGCAAGTCTCCACCCTGTTGTGCATTTAAAGGAGTACATCCAGCGCTACAAAAACATGGCCACTTTTCCCCCTCTCTTGTCTCCAGATTGGGTGGTGTTTCAAACTCAGTTCCATTGAAGTAAATGGAGCTTAATTGCAAACCGCACCTGAACTAGAGAGAAGAGAGGGGGGGGAAGTGGCCATGTTTTTGTAGCGCTGAATAACCCCTTTAACATTATACTTACTTTGTGCTGAGCCTCTGATAATGGTTTCTATTTCCAATTTTTTGCTGGTTCAGAAACAAACACTTCACATTTCAATACATCCTAGTGCTGCAGCTAAGCATGTGCGACTAGCTCGATGCATTTAAATTAGTTGTAAGTATTGATGAGGGAACATGCCAATGTTAGGTTTGGATTGCAAACACAAACATAAAAATAAAATGATTGGGTTCGGTTCGTGTTTGCTGAACATTCACAAAGAAAACATACAGTAGAAGCGTACGTTTCGGTGCGTACAGATTATGAGGTGCAAAGCATAAATTATGTAATAGCGGAACAATTATAAGGTGCGTAGCATTAGCGTATTTTCTATTCGCCCGTGCGTATATACGCAATGATGTCCATACATGTATTACGCAATACATGCTAGGAATACTAGGCTGCAGCGTACACACAGCTCAGCAAGTCAAGATGTCCCAGCGAGCCTCCCCTTTTGACCTCGGAGAACTCAAATACATTGAAAAGCTAATGCATAACATAGACTTTGATGGATGTCTGGTCACTACAGGGTTAAGAAATAAATCCTTATAGCGCTAAAACTCTACATTCTGTCACCCTCCCTACACTGACAATTTCACAATGTTTTAAGCACTACTTGGTCAGCTCTCCCTCCTTACACTGACTACCACTGTGAATATTGCTGTCTAACTAAATTCAGATGCTGTCCCTGCTTGTTTCACTCTTCCTACTGAAAGGCACAAAAATAAGGAAAATTTGCCTTAAAAACATGTACGTAACGTACGTAATGACGCTAATCGTAAAGCCAATCACAGTAATGCCAGTAGTGAACATGGCTACTTCATAACCTGATGTGCTCTTCCTTCCCCACACGTTCATTGGCTCTTTCAAATTGGTGCGAGGAAACGTACATCGCAAAAATAAACATTCAAATGTTCAAATGTGTTCGAAAATGATCATTATATTCGGTGAACACAAACAATTAGCGTCATGTTCATATGAACATTTACGAACATGTTCGAGCATCCTCCAGCAGCATCCAGATCACTTCCTGACCGATGTCATGGAAATTGGGCTGCAAGCACATATTTATTTTTATCCTATTTTCCTCCTATTAGGGTGATCACAGACACAGCTTTTTCTCTGGCTTCCACAAAAACAGCAGGAAAAAATGAAAATGCTCATGTGAAGAAAGAAGACGTCTATGGTAAGTATGAAATGGGCAGTGCATTATGGGTAGATACCTACTCTAAAGAGTGATGCTAATTAGTAGAAAGGTACAGTAAAAGAAAGTAAGAACTCCTGGAGCCGGAGACAAGTAAACTAACGCTAAGTGTATTGTGAGCTTTTAAAGGGGTTATTCCACGCTACAAAAACATGGCCACAGCACCGTTCTTGTCTCCAGTTCGGGTGGGGTTTGCCACTTAGTTCTATTGAAGTGAATGGAGCTTAATTGCAAACCACACCTTACCTGGAGACAAGAGTCGTGTTGCCTCTGGATGAAAGTTGCCATTTTCTGTAGCACTGGATAACCCCTTTAAATCCTTACCCAATGAGCCATAGTGAGAGACACTGAGCTCAAGCTGCACCAGAACCATCAGCGACCTGTGAATTCAAGTTTGTACCTCTTCATAAAACTCACTGTGTCTTCTGTACTTACATATACTGCAAAGCATCAGTACCTCCTGCAAAGAAAATTCCTGCATCCTCTTTAACCTGAAGCCACTGATCAAAGGGCGCCGGGACGGGGAAGCCGGTGCCGCGGTCCGTTTTTTGGACCGAGGCCTGGTTCCCGTGCACGGCGCCGTTCTATGCAACAGAACCAGCCGGTGCTCAAGCACTGGAAGCCGTCCGGCTTCTACAGAGTATTCGTCTGTTTTATACCCAGCTGAATAAGACTAATTTAACAAAATATTCATAAATTTGTGAATAAAAATAATCACAAAATATTGCGCAAACATATTCACCTGGTACTGACCAGACATAAACCTGCAGCAGTTTGTGCGATATTTACAGAATTTGCACGTAATAAATTGGGCGCAAATCCCAGATTATAGAAAATTTGGGGTTAATACTCAAAACATGGAGATAAAAAAAATTGCATCTAAGATATAGTTAACAGTCAAATCCTTGTTCATAAATAGAACGTAGACAAAAAAAAATTGGCAAATAATCCAATTATTCACCTAAAAATAGGCACAAAGCCCTTGATAAATGTCCCCCTTTCCTTCCAACAATCACTGTGTCATCTTCTTCTCTCTACTTGCAAGAGCTGATGTTGTGGTACTGCTGCAGCACTTGACTTGGAGCTGGGAGTAGTGAGAGCTTTCCCAGGTCCCAACACACATCCATTAAAAGGTTGTCCCAGTTGTCCCTTCTGCAGTGCAGTGGTGCATTTGAGAAAGGCCCAGAGTAGAGATGAGCGAACCTCCAGCATGCTCGAGTCGATCCAAACCCGAACGTTCGGCATTTGATTAGCTGTGGCTGCTGAAGTTGGATAAAGCCCTAAGGCTATGTGGAAAACATGGATATAGTCATTGGCTGTATCCATGTTTTCCAGACAACCTTAGAGCTTTATCTAAAAGCAGCCCCAGCTAATCAAATACCGAATGTTCGGGTTCGTATCGACTCGAACCCGAACCCGGTTCACTCATCTCAGCCCAGAGTCCAGGATAACTTAAGGATGTGAAAATTTCACTTGGTGGTTTTATTAAAAACACAGTACAATGCCGTTTTCAAGACTTAGTTTACACGGAGAGTTGGGATGAACAAAGTTACAGTACAAACAAAGCAAATTGCTTTATTAGCTTGGCAATCTTCTTATCAGCCGGCTGCTTTTGAAGTCCATGCCGCTCTGTGCCACTCCACTTTGGGTGCCTGAAAAAGCTGGATCCAGCCCTGGAAAACATCTCCCAGGACAGGATCCAGCTTTTCCAAGCACCCAGGGCAGAGCGGCACGAACTTCAAAAGCAGCCGGCTGATAAGCAGATTGACGAGCTAACAAAGCAGTTTGTTTCATTTGTACTGTAACGAGGAGTTTTGCACCTGAGAGGTAGTTTTGCCAGTGTTTTCTCTTTGAGTGATTTTGTAGAAATACTGCTTTAGGCTATGTTCACACAACATAAATTTCCTATTAATCACGGCCGTTGTTGCCGACTTGCAACAACGGCCATGATCAATATGAAACTTACATTGTGCTACCGTCTATGGAAACACGGATGGAGTGTATACACATAGTATACACTCTGGCCGGGATCTCTAGCGGCCCCGCAAAAAAACTGACATGTCAGTTTTCTGCGGCCGATATTCATTAAATAGTGGCCGCAGAAACCTATCAGTTCACACAATGGAGCGTGCGGCTGTTCAGCAGAAGTGCATATCATCCGGCTGGTACTGCAGTACCAGCAGGGATGATCTTCAGTAACACAGGCCGTTCTGTGACCTGGCCGGGTCACACAATGGCCGGTGTAATACATTGTGTGAACATGGCCTTTGGCTACATTCACATGTAATGGGACGGCAGCGGAATTCATGCTCCGAATTTGCAGCAAAATCCACAGTGGATCCATTGCCTGTCTCTATGAGCATACATTACCTGCTTCACGCTCCAGCTTGCTTCGGGGGTTCCCAGCTGGATATCCCGCTTAACCAATCAGTGCGCTTCCCTGCCGCAGCCACTGGCTGAGCGGAACGCACAGACGCCGGGAGCCACCAAAGCAAGCCGGAGCACGGAGCAGGTAATGTATGCTCCAGCCGGCAGGGGGTTAACGGGGCTGACACATACATTGTCATCCCGCTGCAGGCAATGGATCCGCTCAGAAAAGTAAGAGGGCCACCTTATACAATCATCAGACAGAATGCACCCTTCAGACTGATTATAATTGTGACTTAGCCCAGAACATAATATGACAGAAATGACCACTCCCAAAACCCTTTGATTTTGAATTATTGCACTTACTAAGCGCCATGTAGTTCTGATGATGCAGCTGCCACATCCAGTAGACTGTGTGACTTGTCCTTCACTTGAAATCTAATTAAGAAGCTGATAAATAACCAGACTGGGAATACTATGCACAAGTCAGGGAACTGGTGGAAGGTATTACCCTGCAGTTGCTAATGCAGATGACTGGTGACATTGTGTATGGTACAGCTTCCAAGACCCACAAACAGAACATTTTGTACAGTTGCTGGTTTATCCTGTTAAGCAGCAATAATATAAATCATTGTGATATGTTTGCTAAACTTGTATGAATTCCCATTTTTTAAAATCCATTTTTCATATTTAATCTTTAAAATCTCTATTGGCCCCAAATGTACCCAACATGAACACTCATTACTAGGATAGGAAACAGACAGTATAATAGCATTGATGACTTCTTTATTAAACTCTAACCTGGTTCCACATTTTAAGTTGCTTCATTCTTTAATATATTTTAATAGTAGCTGAATTCTTCTGATACAGATCCCCACATCCCTGACACCAACAGGAAGCGCACCTGCCTATATAAACTGTGCGGTTTTGTTAGATTAACCCTTTGAAGTGGAAACAAAGTGATTTTAGTCCTCTCACTGTTAAGAGTCCCCTCCATGGTGCACAGCTGTTTCTTATTCTCTCCGTCTGAGGAGGCAGAACCAGTTTCACTGAATAGCGGACACACAAAATAGACCTGTCAGTTATTTTGTGCGCCCACAGAGAGAACCGGCCTTTGGGTATGTTCACACTGAGTAAAATAGGCAGAATTCCACAGTGGAACTCTCTGCAGCAGAATTCCGCCTGCCTCAGTGAGTCATAACCCGTCTATGAGACATGTCACTTCTTTGAGCAGAGAGAGGCAGCAGCTGAGGAACTCGTGCTCTCCCATAGAGATGCTATGACACACCGAGGCAGGCGGAATTCCGCCTATTTTACTAAGTGTGAACATAGCCATAGTGTATACAATGTGTATACACTACAGCCGTGATTCCATATACTGTAATGTAATTGATCAATGTCATTAAACAATGGCCGTTGTTTAATGCCAAAATACAGTGTGTGAACATGGTCTAAAGGTCTATTCACATGTACCATATCGCAGCGGATTTCACACTGCGAGTTTCATTCCATTGTGAAAATGGAGTCCATAGCCTTGTAAAACCTAAGTAATTGTGCTGCTGGTTTAGTAAAAAAAAACAAACAATAAATCCGCCATGCTTACATGTCCGTGCTCCCACAATGCCCTCCAGCACTGTTCTGTTCTGCCCCCTCAGTCGTGGCCCACTCAGCTAATCACTGGCTGTGGTGGGATAGGGCAATGATTGGCTGAGCAGACCATCAATGAGCCAGAGACGGCATCATAGTGCATTGGGGGAGCATAGACAGATAACTAATGATAAGAATGAGTTAGGGGCCTATTCCACGGAGCGATAATCGGCCGAATCGGCCGTTTATCGCTCGGTGGAATAGAAAAAACGATCAGCCAATGATCGTGCCATCGGCTGATCGTTTATTTAGGCCCAAACCCCAAATCATCGGTCACCCACAAGCGACCGACAATTCAAGCAGCATACATTACCTAGCAGGGCTTCTCCTCAGCTCCGCCTTCATCCCGGTCTCACGCGCAGCTTCGGTGCTGCCTGAATGAGCTGTCAGACTGCTCAGCCAATCGCAGCCAGTGATTGGCTGAGCGGTGTGACAGCTCAGTAAGGCCGTTTCGGAGTTGGTGCTGCGAGCGGGACCGGGATGAAGACGGAGCGGAGGAGAAGCCTTGCTAGGAAATGTATGCTCCAAGGGCTTCAAGGACATCGGTAACGATGTCCCTGAAGCTCTCGCTAAACGATCATCAGGCCGTGAAATAGGCCCAGTAAACGAGCGCCAATCTAGCAAATCAGCGCTCGTTTACGTTATTGATCGGCCCGTGGAATAGGGCCCTAGGTAAGAAGAAAAATCCGCTGTGAGAATGGAGGGCCATAGAGTTTAATAGTAATCAGTATTGCAGCTGATTTTCCTGCAAAACTTGCAACGTGAAACGTGACTTTTATCCACAAGTCTCACCTCCCTACACACTGCAATGGGGCAGAGTAGCCCATAATTGTGAGAAACTCAACTCTTTCGAAAGAGTTTTACTTGGGGGAACAAACCTGTCAAATGTCCCTTTTCAGTGAAGTACAACTTGGACTGTGTTTCCACAATGAATTCTTAAATTGCTAGATTAGAATATATAGTCATATCCACCTCAAGATTTCAACTCATTTTTGGCTAACACGTGGACCAAAAACCCCTTTCAATACCAAATATGAAGACCACTGGCATTTCACCACTATACCTATAGGAGTACCCTGGGGTAATTGATAAAACTGTTGTGGTTGCAATGAAAGTTTCCGGGGTCCAGCCATTGCCCTCCAACTATCATGATCTGAAATGGTTCCAAAATGGACAATCCGAATGAGTGAGGTGTGTAAGCATGACAAAAGACTCATGGGTTACATTTGTATATTCAGTTTATTTTGGTACATTAAATTACAATTGCCAGAATCGGTAGGTGCTTGCTCTATAATGGTGGGTTTTACCCAGTGTAGTCTATTGTCTACTTATGACATTGAGTCATTACATTGTTAATAAATATAGGTTTATACTTTCTTTATATCTTTACTGGTTAAGCTTGCCTTGTTTAATCTATACATTAAGCAAAGTAGAATATATGTAGATACATTTTTACAAATTTCTATTTTAAAACATTAAAAAACAAATATACATGTACCTTTAATGCTTAAAGTGGACCTCCAGTTGCAAATTACTTTTACAATGTTAAGGTTCTTGCTAATAGTAGCCTCATAGAGGTCCAAACTTACATTGCTATTAAGCATCAAATACATCTATTTACAGGTGTAAACTTGTAGAGATAGGCTCTTACACTCAAGCCCACTGTTTATACCCACTAGCCTGTGCTAAGAACCTAGCCTTTGCGTTTGTACAGGTGCCAAGGGCGATAAGTCAGAACTGAGGCATGAGCCTGTGATGAAGTATACTGCAAGCAATTAAAGTTAGTTGTAACTGGAGGTACCCCTCAATACATCTTACAACATAGTATAAAGGCTAAGTAAAAATGATCTACTACTAATAAATATCTGCAACATTTAATATACAACTACACCTGGTTCTCACATAAATATGTAATGCAATGTCAAAATTTCAGTTTGGTCTATATCCCTACATTTCATTATCCAATCCCCTTTCTGGAGCATATATTAAAGGGAAAGAAAATCAGCAGATTAGAGGCCTCTAACCTACTGAGATGACCCTATTGTGACTGGGATGATGATGGTAGGTTTCTTACCTTCATCCTCAGTGCCTTTTTCAGGAACTTTGTAGTTCCATCCATATACTAAAATGGCGGTTTGGTGCACTGGGACAGGACTACCACTCTAGTGCACTGACCCTCCTCACCCGTACCATCCGTATATTCATCTGGCACTGATGAGTGATGACATTGCAGAGCACTACCCCAATATTCATTACAGGGATGGGCCGGCATTAGCTTAATGGGGCTATGGATGAAGGTAAGAAACTTACCTTCATCCTCAGCACCCTGTGCGCTATAGGGATGTATCAGCAGGGTGGATGCTTCTAACTCAGACTCAATTAATGAATTAAGGGCAGTGGGGCAGGCAGAAGCCACCAGGGATCACCCTGATGATGTGGTTCAGACTGCTGATCCTAATAAGTTACCCCTTGGAGTTTTCCATGGGACAAGAGTATCTCTGACTATTGAAATGAATTAAAATTAAATTATAAAGAAAAATGTGCCAAGTATGATTTATTTTTTATTTAGAAGAGTACAGTTCTTTCTTAGTACTTTCTTAGTTTAGCACATTACTATCAGTGTGTATGGCTCTTTAGCACCAGGCTGCCAGAGCCTAGTGTCTCCACAAAAGGCTCAGCAGCAGTAATAGCTACAGTACATATAATATCTAGTCTTAATACTACTCCAGAAAGAAGTGAAAAAATTTAATGTACAGACCTTTTTGGACATGCTTCATATTGTGCCAAACCAATAGGGATGTATAAACAAAGTTTTCTCTCAAACAAATTGGTGCTTAATAGAGATGATGGCAACTCGAGCATGTTTGAGTCCGTCTGAACTCTCTCAGCATTTGATTACCGGTGGCTGAAGAAGTTGGATACAGCCCTAGGGAGTCATCAAGTTTCTTCAGACATCGGTAATCAAATGCCGAGACTTCCAGGTTCAGACCGACTCGAACTTGCTGGAGTTGAGCTCATCTCTAGTGCTTAATTAGATTGGATCTATAATATTTTACATAACAAAAACAGGTTTAACCTTTAAAAGTGCTTAAAATCGTACACATATACAAACACAGAGGGAAATAAGGCAATTTTAATATGGCAATGCCAATGAGCACTCAGATGGCATTGAGTAAAGCTGGCCATATACATTACAGTATAGGGACGCTGCCTTGAACTTTCAGTCAAGTTATCGAAGTCCCCCGTGGCTTCTCTCAGACCCACCAGCTATCAATACAAGACTGCACACTAGAAATTATATTGTAAAGAATACAATTGATTGATGGATCTCCCACTCTTTGGGTAGAGGAATAGATCTATCAATAAAGGCTCTTGGGACGGGAAGAACCCACAGGTATTTTTATTCAGCCAAACTCATCAAAATTTGGGGGGCTGATCCAACCATCTAATGTGTATAGTGGCCTCCTCATTCCAGGCAAAGAAAAGTTTAAAGGGGTTGTCCGGGGAGCAAAAGAAAACTGAAGCCTTCTTCTCCCTTGGGATTACTTCTTGTGATCCATGTCTCAGAAGTATGCCTTCCAAGATATGGAGGGGTTGTGTGTATATCCTGATCATCGTGTAGAGACAGCTGTAAGCCAGACAAATGGCCAACAGCTATCTGAAGTTTATGGCCAGCTTTACTGCAGCTTCTGATTGCCTATGTGGATGGCAGCCATGTTTAGGATGACCAGTGCCTATAACCTACAGTAGCCATCTGAGATGAACTCTTGTAGGATACAGTTGGAGCATTTTAATAAAGGAAAAGGTTACTCATATAATCCATCATGTAATATGACAATAATAAGAAATCAAACCATTATTTCTGTCTAAAGTGTTAGGCATTACATTTTTGATTTTAGTATTCTATATATTCATACGTGTAACATACCAATACATAATCGTTCTACTTTCCTTACAAAAACTAAAATCCATTCAAATCTATAAACAATTCATTGCAATCAATAAAAACATAAATAACGAAATAATGCCCACAATGCACTTGTAAACATAAGTGGGGTATACCAGAACTCCATTGTAATTGTAATTATTTCTAGAACTTGTATTTTCACACTGCCGGAAGAAGAATATGAATTAAATGTCGATTAAACTGTTACTATAGATCAATGTTAGTATCTTGGAGTGAGATAAACAGAAAAAATCATAATTTTTGATAAATGCAAAAATGGCATAAATGGCTTCGGAAGTCACACAAAAAGCATTGTTCATGGGACTACATCATTTTCACAACTATTTAAGTCAATGGGAGTTAAGCAAATTGCATTGAAAATTGGCTGCAAATAGGCAGAAGGAGGCTGGAAAGCCATGTTTACAAGATGGGAATACCACTTTAGGCTGGGTTCAAACTATGTATATTTCAGTCAATATTGTGGCCCTCATATTGCAACCAAAACCAGGAGTGGATTAAAAACACAGAAAGGATCTGTTCACACAATGTTGAAATTGAGTGGATGGCCGCCATATAACAGTAAATAACGGCCATTATTTCAATATAACAGCCGTTGTTTTAAAATAACAGCAAATATTTGCCATTAAATGGCGGCCATCCACTCAATTTCAACATTGTGTGAACAGATCCTTTCTGTGTTTTTAATCCACTCCTGGTTTTGGTTGCAATATGAGGACCACAATACTGACTGAAATATACGTAGTGTGAACCCAGCCTAAATGAGTAGTTTCTGTAGGCACTTTACTAGCTCAGCAGTGTGTAAGTATGTTCAGATGGCTTCTTTACAGAAGCCGGCAGTAATGCAACTCAATATCCATGCCCTTACAGAGATTCAGTGCTGCCATTCAGTATAGAATAGCAAGTTTATTGGCAAACACTGATAAATAGCACCAACAATTCTTACTCAGCCTCAACAATTGCAAAATATGCCTGTTAATGGTATTAAAGCGTGAATTGTTTCTTTATCATTTTCAGTTGTGTCTTAAAACTCAGACTGACTCACTCACCTCAGTTTTTTTCTACTTACAGATGAAGCTGTTGCCAGACACCTCGGTGGCGCACTACCCTGTTTTAGTGGCAGGTTACACTATCATCCCATGAACAGGAGCAGGGACTTCTATTGCCTGACTCCCTGCTCCTGCAGTTACAGCACCATATTGAGCTCTGCTCACTGTACATGTATAGAGCACCCAGCAATGCACAAAGTATGGTGTATGCATCACCCTTCATGTACACTTGTCTCTATCGAACTATATATTCCTGTGATGTCCTGTGATGATTTGGCACCGCATGGTATTGGACAGCAGCAACATCCGTAGATTATAAATATAACATACTGTACATTTGGACATAGCACCAAAAGGAATATTGAGCACCTAATGTATCTGATTATATGCAATAAAAAAAACAACAAACAAATGAAAGAGGTTATTCTGTGTAACGTGAAATAGTAAAACATACTCAAAACCTACATATGGAAAATGCAATATTAACGCAAGCACCTCAGGTCCTCTAGTTGCTATTTTCAACACTTAAAACTGATAGACTTATTGGGAACCAATAAGTAAGTTCTATCCAGATACAGATACTCATGGTATAAAAGGAAAAAACAATAGCCTAAAATTCTTAGAACTTCCCCAGGGCCAACCTTTGAATGACCTAAGCGATCTCCTCTGAGGCTTACAGTAATCCCAATATAGTATTAATAGCAGTTTTATTTAGACGTGGTATTATATAGTACTGTTCCTTTATGTATGGAGCTGTTATTGGGTCACTACAACCTGGAATTTTTTGCTTCCTATATGTGTGATTTTTATTGTATGCACTGCTACTTTTTAGTATCTATTTTTTTCAGTGTTAACGTTTAATTAATGACGTTTAATTCGGCCAACATACGGCAGTATAATTTTGTATCATCCCAAAACTGAAATGTAATAAAGACATTAAAGTATTTTATTGCTATGATGTTTAGACTTTTTTTTCTCTTTACATTGATGTTTTTTATAGAATGCCTCAAGAAGCAAATCTTAATACTATGGTACTACTGTATGTAAGAGTCTGGGCATAAACAGAACTAGAGAATTATTTGCAATGGGCAAAGACAAGTATAATAAGCACTGAGGCTTTCAATTTATTGGACCTATCCTATGAGGCTTATTCCAATGCTGGTGAAGGAGTAGACATGGCACAATAAATGTACAGTCATAACGGTTGTATGTTCTATAACAGCCATACTTTCCTTTAAATTAGGTCTCATATACTTAAGTTGACTTAATATATACCTGTAATGAACTAGCTTTTAATAAACGTGTAATACATTGGTCACGGTGTTGCTAAACAGTGATTGCATCTGGATAAGCTTGTTCACTGATATTATGTTCTACAACTAGTTATCACACTATATTTCCCATGTCTTGCTGTAAAAGGTGACAACATTCTAAAATACATGTTGGATTATTAAACAAAAATATCCTACATTAGATCAGTTCACTTAAACCAATATAAGTAGTTTGATGTTACTCCTGGGAAGCATTGGTTATCTGTACAAGAGCCTCCGTAACTGGGCGGACATGCAGAACATGGAACCCCAACTTTATATGGTGCTTCTCCAATCCAGTTTCCCCTAAAAGAAATTATGAAAATTATAATTACACATTAGCAAACATAGATTGGATGGATGGATGGATGGATGATGGATATATAGAAGATGGATGGATAGAAGATAGATAGATAGGAGATGGATAGAAGATGGATAGAAGATCGATAGATAGGAGATGGATAGAAGATGGATAGAAGATCGATAGATAGGAGATGGATAGAAAATGGATAGATAGGAGATGGATATGAGATCGATAGAAGATAGATAGATAGATAGATAGATAGATAGATAGATAGATAGATAGATAGATAGACAGACTTACTTGGGTGAATAGTTGCAGACTAAATAGACAGCTCTTCTCCATACAGAACCCCAGACATTCATGTTGTGGCATGTATGGATTGCGCAGCCTACCCTGTTAGTTGTTGCCCAGACCATCTAAATGGAATAAAATAATGCAATAGTTTGAGGTCACAACACAAAAAGATGGTAAAAAGTTTAACTGAATATATAGAAGGCAAGTTACCTGTGTATAGTGCGTACACATTGGTCCATAGCATCTTAAAGGACATCTGGGATTGCAGTCTTGAGGATATGGAAATGCATAGTCCTTTACTTCATCATACCAAGGTTTCACCAGTTGCAATATGGATTGATATCTGAACAAAAGTTTTAAGAAGATAAGAATCAATAACATCAATTCTACCAAGCATTTGGTGTAGGTCTAATCCTATCTTGATATTTAAAACATGTTTACCTATAGTAGCTTCCCTATAATACACCAGCTATTGTTTTAAGAGACTCACAACGCATCCTACCCATCTTATCTGAAAGCTTGCATTATACTTTAAATTATAATACAAACCAATGCTACAGTATCTGAACAATATGAATTGTTAATAAAGATTGGTATTATATCTATATTGAATAGTGTCCTGTAGGAGACCGACAACCACTGCAAAACTGAGACACAATCCTAGGGGGGCAATATTTATGAGGCGACATAATAAGTATATTATTTGAGGGTCTTCATATCACCCGTGTTTTAATTATTTTACAAAGCATAATTATTTAAAGAGTATTGTAAAAGTAGTAATATAAATCATCCGCATACCTTCCTGTTCTCACTGAGAGGTTTTGACCAAGGAATCTCATTAAGTAGGGTGGTCCATGGTCCCAAATGCATGTGGCGGCCCAGGCCTCAGCTGACTTTGCCAAGTTATCATCCCAGACCTGCATGCAAAAAGATTTCATTAATAGTCATTTAAATTGTGAAAAGTTTGCTAGTGTAGTCACATGTCGAGAGAACTAGAGAACATTGTATTGATTTATTTATGTTCCAAACATTATAACAATACATTTATTCTACTGTATGTTACTGTTTAATATGCCTTTGCTTTTAACTAATGCTATAAATTCTCCATGAGTACAGTTAAAATCACTATATGGATGGCCTTACAGTGTCACTGTCGTTATAACTTTCAAAATCTAAACCAAAAGTGGATGTGATATAAAGCAAGTTTGCAATTTACATTCATTATTTTGTTTTTATTTATTTTTTTGTTATCATGGAGAACACGGCACTTCCTGTTTTCTGACTCTTTTTTCTCAGGTATACAGGAAACCTTCAGAAAACAGGAGGTTCTGTGTATCCCAGGCCATCTGAGTGCTCTCAGAGAGATGGCAGTCATGTAGGCAGCTGTAGTTTCCAGCACTACCATTTATGATGGTGCCGTGAGCCCTAAAACTGTTTAAATCCTCACGCTACTGTACTGACGTAGCTCGTCAGTCACGGCATCATCATTTATTAATTCTAAATTCCATTCTGTAGCACATTGTCTGTATGTGCATGGAACATGTGAATGCCCTCTTAGTCCCACAGATTAAATAATATTTTAGTTTTTCGGTATGAGGATGCTTTGTGACCAGCTTATGGTCTAGAAACCCTTCTAAGTTGAACTTACCCAAGCATAAAACCCCCTTTTATATGTAGAAATGAATTACATTAGAAATTTAAACTGAGAGTGTAGCAGAAGAGGTAAAGTGCTTGGGAATTGTAGATTTTGACACAGAAGACTGGTTCTTGCTTATGATCTATAGATTTGATACAACAGACTGGGAAATCAGGTAAGTAAAAGTATTGCTCTAGGCTTTTGGACCTCTTCATGCTTTAAAGTTGGGGTGCATTGCAAGACTTTACATTCATCCAATAATATATCGACTTTCTGCTGTCATCTGTAATACATTTTTCCATTGGTAGGCTTGCTATGTTTTACATTGCTAGCTAAAATCAAAGGCTACCGGCAAGAAAGATTTGACAAATCTTAAAACTGGATGCAAGAATAAACACTCTAAAATAAAACCACAAACACCCCCTGCTAGGACATAAAACCTGTCCAAAATCCTAAGAATTTGGAGACCTTGTGGCTGCACCCAGCAATTTATTATCTTAATGCTGGACATAGGAACTTATTCTTCGAGAGTCCAAAACCAACTAGTTGCGTGCCAGTGTTTCTGTTCTCTATGCACAAAGTGATCAGATTGTCTTTGTTGTTTAAAATAGAATTTGGATGTTTTTTCAAGACATGGTGGACCTAACTATAGTCACATTGGCATTATGAAACCTCTTTTGTCCCAAATATACTTTATATAAAAATATGATGGAAGCCAAGGAGTCCGCCTATAGACAATGTACCATGGCTTCGTTTTAGGCTGCGTTTACACTACGTATATTTCAGTCAGTATTGCAACCAAAACCAGGAGTGGATTAAAAACACAGAAAGGATCTGTCCACACAATGGTGAAATTGAGTGGATGGCCGCCATATAACAGTAAATTACTGCCATTATTTCAATAATAACAGCCGTTGTTTTAAAATAATAGCAAATATTTGCCATTAAATGGCGGCCATCCACTCAATTTCAACATTGTGTGAACAGATCCTTTCTGTGTTTTTAATCCACTCTTGGTTTTGGTTGCAATACTGACTGAAATACACTGACTGAAATATACATATACTGACTGATATATTTGTAGTGTGAACGCAGCTGTAGGTTGTGTTCCCACACAGTATTTTTGCTCAGTATTTTGCAACCAAAACCAGGAGTGGATTAAAAACACAGAAAGGCTATGCTCACACACAGTTGAAATTGAGTGGGTGGCTGCCATTTATTGACAAATAAAAAAGGGTGTTGTTTAGAAAAACCTTCCGTTAACCCTTAGAGGACGGGGCCAACTTAAATTTTTGCGTTTTCGTTTTTTCCTCTTTGTGCTTAAAAGGCCATAGCAGTTGGATTTTTTCACCTAGAAACCCACATGAGCCCTTATATTTTGCGCCACTAATTGTACTGTGCAATGACAGGCTGAATTTGTTCATAAAGTACACTGCAAAAGCAGTCAAAAATAAAATGTGTGATGAAATTGAAAAAAACACACTTTTTTCATTTGGAGGGTTTTTGTTTTTACACCATTTGCCCTGGGGTAAAACTGTCTTGTTATACATGTTCCTCAAGTGGTTAAAATTACAACGATATGTAACATGTACAGTATAACTTTTATTTTATCTGATGTCTTGTAAAAATTTAAACCATTGTTAACAATATATGTTCCTTGAAATCGCTCTATTACCATGCTCATAGCGCATTTATCCTTGTTTTATCCTTGGTTGTGTGAGATGGTATTTTTTGCGCCATGATGTGTCCTTTCTATCGGGTACCTTGATTGCGCATATGCGACTTTTTGATAGTTTTTTATTACAATTTTCCGTTACAGTTAAAAATGTGCAGTTTTGGACTTTAAGATTTTTTTACGCTTACACCGTTTACCGTGCAAGTTTAGGAATGTGATAAATTAATATTTTGGGTCGATTACGCACGCGGCGATACCAAACATGTTTATTTATTTTTATTTATAACATGGGAAAAGGGGGGTGATTCTAACTTTTATTAGGGAAGGGGGCTTTTTATTAATAAAAACAATGTTTTTTTTGTTTTACACTTATATTAGAAGCCCCCCTGGGGGGCTTCTAGTATAAGTACACTGATCTCTCATTGAGATCTATGCAGTATAGTTATACTGCATAGATCAATTAGATCGGCACTCGATTGCTTTCGGCTGCTGCAGCTGAAAATAACCGAGTGCCAAGCTGGGATCAGCGCCATCACGCCGCAGACCCCAGCAGGTACCAGACACGGGGATCGCCCCTCAACGATCACGTCGCGCGGGGGGGGGGGGGGTAGGGGGGTAATCCCCCCACTAGACACCAGGGATAAGGCTGCATATAGTAATCAGATGCAGATGTCAACTTTGACAGCTGCATCTGATTACTTAATTAGAGGGCACGGTGATCGGACTGTGCCCGCTAACAGCCACGGTCCCGGGCTACATGCGGCACCCAGGACCATGGCGGTTCAGAGCAGAGCCGGTGCGCCGCTCTGAACACCTCTAGGTGGCCCAGGATGTGCGGGTACGCCCAGGGCCGTCTAGGGGTTAATTGCCATTAAATGGTGGCCATCCACTAAATTTTAACAGTGTGTGAACATAGCCTTTCTGTGTTTTCAATCCACTTCTGGTTCTGGTTTCAAAATACTAAGCTAAAATAATGTGTAGGAACATAGCCTTAAACTAACTTTTCCTTTGAAATGCAACAGTATTTCCGAGTACGGGTATGTTCACACAACATTTTTTTTAGGCGTAAATACAGCTTTATCTTGATTGTTTTGACCGTGAATAATTATCATGACATAAATTACAGCTGTATTTTGCCTCAAAAAACATTGTGTGAACATACCCTAAATAGAGTTGCTCGTAATGAGGGACCCTAATGGGATTACAAGCTGTTGATTGTTCGGTGATCATAAATCGACTGACAGACTCTCTTTAACAGTACAAAACCCCACTTGCTCTAAATGAATATAGTGGAAAATCCTCATACAGTAGGCTTATGTGAGAATCTGATGGTTAGCAAAAGAACTGCAATCAAAATATCAAAATAATCTTCACTTTTAACGTGCCCATTAGAGATGAGTATGTTCAAGTCAGATCGCTCGGCATTTCAATACTGGTGGCTGACGAAGTTGGATTCAGCCTTAGGGAGTCCTGGAAAATATGGATACAGCCTATGGCTCATCTCTAGTGCCCATACACGTAGTGGTTGTGCCATGGTAAAAATGAAAGCAACTTTCCATTACTTGCCATGGTTTCATAGAAGTCACAGGTTATGGCCATAAAAACCATTTTACTGTAAACTGTTTGGGATTTTTTGCTGCACATTTCTTGTCTGTACTGAAACTACATCGACTCAGTCACGTCATTTACTGGAACACTTAGTCTGCTCCACTTTATTGGTTTGTACTCTATAATGAGCCTTTAAACGATGACCATGGCCAACACCTGTATAAACAAAATGCCCTCTATCTCCCAGGAGCCCTGCAAGGAGGGATCACTCTATATTAGTTCAGTGCTTATTGCAGACCAAACAAAAAGCCAAAAACATATTCTTTGATATCATTTCAGACTAGGAAGTAGTAAAATAGAACTGACATTTTGAATTGTAGCGAATATGTAAAATGCAACTAGGAAACAACCACTAAGCTAAATTATGGCCAAAACTGAGAGGCGAGTTATGTAACATAAACAGAACAAAAAGAATAGACTAAATACAATCCAAATAGTGACGGTCCAAAATAGACAAATACTCCCAAAGCAACTACAGACACAACTATTTCAGAAAATACACCTGCTTAGAATAAAGGCTAATGTTAATAGCTAACAAATGTGGAGGGTGTCAAGATTCTTAGTCAAAACTTTTGGTTTTGGCTGTAAATTTCCTGATTTCTTTCTCTGTATCTTATCTGAATCTTCCAACTAAAACTGTCCTACAATCCAAGAGATTTACTTGTCTCTGAAGAAGAGCAGCAGTAAGGGCAGTAACATGAATTGCAACCCTAACCTATGAAAGCAAAGTATTAGGGCCCTATTCCACAGAGCGATAATCGACCGAATTGGCCCGATTCGGCCGATTATCTCTCTGAGGAATAGAGAAGAAGATCAGCCAATGATCGTTGTCATCTGCTGATCGTTGATATAGGTTAGGACCTATATTTGTCGGGCATCGACCGCTCACCGCTACGTGGAATAGCGGTGCGCGGCCGGCGACTGGCGATATACATTACCTATGCAGGGTGCAGGGCTCCTCTTCTCCTGCTTCTCCCTGGGCCCCGCACGCTCCTCCAGCAACAGGACAGCCTGTCTCAGCTCAGGCCGCTCAGCCAATCAGCCAATCTAGCAGATCGGCGCTCGTTTATCGGGCCCCATCGGCCCGTGGAATACCACCCTTACTGTAGCTTCCACTCTAACACTAATTTTTGGGTTACTTTAAGAAAACCTTCTTGACAAAAATAAATCATATCCAATAGAACTTCCAACGATCCCGATATCAGGGAAGTATCTCCCTGGAATAATTGATACACACCATGCTTGAACAGCTGTATTTCAGAGACAGGGACATGTAGACTGGTCAGGGTTAAGGAACAGATAAATTGAGCACAAAGTACTAAGATGTTCTTAATGAAAACCTTATCAATAGCGCTCTTTACCTCAGACTAGGCTGAAGGTTCAGCTTTCATCAAGACAATACCCTTAGGCACACATCCAAGACAACCCAGGAGTGGCTTAGGGACAACTGAATTTCCTTGAAGGGCCTGGCCAGATCCCAGATCCCTGGCAAGATAAAGCCTATTGAACGCCTCTGGAAAGACCTGAAAATGACTGTCCACCATTCATCACTATGAAACCTGAGTGAGCTTGAGGGGATCTGCAGAGTAAAGGTAGAATATTCAGCTGGGTGAAACTTTGTGGCATCATACCCAAGAATTGGGACTAGAATTGTTGTAAAAGCTTTTAAAGTACAGAGTACAGGGTTCGAACATCTCAGACATAAGCAAAGATTCCTAACATTTTGTTTCCACATTTTCATAATGGGGCATTAGATGCAGAATAATTGGGGAAACCACAAGGCCACACCATAATAAAATTTGAAAAACGTGAAAAGATCTGAAGACTTTCTGAATGTGTTGGACCTATGGAAGGATCTGCCCATTTAGTGGGGAACCTACTTATATAATGGGGAAATTTGCCAATCCTCCACCGAACTTGATTACCAAAAAAACAATCCATTTACATACCCACTCTTACATTCTTTTTGAAGGGCATTTTTGCCACTTAAGGCAATAAAGCTGGCGAAATGTGTAAATGGTTCTAAAAAAAAAAGTAAGGAAAGTAAGACATCATGCAAGACAAGACGAGTCATACGTGGAAGAAGTGTTCATGGCAGTCCGGGTTAGATGTCAAAATGCAATAGAAAAAAAACTGTTCAAAAAAGAGATCACCTGTGAGTCACTGGATGTAACTGCATTGTAATCATTTCAAATTGCCTGTAGCGTGCCTGTGTACAAATGCTATCTTCCACCATTTTATAGCAGTAATATTGGTCTTTGTATAGTATGTTCACCTACATAGCTACTGTACATAGCATAGCTTAGATCTTGCACTCCACTCATCCACCATGGATGATATAAGCGTACCTATAGTTAACAAAAACTCTTGACATTTCCTAGGTACATAGCAAAATTTTTTATCAGTAAAGGTCTGAGTGTTCAGATCAATAATCAATCAGTAAAATGAGCAGGGAGAAGACAATGCCACCACATGCTCCTCTCCCCATTCTGTGTCTATGAGACCTGGATGGCCCCAAAAAACTTGTACAGGGAGTATGTTTAGGTCACATGTCACAGAGCCACAGAGTGCTTACTTCTTATAGCTCATTCTCTTGGCTCGAAGATTTACAGATTGTCTCCAAAAATGTATTTCTCTTGTCTTGAAAATACAAGTTCAAACATAGCAAAGTACAGTGAATGAAATAATGTGTTCATCATATAAATACTGTAATACTTGGAACACAGGCCATTTGAGCTTTCTGTTATTTTATACTTTCTGCCAATTTCATTACATAGTCTTTAAGGACTTTGCACACATTTGGCTGACTGATGGTCCATGTCAAGGTAACAGATGATCATTCTTGACATTCCACTTCACCGTCCAGGATTCCTACACTTCCAGAGGGAGATATGCTATGCTATCTTTACTATGCTATGATAGACTTGGTCGGCATGGACAGGCTTGAGCCTTGTTATACTACTGACTACTTTGCTACATAGTTTATACATTGTATAATGCATTCATATGTAATCAGTCTTGAGTAATACAAGAACTAACTAAACAAAGTGTGTGACATAAGCTGTTAATTCCAATCACATCCATACTTATATAACATACTAAGACCACCTGATAGTCTTTATATTGGAGCATTGCCTACAAAGACAATTATGCTACTGCTAAACTGTCATCCATTCAAATAACCGACTTATTAGCGGAGCTCACTGTGTCTTAACATCTGTTCTGTGTATATTCATTCAGTGGTCATATTTGGCTCCAGTATCTATGGAGTAGTGCTAAGATCTTGTTATATTAGCTTATTCAAAGCCAGTCCCCACCAGCATGGAACTTTCCATAACTTAAAGGGGTTATCCAGCGCTACAAAAACATGGCCACTTTCCCCTCTACTGTTGTCTCCAGTTTGGGTGGGGTTTTGAAACTCAGTTCCATTAAAGTAAATGAAACTTAATTGCAAACTGCACCTGAACTGGAGACAACAGTAGGAGGAAAAGTGACCATGTTTTTGTAGCGCTGGATAGTGACCATGTTTTTGTAGCGCTGGATAGTGACCATGTTTTTGTAGTGCTGTGGTAAAATTGTGGGGTACAGTTATTTTCAAAATAATACATAAAATTTCAAAAGTTGGATAACCCTCTTAGTTTTTTTCAATAGATATATATTTTTTAAACTAGCTGGATTCATGTCATGGCAGAAATTTTTGAAAATAGCAAGCAATTTTTTAGAGGAACATTGGGTTTGCATCAACTCAAGTTCATTTCCCGACCACCATGCAACAAAAGGTTGCCGTGGAGTTTACATCTATAGAATTATTATATTGTTAATTTATGTTATATGCTTCATTAGTGGTTTTTCTAGCCTTGTAGAACTTTACAGCACTAAAAAAAACTCTGGGGTGGAGTGAAGAACATTATCTATATGGTAACAATGGTACCTGAGCAGGACTGGAATATATATCAAATGAACAGTTCTTGAAGTTGGTGTCAGAATTTGGGTGACATCGAGGAAAGCAAAATTCTGATGGCTACACAACTGGGTCAAGGCATCTCCAAAATGGCGGCTCTTGTGGGGAATTCCAGGTATACAGTGATTAGTATCTCCCCCAAAAAAATTGACAACTGGTGAACCAGCAACAGGGTTATGGGTTCTTACTAGAAATGAGCTTGACTTGAGCAAGTTCGAGTGTGATTGCTTGCCATTTGAATACCAGTGGCTGAAAAAGTTGGATGCAGCCCTAGGAAGTCCTGGAAAAACAACAACTTCATCCACCAGTACTCAAATGTTGAACACTGGGACTCGAGCATTATTGAGTTACGCTCATCTTTAATGCTAACTTATGTGCACACGACCCATAGCGGACTCGCCACAAAACATAAGGTGCCACAGGTATTCAAATGTGGAGTGATCACATGCAAACATGATCAAGTCAAGCTCATCTCTAGTTAGCACCCATAACCCTGTTGCTGGTTCACCAGTCGTCTTTCTTTGGAAATTTATTTGGGAAATACTAACCACCACAAGAACTGCCATTTTGGAGACGTCCTGACCCAGTTGTCTAGCCATTTACTTTTTTTTGTCAATGTCACACAGATTCTAACACCTTCAATAACCATCAGCCAACATTTTCTCTCTCATCCTTTCTGAATGTTCAGCACGGCTAAATGTTCATGTGTTCTGTATGTGGGGGGAGGGGTAACCGGGCACTGTGTGGTGTATTGTTTAGGGCCTAAATAGTTATACAGCCCTCTTTATAATTGTAGCCCCAATGTTAACACTCTAAACAGCACAGGTACTAGGAGGAAGTTGCAATTGCAATTGAATCAGGTGGAGGTGAGGTGTGGGGTCTTCAAGCTTAGTAAAGATTATATGATGATAGATAGATGTAAAGGGTTATGGTGAGTTTACACGGAATGATTATCATTTGAATTTTCGTGCTAACGATCTCATTTGAGCGATAATCGGCCCGTGTAAACACAGCAAACGATCAAGTGACAAGCGAGAAATCGTTCATTGTGATCTCTCAACAAGTTCTCAAATCTTCGTTGGTCGTTCGCTAAAAATTCGCAGATCGCTTCGTGTAAACAGTCTGTCACCGATTCACACTATGTGTGAGATGGGCTTAAAAACGATCACAATAACGATTTTTCTAACGATTTTTTTTACTTTTTATTCGTCTAAACGCTGATCTTTATTTAAAAAAAACAAACTAATTGTTGCTTTAAAATAGTTAAACGATCGATTGGGCGAATTATCGCTTCGTGAAAACGCAGCATTAAGCTTTTTATTGTTTACATGAAATCTCTGACCTTTACAATGCAGGACAAATCAAAGCCTTTCCACCTTGTTAGAGGAAGTGAGAGACTGTGCTCATCAGCTAGGCACCATCTGCATTGTACAGGGCTTGTTGGTGGTCTGCAGCTTCAGGAACATGCTAACCAGCTGTTGTCCCTACAGCCGCCACTGCTATTGCAAACATTGTAAAGATGTCGGGGGAGTTTGTAAGTGTTTCTAGACAGGTAAGAATGTGAAACATCTCAGGAGAACATGTTTTCAGAATTCTTTCTATGGGGCTACAAACAACTTTTCATGTAGTCCAGGAAACGAGTCATGTTTGGGAAGCCTATGCCAAGAACAACAGTAAGTCATAGTAAACAGGGTCGCCCGAGAAGGACCAATTTATTGGCCAAACAAATTATTCAAAGTGGAGTCAGTCACTGGATTACTGTAAATCTGTATATATACTGTGCGTACAGAGTATATATCTATATTACAGACGCAATAAAACAACATTTAAAGGATGAGTATTACTATTGCTTGTTAGTCTGCAACAATACTCTATAGTATCAAAAACATATCCATTTCATACCCCTAGAATATTGACGATTAACAGTCGTAATATTGACTGTGGCTTAAAATCTTCTAGCTAAGAAGTGGAGAAGTACTGGGATTAGGCATGGTCCGAACAGAGTTCGGTTCGGGTTCGTAAGAACCTGAACCCTCGGTAATAATTCCCGCTGTCTGCCCGCTCCGTGTAGCGGGCGGATCCAGCGGGAGGACCGCCTGGAAAACTGGGATACAGCCATAGCCATAGGCTGTATCCCAGTTTTCCAGGCGTTCCTCTCGCTGTATCCGCCCGCTCCAGCGGGAATCTGATGCCGAGCGTTCAGGTTCATACGAACCCGAACCTCGGCAGGTTCGGACCATCCCTAACTGGGATACCCAGGGCAAAAGAAGTACTGACCGTGGTACAACATGCGCATAATTGTGAAAAAATCATAGCAATAGAGAGGGACCAGATAATTAAATTTAATAAAAAATTGCAGAACTGAAAAATGATCAGTACAGACTATCCCCTTGCTGAATAAGAGTAAAAGAAGAGATGAGGAATAATAATAATAATTGAATGAATAATTGATTAGTAGGAAGAAGATAAAAAGTTTTTTCCTTGTTTCTGCGGCGGTTTGATTCACCTATCTTAGAGTAGGTAGTGTGTGAATGTTTTTTAGGTTCTTTGTTACTGTCAATAACTGTGATATAAATAGATAGGAGGAAGATTTTAGGTAATGTGTAATCTGAATTTATGATATTTATTTATGTGATTGTTTAATATATTTAATATCCTGTGTTATCTACGGTTGTATGTGTTGGAAATCAAATAAAAATTATATTAAAAAAAAACATATCCATTTAGTCAATATATTTAAAGGGGTTGTCCAGCGAAAATCCTTTTCTTTCAAATCAACTGGCTTCAGAAAGTTTTATAGATTTGTAATTTACTTTTATTTTAAAATCTCATCTTCCCATACTTAGCAGCTGCTGTATGTCCTGCATGAAATGTTGTTTTCTTTTCAGTCTGAAGCAGTGCTCTCTGCTGACATCTCTGTCCGAGACAGGAACTGTCCAGAGTAGCAAATCCCCATAGAAAACCTCTCCTGCTCTGGACAGTTCCTTTTTCGGACAGGGGTGGCAGCAGAAAGCACTGCTTCAGTCAGAAAAAAAAAAAAAAAAACATTTCCTTCAGGACATACAGCAGCTGATTAGTATGGGATGACTTGATATTTTTAAATAGAAGTAATTTAAAAATCTATATAACTTTCTGAAACCAGTTGATCTGAAAGAAAACTTTTTGCTGGATAATCCTTTAATATGTGTAGTTTGAAATCAAACTCAGTGTTATAAATTAAATTCTAATATTATAAATAATAAAATATTAATACTATATCACTATCTATCTATCTATCTATCTATCTATCTATATGATTAGAAAATCCGCAGCACACCGAGGTCGCACATGCTGCGGATTTTCTAATCATATGTTTGAACGGTCTGAAGTCAGGACCCAGACCGCTGGCACCCATACCTACATCGCTGTGCTGCTCACCTTCTTACTCTATCTATCTATCTATCTATCTATCTATCTATCTATCTATCTATCTATCTATAGTATATCCATGGTGTGTTATTCAGTTGACACTGCTATGCTATATCTGTTGCTGGCATAGTTTCCACAATCTAACACAGCACCCCTACAGGCTGTGTACTGCTACCAGTTTTTCTTCCAGTAAAAGAATGGAGGCTCTTTTGTCTCATTCCCGGCATTCTTTACTTCTCTAATCATTTGTAGCTTTAGTATTCAGAAGCTGATTGTCACCCAATGTTTAAACCAACTGATGTGCATGTCCACAGTATAAATCTTTATAAGACTTCCCTTGGTTCTTTTGTTGTCTACTAACAGATACCTTGTGGACTTTGGTGTAATAAAAGTGCTAATAGGTAGGACAGTCAGAGGCCTAAGATTGCTACTTTTATTTATTAGTTATCAGTATTTATTTGTCTACCAGTTACTAGTGATAGAATGTACTTACCTGCACCAGAGCAGAGAGGAAAACTAATGCAAAAAAAATAATAATAATTTAGCCCAAATATATTGAACCCACTTTGGGCAGAATTTTGCCCTCTGCCCTGGCAATGATTAGGATAATTTTATTTTTTGCTTTTTAAATCAATTGGTTTTAGAAAGTTATAAAGATTTGTAATTTTATTTCAATTAAAAAATCTCAAGTTTTTTTTAGTACTTATGAGCTGCTGTATGTCCTTTAGGAAGTGGTGTACTCCTTCGAGTCTGACACAGTGCTCTCTCCTGCCACCTCTGTCTGTGATAGGAACTGTCCAAAACAGTAGCAAATCCCATAAGAAAAACTTTTTTTTTTTTTTGGACAGTTCCTGTCAAGAACAAAGGTGGCAGCAGAGAACACTGTGCCAGACTTGAAAGAATACACCACTTCCTGCAGGACATATAGCAGTTCATAAGTACTGGAAAACTTGAGATTTTTAATAGGAGTAAATTACAAATATACATACGTATACCAGTTAATTAGAATATAAAACAGGATTTTTCACGTTTTCCTATGTAGAATTGCATATAAATACTTTAACCTCTTAACGACGCATGACGGGTATACCCGTCATGCGGCCGTTAAGTGTAAACAGAGAGGGCTCCTGGCGTGAGCCCTCTCTGCAGCGCGCGGTCCCCAGTTGCTATGTGCAGCCAGGGACCGCGTGTATTAGCCGCCGCGGCCGATCGCAGCGGTCGGCTAATTAACTATTCAAATGCAGCTGTCAAAGATGCAGGTGAGAGTCACACTGCGGGGGTCCCGATCGGTAAGTGACAGGGGACTCCCCCTGTCACTTACACTTAAACGCCGCGGTCGCGCCGCGATCGCGGCGTTTAAGGAGTTGATGACACGCGGCAGCGCGATCGCTGCAGCGTGTCATTGCCGGTGAGGTCCCGGCTGCTGATTGCAGCCGGCCCCCACCTGCTATGAAGCGCGCTCCGCTCCGGAGCACGCTTCATAGCGGGAGAAACACCCAGGGCGTACAGTTACGCCCTAGGTCGTCTGGGGACAGACTTCCATGGCGTAACTATACGCCCTGGGTCGTCTAGGGGTTAAAGAGTCACTGTCGTATTTTTTTTTATTTTTTTTTTGCAGAAATCAATAGTCCAGGCGATTTTAAGAAACTTTGTAATTGGGTTTATTAGCCAAATCTGCCATTATCTGCATGTAAAAAGCCTTTTCCCAGGTCCCCCCCTCCTTCCTCTTTTTCATCCACTCTGAAAAATCTGAAAATTGTGACTTGTTGCAGGAGACGTACCCTGTCTGTTCTAGGGAGAGGGGAGGGGGGAGGAGGAAGGAGGGAGTTAGCCGGCAGCAGAAAGCAGATAACAGAGGATTACAGGCACGGAGCTGGGTGACAGCTGTAATCTGAGCTCAGACAGGTCACTGGTGACTGTCACAGGAGATATCCCGTGAGGGATTTGTAGATTAACTCTTTGTTGTCCTGTTTTGGTCTTTTCCTTAGCTCTCTCCATAGGAGAACAATGAAGACAGGGGGGAGAGCTTCAAACTGCTTTTTCGTGATAAAAATGCATTTTTCGGATAATAAACCCAATTACAAAGTTTCTTAAAATCGCCTGGACTATTGATTTCTGAAAAAAAAAAAATTCACGACAATGACACTTTAAGTTTCCATACATCAATGAAATGAATAAAAAAAACAGCCCACCCCTGAGCTGTATCAACGGCATCTGTCTAGCTAATCAGTACTCTACAACAGGGTTGGTAACTCTTCCTTTTGGAGAAGACTCTCATTGAGATAGCATGAGATATTTTCTTCTTACCGGAGAAGAGTCCCACCATTACAAAGTATTGATTATCGGCTGGATAGGGGATGTGATACACTGTATTCCATCAGAATAGAGTAACAGTGTACATGTGTCACCACTCCATTCTGATTAGAGGACTTGGTTTCTGTTCTTAAAGGGGTACTCCAGCAAAATGTTTTTTTCTTTTAAATCAACTGGCCTCAGAAAGTTATATAGATTTATAATTTATTTCTATTCAAAAATCTTTTCCAGTACTTATCAGCTGCTGTATGTCTTGCGGGAAGTGGTGTATTCTTTTCAGTCTGACACACTGCTCTTTGCTGCCACCTCTGTTCATGACAGGAACCGTCCAAAGCAGGGCATTTTTGCTATTGGAATTTGCTCCTGCTCTGGACAGTTCCTGTCTCGGACATAGATGGCTGCAGAAAGCACTGTGTCAGAAAGAATACACCACTTCCTACAAGGTATACAGCAGCCTATACAGTTCAATAATAGAAATAGCAATCAGCATTATATTGACCCTTTTATAGTCCAATAATAATATTATCTGAGTTTTTAATGTGGTGCTCACTTCTTGACAGATGCAATATGAATCTTCATGAAAACAGATATTCGGAAAGATAAAGGGCACTCACCATAAAATCCATAACTTTATTGAAGATGCAGTTTAAAACACCTTCCAAGGCAGAGCAGTCGGCGAGGATGCCAGTACCTCAACGCTGCCTTCAGGTAATTGGCGTCATCGCCAACTGCTGTGCCTTGGAAGGCGTTTTAAACTGCATTTTCAATAAAGCTTCAATAAGCAGGATTTTATAGTGAGTGCCCTTCATCTTTACAATGTTCTGTTTGCATGAAGATACAGCAGCTGATAAGTACTGGAAGACTATTAGACAGAAGTAATTTACAAATCTATATAAATTTCTGAAACCAGTTGATTTTAAATAATAATAATAATAAAAAAAAGACACATCCCTTATTCCATGGATAGGGGATAAAGTACTATAGGGTGACAACCCTTTTAATATGCATGTGTTGTTTGGTCCAAATAATAGCACATTCATCTATCTGGAGTAACAATGGGGTTATTGGCTATTATATTAGACATTGCAATCAATGAAAACCCAACCTGTCCCATTCATTCACTTACATTGACCTATATCATTCATGATGCATAATAAATGGGTCAGAGAACCTTGATAGAAATGACAGGATCAGCCAACACCAGTGCAATGTCTTTGGCTACATCTTGAGTATACAATATGAAAGGATGTTGGTGTGGGGGGGAGGGTGGGGTTAAAACTTAGCTCATAATAGGATATGTATTCAACACTCACCATATACTCCATGTTGGCAGCAGGTGGAAAGACTTTACTTCTGACTTGGTTATGGTAGTCTAGAATAGCGATCATGTCATTCTGGGAAATATAGCGCTTTCTCCTGGCCTTGGTGACGTTTGCAGAATCCAGCTGAGCGCTCAGATGAGACTTCATGATGGTGGAATTACTGGCTGATGATGATAACTGCGTGGTATTAGGTAATACTAAACCACAGGTCTCACAGAGGAGCGAAAATATCAATGCCGCAGCCACACAACAGATTTCTAGCATGTTGGAAATTCTAAGTACAGGCTTTGCCCTAAAAAAAAAAAAGTTGTCTTTCTTAAAATCTGTAAAAAAAATAAAAATAAAAAAAGTAAAGAAAAATAAAAAAGGCATGATGTAAAATAAAGAATAGCACTTAATTTCTACAAGTTAGGCTTATAAAGATAAAAAAAAATGATACTATTACCATGTATGTATAAAACTAAGATGAACTTGAAGAAGTGATGTGAAGCTGTAGCCTTACCTTTCAGCACAATGTCAATCTTGCACTAAGCTGTGTGGTGCCTTGTAAGGGGGATGTATCCTGTCATAAATTCAGTGAAAGCAAATCTTTGCTTGCTAGGAACTTCTGGCTGCAAGAGTTTGTAAGTGATAACAGCTTTTTATATGTTACAGCCTGGACTCTAAAGCCAGAGCTTGTTGCATGCAAAGACTTTGAGGGGAGGAGGAGCCGGCAATACAGTACAGGGATTGGGTGGCATCATATCATCCAGATAATATAACAAATTAGAAGAGAATGCAAATTACCTGGCTGTGGTCCTTCTGTCCCTCTGTGGTCCTCTACTTTGTTGGAATACAGCTGTAGGATTTGAATGTTACATGAACAGAGGGAGATCCCTGTAATATAATACACACAAGCTAAAGCTTGACAGGTGAATAAAATACTTAAAGAAAAATCTGTCAAATCACTTTCACTAATGACTGAGATTTTCATTTTAGACTTTTTTTTTTTTTTTTTTTTTTTTGAGACATCATTTTAGGATGAAAGTCATTAAAGCTGCAACCACTAGGTGGCGTATGCCTCTCTATGTACTGTATATTAGGCCAGTAACAGAGTACTGTAGTTAGTAGATCTCTATTTTCTTGCCCTACCATATTGCCTGGAGATTTATGGTGAAGCAATAATGAATAAATATACAGATGTTGCTGTATATCATACCACTTCCTTTGCTTGCAGTATAATTTGTAATACAAATGGATTTTGATAACACAAAAGGCTTGCAATAATAAAGTGGATGTATATGTCAGAAAATGCTATTCTGTGGCCATATAATCATTTTGATTTGCCTCATTATTTCTTTTTGCCACAAAAAAATTTAAAGTGCTCCGGAAATTTTTTTTCTTTAAAATCAACCGGTGTCATGAAAGTTTATAGATTTGTATTTGTAACCTATATTTAGAAATCACAAGCCTTCCAGTACTTATCACCTGCTGCATGTCCTGCGGGAAGTGGTGTATTCTTTACAGTCTGAATTCTTTCTCTGCTGCCACCTCTGTCCATGACAGGAACTATTCAGAGCAGTAGCAAATTTCTATTAAAAACCTCTACTGCTTTGGACAGTTCCTCACATTGAACAGAGGTGGCAGCAGAGAGCACTGTGTGGGACTGGAGAAAATAATTCCCCTACTGCAGGACATTTAGCAGCTGATAAGTACTGGAAGACTTAAGATTTTTAAATAGAACTAAATTACCATTCTATATAATTTGCTGACAGCAGTTCATTTAAAAACTTTTTTTCCCCAGAGTTTCTGGAATACTGCCTTTCAAGGGATATTCCAGTGAAAATCTTTTTCTTACAAATCAATTTGCCTCAGAAAGTTGTATAGATTTGTAATTTCTATTTAAAAGTCTCAACGGGTTCTACGATACCAGGGGGCAGAGGGTGGTCAGACACAGTCTAAACATGAGTACAAGTAACACGTCACCATTGAAGATATCTCCAGGTTCCGGCAGAGTACATAGCTACACTGGGCTAGGGCTCCTCTGGCAAACTCCTTTCCTCTACTCTACGTTCTACTCTAAAAGCACCGCCACAACTACCTCTCTTTCTCAGTCAAGTGTGTGTCTAGATTCATCTACTTGTAAAAACGTGTACTGTTATATTGAAAAGACTTACAGTAAACCTGTTCTATTTTTATACTAACGTGACTCTCTCATCTTCTATCTGCACCGGCATCTATACCCCCTTCCATGAGTGGCGGTACCGACAGTTCGGGTGGGTTAGTTGCCACTCAGGACTGCTGTGACAAGAATTCAAGGGACCCGCAACAACCCAACAGGTTTCCAACCATTTGGGGAACACTACCGACCATATACAAAACATAACACCTGTGTGCCGGACTAGAACTGCTGTCATGACAACTACTATCACTGGCCAAGCTACCACCACAAAATCAGTACAATTTCAGCAATTTGGTGCAAATAGTTGCAAAATGCAATAATGTAGATGATGTGCTAGCTGTTCTGGGGTTACCCTTTGGGGTTGGGGGGGCCCAGGACATTTGCCCCCCTCCTTAATGCCAGCCCTGACAGTGCTTACCTCAGGGATTCCTAACAGAGCTAGTAATTTACTGCAGCTTGTGTGGTGTCTGGGAGAGCTGTCAGCCGGTGTGCACAGTTACAGAAGGGAGGCCAACCTGTCATATGGCTCCTGCCTGTGTCACTGCCCGCTTGCGGTATTGAGGGGGTAGGACGAGCTAGCAATCCCATCAGAGTGCAGAGCCCCCAGTGGCCAGGTTTATGTCTGATTCTGGAGGAGGTTGTGTGAGGCATAAAGGTCCTGAACCAGATCAGCCTCAGCTGTAAGGCTGGCCAGAGTGGGGGTGCAGCTGCACGGATTACATTTAGTCAGCCAGGCCCTGTCATTCAGATAAGTCAGACTGACTTACTATAATGACCAGGCAGAAATTGCCACCCCCTCAGGTACCAGAGAATTAACCACCTGAGGCGAAATCCTCATTCTACCTCATGGCAAAAGCGGTCCTGCACATTAGGTTGTCACACAGTGGGTTCAACCAACATCAAATTATGTGTCCTGGGGCCTTAAAGCGAATGTACCATCAGGTATATTTGCTTTAACATGACCCATGGATAGATCGGCGCCGACACAGGGAAGCTGGTGCCGCGGTCCATTTTTTTAACTGCGGCCCAGTTCCCATGTATGGCGCTGTTCTATCCACTGGTACCGGTCCAGGGCTGAAGCACTAGAGGTTGGCCTGGCCGCCCCCAGTGGGAGAAATCCCCCGCCCCTGTATGACGCGGCTCCATTGATTCTAACGGAGCTGTGCCATAGAGGGGCGGGTGATTTCTCCAACTGGAGCCACCTGGCCCGCCTCCAGTGCTTCAGTGCTTCAGCCCCGTCCCGGTACACATGGATAGAACGGCGCCATACACGGGAACCGGGCCGCAGTTCAAAAAATGGCCGCGGCACAAGCTTCCCTGCGCCGATGCCGATCAATCCGCGAGTCATGTTAAAACGAACGTACCTGACGGTACATTTGCTTTAAAGCTCTATCTTATTGTAAAACCAACATATAACTTACAATCTCCCTTTACATTTAAGGTGTCCACACTGGATGGCTGTCAGCTGAACTATTAGCCATTTGGCCTACAGCCATTGCTTCCAGTTCCTCTAAATACATAGACTCTCTGGTAGAAGCGAGCATGAATATTTATTTAAATAGAGCTAAATAAATCCTTGGCAGACTCCTCTGACAGTGGCTTATCAGCTGCGGATCAAAGGATCAGGCATATCGAAATCCAAAGTACCCAATCATTCTTTCTCATGAAATCTTCCACTGGGAAGAGAGATTTGGGAGACCCACATACTGTACACATTAGTTGAGCAGGTTCTGCCAGAATTTGCTGCTTTTCTGGCTTCATCCAATGTTTCTAGGCAGCCTTATTCCTTGCCTTGTTTGCCTTTTATCTTGAAGCTTCATGATTTCTAGGAATCTTTTCTTGCTTCTTGAGAAATGGACCTCACAAGTAAAGAGTGAATGCTATCGTGAGATAACTATTATAGACGTATGATCAAGTTGTTGCTGGCGGCACTGGATTAGATCTCTAAAGACTGGGGGCATATTATGTAGACTTCATATTACCTTCTCATTAATACCAGATCAAAATTCAACCCCAACCATTATAGGGTAAAATAAGAAGAGTAATAAAAAATTTAATTATAGCTCTAACTGTAGTGCATAATAATTCTATCCTGACCCTGTGTAGCAAGAGACCCTCCCCCGCAGAGCCACTCATAGGCACATTTTTTTGCCATACAGAAAATCCAGGCTTGACAACCAGAACAAAGATGCCAGTAGTGTACATCAAGAAAGATTAATAGCTGTATCTACAGTTGTAACGGATAGAGCTGGCACAAGGAGGCTGATCCCCTGGATCACCGAGGAGTGCTCATGTACCTTCTCCAAGGATAGGAGTCTAAGGAGGTTTACGCCAGAGCTCGTGGCAAAGCAGGGTAGGCTTTGCTATGGGAAACTGCAAGGTCGCTCAGATATAGTTTTCCAGTGACCACCAACAGAAGAGATAAAAAAAAAGTACTGGAGCCCAGGACTAGATGAACCACAACTGCCAGCAAACTTCAATGTACTATGAGATGACGTCAACCAGACCAAAGCTGAGCTGAGAACCAGGGATGGGAAAAGATCAGCATGTAGCATCTGTGCTTGTATATTCCTTGGATATGTCCCATCCCACATATTGTAGTTCTTAACCCAAGATAAATAGAGCTTTGTTGTTTTATGTGGAAATTCATTATCTGGACAAACATCTGTTTTTTACAATTAGAAAGGTTTCTTATCTAAAGTAAGCCTAAGGGATTTGCCTATATTTCGGCATTATTCTACACTGTATTATATATACACTACCGTTCAAAAGTTTGGGGTCACCCCAACAATTTTGTGTTTTCCATTAAAAGTCACACTTATTTACCACCATACGTTGTGAAATGAATATAAAATAGAGTCAAGACATTGACAAGGTAAGAAATAATGATTTGTATTTGAAATAACATTGTTTTTACATCAAACTTTGCTTTCGTCAAAGAATCCTCCTTTTGCAGCAATTCCAGCATTGCACACCTTTGGCATTCTAGCTATTAATCTGTTGAGGTAAGCTGGAGAAATTGCACCCCACGCTTCTAGAAACAGCTCCCACAAGTTGGATTGGTTGGATGGGCACTTCTGGCGTACCATACGGTCAAGCTGCTCCCACAGCAGCTCAATGGGGTTCAGATCTGGTGACTGCGCTGGCCCCTCCATTACCGATAGAATACCAGCTGCTGCTTCTGCTGTAAATAGTTCTTGCACAATTTGGAGGTGTGTTTAGGGTCATTGTCCTGTTGTAGGATGAAATTGGCTCCAATCAAGCGCTGTCCACTGGGTATGGAATGGCGTTGCAAAATTGAGTGATAGCCTTCCTTATTCAGAATCCCTTTTACCCTGTACAAATCTCCCACCTTACCAGCACCAAAGCAACCCCAGACCATCACATTACCTCCACCATGCTTATCAGATGGCGTCAGGCATTCTTCCAGCATCTTTTCATTTCTTCTGCGTCTCACAAACGTTCTTCTTTGTGATCCAAACACTTCAAACTTGGATTAATCCGTCCACAACACTTTTTTCCAGTCTTCCTCTGTCCAATGTCTGTGTTCTTTTGCCCATCTTAATCTTTTTCTTTTATTGGCCAGTCTCAGATATGGCTTTTTCTTTGCCACTCTGCCCTGAAGCCCAAAATCCCGCAGCCGCCTCTTCACTGTAGATGTTGACATTGGTGTTTTGCGGGTACTATTTAATGAAGATGTCAGCTGGATGTCTGTTTCTCAAACTAGAGACTCTAATGTGCTTATCTTCTTGCTTAGTTGTGCAACGTAGCCTCCCACTTCTTTTTCTACTCTGGTTAGAGCCTGTTTGTGCTGTCCTCTGAAGGGAGTAGTACACACCATTGTAGGAAATCTTCAATTTCTTAGCAATTTTTCGCATGGAATAGCCTTCATGTCTAAGAACAAGAATAGACTGTCGAGTTTCAGATGAAAGTTCTCTTTTTCTGGCCATTTTGAGCGTTTAATTGACCCCACAAATGTGATGCTCCAGAAATACAATCTGGTCAAAGGAAGGTCAGTTTTGTAGCTTCTGTAACGAGCTAGACTGTTTTCAGATGTGTGAACATGATAGCCTTCTGAGCCAATGAGCAAACACATTGTACCATTAGAACACTGGAGTGATAGTTGCTGGAAATGGGCCTCTATACACCTATGTAGATATTGCACCAAAAACCAGACATTTGCAGCTAGAATAGTCATTTACCACATTAGCAATGTATAGAGTGCATTTGTTTAAAGTTAGGACTAGTTTAAAGTTATCTTCATTGAAAAGTACAGTGATTTTCCTTCAAAAATAAGGACATTTCAATGTGACCCCAAACTTTTGTAGTGTGTATATATATATATATATATATATATATATATACAGAGAGAGAGAGAGTCTGTTCGGCTCGCTATCCCAGTAACCTCAGGGAGTGTTGAGGGTCACTGGGGCACTTGTCACGGTAGCCTGGAGTGGTAGCAGACCCACCCTGGTAGTTGGTACCGCCACTCACAGAACGGGGGGAAATAACCCAAGTATACGGTGGTGTGTGTGTGTGTATGTGTGTGTGAGTGCATGTGTGGACAGATTCAACCAGAGTCCTGTGCGTTTAGTCAAAAATAGAACAGTTTACTGAAGGAAGGTTCAGATTCAACAGTACATGAGATGCAATAGTACAAATCTTGATACACGACTTTAGTGCGGATATAGAGATGACCAGTACTTGAAGTAGTAGTAGGTGCTTTGTAGAGAGAGAATGAGAGGAGAAGGAGAGGAGTTTCCTGAGGAGCCTTGCCCAAAGTAGTGAATGTGCTCTGCCGGAACAGGTGTAGAAGAACAGATAAGAAGATACTCGTGCTCACGGATAACAGTAGTGGCTTTTGAACTGCCTTTGCTGCCCAGTTGTAAGGTACCCATCCTAGATAGGTAATACAAGCCCAAGTCGTCGGTTGTCTGGGTGTAGCAGGTTGCTGAGACTTCCTAGTCTTCCTGTGCTGAGAAGTAGGATACATAGACCTTTTCCCTGGTAGCTTTGTCCTACTGGGGTAAGTTCCTCTTGTTTCAGGAGACTGCCCTCAGCTGTTTAGAGAGGTTCTTGGCATGGGCAAGGGTTATCCTAGGTGACTTCTCTCCCCTAACTTGAGCTTAACACTGCATAGTTGCTTTAGTGTCTAGTAGGAAAAACTTTGTAAGGAGCTAGTCTCTCACACAGCCATACACTATGACCTCCAACTACTAACTCCTCACTTCCTCTCACCAGAAACTAACTCCTCCTACAGAGGCTTTTGTGGACATCCTGTGAGTGGTGGGGCTGAGTGTGTGTGAGAAAGAAGAGATAGGATAGGACAAGGTCAGCATAACAACACAGTTAACCCTTTGTCTCCTTAAGCTGTGCAATAGGTCAAGTAAACCAGTACTGACACCTAGTGGGGAAAACACAGTGCTACATCTCCCACTTGCGAACCTGAGAGAATGACTTTCTTGGGTGCTCTAGACAGCACCAGTAGTGGGACACCATCTATATAAATATTTTTTTTTAGATTACCGCAGATTACATTTTAACCCCTTCAGGGCCAAGGATGTAACTATACGTCCTTTTTTGTGGTGAGTTCCAGCTCCAGGGCGTACAGTTAAATCCTGGGATGAAACGGGCGCAGCTCCTACAGTGCCATCCTGTGGCGAGTCCCGGCTGTCAGTGATAGCCGGGCACCCGCCGCATCTGCCGGGCTGGGTGCAGATCGCAGCACCTACAGTGCAGAATAGAAGAAGAATCTTCCCTCTATTCCCATCAGGGTTGTACAGAAGCGATCGCACAGCCCTGATGGTTGCTTTGGCACCAGGAGGCTTCCCTGAAGCCTCCTGTGTCATAACTATGGAGGAATACATATTGCGGTGATGTGATGCGAAATCATTTTAAAAAAAAAGTCTTGTGTTTACCTTGCACTAGTAATGACAACAATGGGCAGGAAAGAAAGCTAAGGAGGTTGTAAGTAAATGGATCCACAAGGAAATGCATGATGGGAAATATTCTTGGTAATAGATCGGCTTTTAGAAAAAATTGTAATTCAGGAATGGCAGCAACTAGAAATAGAAGAGACAGCTCAAAATACTGAGGGAGACTTGGTGAGTAAGACCAGCTAGCATTTAATTTTTTTCCGCTCTTAGGTGGATAACCCCTTTAAGGCACCTCTGAAGATGGTGTTTAGCTATTTGCCATGGTCATAACTGCAAAGGTATTAAAGTATTAAAGACACTTGTCATGATGGGGTTGAATATGATGAGTCAATATAGGTGGCATTTTGTACTGAATATGGAGAAACCGCTTGTTATATAGTTGTTGGCTTTGGAAAGGTGCTGTAGTACCAGCTGTTGCCCCTGAGTAGTGCTGTTTCTGGGTTAAAAAGCAGACTCATTTTCTAATCTTGTACAACACCTTTAAGAAAAACGGCTGAATAAAGGCTAAAATACAACATATCACATGGCTCCATATATGGCAATAAGAATAAATCTCAAACTATTGCAGAACACCCCTATTGTGCAAAAACCTATGTCGACATTTGTGTTTACTTATAGTCCCAAAAATACTTTTGACGTCATCTGATACATTCTTTACAGCTCAGCCTGTCATTATTAAGATCGCTTCATTTAAGTCAGTAAAAGGGTCGTCCAAAGCCAACGTCTTTCATACTTTTATATATTTACAACCCATCATTGACACATGTCATAACAGCAAGTCAGGTGGAGAGCCCGTCCTAAGTCATCTCTGCCATTGCCAAGAATGTGAGGCCCCCAATCCCTGTTCTCAGCAAGAAAGAATAGAATCAGCGATGTAATGTAACATTTAGTTTAAAAAATACAAAGTTCCCATAAACGATTTCCCATGTATTTATTGTGTTTCTCTTACCGCCCATATACAGTACATTTGATCTCCTCCTATAGTGAAATCTATGTAATAAGTGGCACAGATTACCATAGACTTCACTTACCAGACTTATCTCCTAACTAAAAGCAAAAGATTGTACATTAAAAGTCCTTGGGTTTGAACTTATTCCAAGAGACAGAAGCTGCCAACACGTTTACGCAACTCAAGGAAAGACCAAAAACAGACCATGGGAACTACAACGTATGAGTTCATTCCCGTGTTAGGAGGCAGGTTTCTTACTAAAGCAAAACATTCATTTACGGGTGAGCCTACGAAGGCAGCCATGGCCATTGTGCTCGGCTGGGTAATGTGCTGAAAAAGAGCTCTTTTACGAGACATCATCTCATACATACAGGAACTTGTGAAACCATGGAGGACAAATGTTCTAAAACTCCTAATGATTTATGCTACGTTACTGGAATATGCTCATCTCCAACCTGACCACATCCTCACATGTGTTTGACTTCTAGTTATAAATCACAAATGCTGTAAATCACGCCATTGAAATTTAGGGTCCAGGGAGGTTATATGGAACAGATGACTGACACATCCACTCTGATACTTGTATCTCATGGAGCTGGAATATATTTTATACTACATTATCTAAGCTATCTATCTATCTATCTACTGTATCTATCTATTATCTATCCATCTATTCATCCACCTAGCTATCTACGGTATCTATCTATCTATCTATCTATCTACTGTATCTATCTATTATCTATCCATCCATCCATCTATCCATCCACTTACCTATCTACGGTATCAATCTATCTATCTATCTATTTATCTATCTATCTATCTATCTATCTATCTATCTATCATGAAGAATACCCGCAGCGCTTCAGACAATATCTTCAAATGAACGTGTTTATTTCACCCAAAGACCGCAACTAGGGATGGTCCGAACCTGCCGAGGTTCGGGTTCGTATGAACCCGAATGCTCGGCATCAGATTTCCGCTGTCTGCCCACTGGCTATGGCTGTATCCCAGTTTTCCAGGCATTCCTCCCACTGTATCCGCCCGCTGCACGGAGCGGGCAGACAGCGGGAATCATTACCGAGGGTTCGGGTTCGTACGAACCCGAACCGAACTCGGTTCGGACCATCCCTAGCCGCAACGTTTGCTCTCTCATTGAGAGCTTTCTCAAGCTGCTGCGGGTATTTTTCGTTGACACTTTTGGTCACTGGTGTGTACCGCTTTGCACCTCTGCCCCCTTACCTGGAGTGCTGCATTCACTATTTAAAGTTTATCTATCTATCTATCCGTCAATCCATCCACCTATCTATCTATCTCCTTTCTATCCATCTATCTACTGTATCTGTCTGTCTGTCTACAGTATCTATCTTCTATCTATTATCTATCTCATATCTATCATCTATTTATCTATTATCTATCATTTATCTATTATCTATCTCCTATCTATCTACAGTATCTATCTGACTGTCTACAGTATCTATCTGACTGTCTACAGTATCTATCTATCTATCTATCTATCTATCTATCTATCCATCTATCTATCTATTATCTATTTTTTTATCCATCTGAAGTATGTATCATCTAGTTATCATCTATTACTATTATTTACTTTAAAAGCGCCATTGGTTCCAAAGCTATCTATCTATCTATCTATCTATCTATCTATCTATCTATCTATCTATCTATCTTTGACAAAGCATGTGGTATATAGGGGGTTGAGGAATTGGGATACCCCTGGGGCAGTGTATAGTGGTTCATGGATAAGGGGGGGATACACCCAGGGTCAGTGTATAGGAGTCCATGGTATATCACTCTCCTCTCAGACTATAGCAGGCTATCTGTTATTTATGTAGCCTAATTATCTTACAGGTCAGGCATTTAGAACAACCCATCATTTATTATATTGTACTAAGCAAACATTAAGCAACCTGTTTTCCTTTCTCGTAAATGTAACAATGTAAGCCATGCTAGCATGTAACAATTTGTCAGCTGTCTCTTTTAAGTGTTTGTGGTTCACAGCTGATTTACAGGTCTAATAAAATTACTTGGTTACGTTACAGACACATTTTTAGCTCCTAGAAGCTCCTGATCTTTTCAGTACTTTCTCTGTCACCTGTCAGAGAGTTTGATTTTGTTTGTAGCGTATGCCCCCTTGTGCTGCATTTTAATGGAGTGCTCAAAAATAAATAAATCCACTGGTGTCATAAAGTTCAACAGATATGTAAATTACTTCTATAAAAAAAAAAAACTGTCAGCTGCTGTATGTCCTGCAGAAAGTGGTGTTTTCTTTTGAGTCTTAAGGAAGTATCAGGCGGAAGTACCGTTAGATCCTGCCTCGGGTGGGGAGGTTTAGAGAGGGATTCCGATCTGAACCACCGCAATCCCGGCTGCTTTCTACAGCCCGGGACCTCGGCTATTAGCAGCTGCATTTAAATGTCCATTATAGCCCCTCCGTGGTAGGCTAGTGGCCGGATCGCCCACCCCCACCCCCCAAACGCTCGTGATATGATCGAGGAAGGGGGGCCGTTGTACTGGCCGGGCCAGGAATGACGCTGATCCCGGCTCGGTATTCTATGTATCTGGTCTGCAGCAGACCAGAGTAATAGAGCACTGATCTAATCGATCAGTGCACTATTATATACACAGCATTGATCTCAATGGGAGATCAGTGCTGTGTACATAGAAATCCTCCAGGGAACTTCTAATTAATGTGTACAGTAAATAAAAACAATGGGGGACATTTATCAACAGGGGATTTTTGTAGATGTGGTCTATTTCTGCTTTGGCTAGAATAGACTGGTCTATTTAAAGTGCAATTTACTATCAGGGATAAGCCTTGTCTATTTTATGTGGTGCTGATTTGTTTGTCTCAGAATTGTCTTTAAATGGTCTCAGAATTGTCTCCAAATAGTCTCACTGGCCCTGGTTTGCCCCCTAGGTAATGAGCATTTTCTTCTCCCTTTCTGTTTCAGATACCGGTATGCAGAGGACTACATCAATGACCAGCGGACTTTAATGTTAAATAAAATGGTCAGTAAGGGGTGTTTCGTGTTTTCTTTCATTAATTTACAGGCTTAGGCTATGTTCACACTATGAAAAAAACAAGGCCGTATTTCATACTAATGAGCGTAGTTGCGCAAACAACGGTTGTTTGCGTAACTACTGCCGTTAGTATGAAATACGGCCGTGTTTTTTACGTAGTGTGAACCCGGCCTTAGAAGTGGAAGCTGTCTGATAGACGGAATCCATTACTAAGTCTGGTATAAAATGGCTAACACTAACCCCCCCCCCCCCTATTATTACCCTAGTACCCAATGCCTCCAGGGGTACTGGGACGTGCCGGGTGCCAGTTGTCCCGGAGAGTCAGAAATTGGCACTCCTGGACTGGGCAGTAGCAGGTTAGTATTATAAGGCTGGGGAGGGCCAAAATTAATGGCCCTTTCCACCATGGCACAACTAGGCTGCTGCTGCTTGGTTTTTAACCTGGCTGGTTATGGAAAGAGGGGGTATCCTAGGTTAAAAACCAAACAGCAGCAGCCTAGTAGTGTCAGGGTGGGAAGGGCCATTTGTTTTGGCCCTCCCCAGCATAATAATACCAGCCTGCTTCCATCTAGTCCAGGAACGCCAATTTTTGATGCTCCAGGACTACTGGCACTCAGCTCTTCCCAGTACAACTGGTGGCATTGGGTACTGGGGTAATAAGGGGGGGGTTAGTGTTAGCCATTTTATACCGGCTAACACTAAGTCCCGACTTAGCAATGGATTCCGTCTATCAGACAGCTTTCACTACTAAGTCAGTAAATTAATGAAAGAAAACACACTACACCTAGAAATTTTTTTATTCAAATAAAAACAGCCCCACACCCCATTTTATTAAAGTCTGCTGGTCATCGAGATAGTCCTAACAAATCCGACATAATCCTCTGCATTCCGGTAACTGGGAAAAAAAGAAAAAAACATTAAAAAACACAGCAAGTAAGGGGTTAAGGAAGTCACCCAGCTTTCCCAGCATCCTGTAAGGTTAACCCTTACAGGATGCTGGGAGAGCTGGGTGACCTCCAGCATGGGCATGGGAGTTACAGTCTGGCTCCCAGGGACTTAACCCCTGGGAACCAGACTGTTCTGGCACTGTCCCTGCACCAGCAAGGAAGGGGGTTAAGGGGTTATCCAGCGCTGCAAAAACATGGCCACTTTTCCCCCGCTCTTGTCTCCAGATTGGGTGGGGTTTGAAGCTCAGTTTCATTGAAGTTAATGGAGCTTAATTGCAAACCACACCTGACCTGGACACAAGAGTGAGGAAAAAGTGGGCATGTTTTTGTAGTGCTGTATAAACCCTTTAAACCTTTGAGATATTCATTGACACATCTCTTGAGAAAGAGAGCCGGGACTCTTGAAATGTGTAGAAGTGCAGTAGCCTTCTGACCCCTAACAGGATCCGTAGCCACTGCCGTGATGTCACGCAGTCTCCAGAGACTGATCTATCTGTTCTTGATTCATATATCACATCACCATAATTATAAATTCATTGTATTACCCTTACTACATTTTGGCACAGCGCGGAACGACAATTATATGCTTTTTTATTTTCAGAAAAGTACTACTACTCCAAGTACTAAGTACTAAGTCTGATGTGCCATCTATCACATTTATGGCTTCGAATTTGCAAACACCTGCTAGAATATGCGACAAAGTATTATTAATTGACAGTATATTCTCAGCTTGGCCAGTCTATATTACCCCTAGGGGATCTACCTCAACCCATCACCTGGATTTGATCAGTGTTAAATTCGTTATCCAGGATTAGAAAAAAAGACTACTACTCTCAGAAATACCCAGGGCCTTTTCTGCCATGAGGCAGAGTGAGCTTTCTGCCTCAGGGGGCAGATTCTTTACTATTTTAGAGGGCGGCACAATCCCTTACTTTCACTTTTACTGCAGGCACATCACCAGGTACCCCTTCCTCCTTAGGCCCCTCTGCCTCCTCCTCAGGCCCCCTCTCCATAGCTCCATGACCGACAGCCTTGTCACTGGGGGCAGCCGTCTTCTAGCTGCTGGCTGTCTGTGTCGAAGCAGAAAGAAGGGGGAGGGAGGCCCAGCACCACAGCAGAGCCAACACAGCAGGTATGACTGAAAGCTGTGTGTGCCCTGTCCCCTCCCATATAGCCTCATCTCCTGACCCCTTCACTTCTGGCCTGGGATGTGACATCTGCTAGAGAGGAGAAAGACACAGGAGGTTAGTGTGTGTGTGTGTGTATATGTGTGTGTGTGTGTATATATATATCATTGCATGACAAAGATCTCATTGGGAAGATTGAAACGTTGCATACTGGGTGAATAAACTAAACCACTTTTATTCACTAAAATTGGAGTGCCGCCTTTTCCTATATCTTGTTAGATTACCTTCGGGACCTGGGTCTGGGACCGCGAGGCTGTGCACCCTACCTGAGCCTTGAGCCGCACAGTGCCATTCTGCAAACAGCTGCTTGGATATATATATATATATATATATATATATATATATATATATATATATATACGTGTGTGTGTGTGTGTGTGCGTGTGTGTGTGTGTATCTAATTTGCCCTGTATGTACAGCAGATGTGCCCTGTATAAGTATGGAGGGATGTTAGTAGCTGAGCCCGGTCTATGCCCAGGGTTGCCTGCTGCTATCTGTCACCAGTGACTGGCATTGTGTTGTGTTATTAGAGCCCCCACAGCCGATACACATAGTCACCTTGCTGGGGAAGCAATAGAAAATCCCTAGATGCCATAGTTATAGCCGCACACTGTAATAATACCATAAGGATTAGTATACACTACTTACATTATTACTGCAGTGTACTTTAAAAAGAAAAAGAAAAAAGAATCCACTGTATAAAAAATGAAAATCACTACTTTTCCCTATTTTTCAAATAAAAAAATGTAACTATGAGTATATGTTTACACTATGGAATACGTTTGGAAATTTCACACGCAGACTCCACTTGAAGTTCTACCTGTCCCATTGACTCAATGATATTCTCAAGCTGGTTTTTTATCCGAAACCAGCGAAAACGAGTCAAGGTCCGGAGGGGACGCCGTAAATCCTCGAAAAAGAGGGGCGAAGTTTCGCCCATATTCCCATCACAGTCGCCCCAAGCGCAAGTCTCACCATTAACAGATTCCTCCCAGAACTGTCTCCAAATTATTAACCTCTCCACGTACAATTTGTCCGATGTTGAGAGGTCAGTTTTGGAGAAAGGATTGACATTTTCTCCCATGTGCGCTTTGGACAAATTCACTCTCATCAAGGACGTTTATTTGTTTTGCAGGCAACTTTCCTTTAAATTGCTTTATGATCGACCCGCTATAACACAAGATGTCCCCGCAGAGGACAGACAGCTGTTCAGTGATCTATTGGAACTCCTTGAGGAGAATGAAGGCTCACAGGGTAAGAAGAGATCACCTTTTCATAAACCATCTACAAAAACTGTTCCCCTGCAGATGTTCCCCCCGCTTCAGCTTTTCTTTGACCTTGTGTGTAAGGACATAAGGAGATTAACCCTTGATAGACACAGGGGAAATAATATCACTTTAGAACAACGCAGAGCTATTGAGAAATTACAAAAAAATCCTAACTTCCTTATTAAGGAGGCGGATAAGGGGTGGAACATAGTTTTGTGGCCCTTGGAAATGTATGTTACGGAGGCCCTTAAACAACTGGCTAACCGTACCTTCTATGTTTCTCTACCGTCAGACCCAACAAAGGTGTTCCAGGAGAAATTGCACAGGCTTCTTTCTGCAGCCAAGAATTATGGCATTATCACGAAAAAAGAATTTGACTTCATGTGGATTCCGGAACCTGTGGTAGCGACGTTCTACTTATTGCCCAAAGTGCACAAGAGGCTGGATAACCCTCCAGGGCGCCCTATAGTGGCCGGCATCGGCAGCCTTTGTGAGAAGGTATTCTTTTTCTTGGATGTGCATTTACAACCTTTGGTTTTACAACTGCCTGCATACCTGAGAGACTCATCTCACCTTTTACAGGAATTGGAGGATTTGCCAATAGCCGAAAATGTACTCATGGTCACGTGTGACGTCGAATCGTTATATTCTAACATCGCACATGTTGATGGGCTTAGAGCAGTGGAACACTTCTTGAGCACACAGGGTGAGATGAATTCCATGTTTAAATCCTTTGTCATTGACCTTCTTGGTTTTGCCCTACATCACAATTATTTTGTTTTTGATTCTACTTTTTACAGACAGGTATCCGGTACCGCGATGGGTGCTCGTTGTGCACCCTCCTACGCCAACCTCTTTTTGGGGTGGTGGGAGGGTGCACACGTGTATCCATCGCAGGCATTTCAGGAGGGGGTATTAAGATGGTATAGGTTCATCGACGATGTCCTCTTTTTCTGGACAGGGACAGAGGAATCTTGCTTGGCCTTTCTACATCAACTCAATGATAACCCATGGAACATACACCTGACCTGGAAGATCTCATCTGTGGAGGTGGACTTCCTGGACCTCCGTATTCGACAGAACAGCAATGGAATACAAACTAGTCTCTTCTGCAAAGAAACTGCCACCATTAGTTTGCTTCATTTTTCTAGTTTTCATCCTGAACACACTAAGAGGGGTATCCCCATCGGACAGTTCACCCGTGTTAGAAGAATTTGCTCCACGGAACCGGATTTCAGAGCGGCTGCCAAGGATCTAACACAAAGACTGAAAACCAGGGGATACTCACAGAGAGTTATATCTAAGGGCTATATGCGAGCCCGTGATGGAAACAGGAGCGAACTTTTGAAGACGAGAGAAAAGGTACATGATGGCAAGGTGAGACTCATAACTACATTTCATAATCAATGGTCGGATGTCCAGAATATCATGAGTTCACGGTGGGATATACTTTTGAGTGACTCACGGATTGCTAAATATATTCATGAAACCCCGAAAACCATCTCTAGAAGGGCCAAGAACCTCAAGGACCAACTTACGTCTAGCCACTTTGTTCGTCCATCCACACCTCTGGGGAGGGGTTCCATACTCCATGGTTCATTTCCATGTGGAGATTGCAACATTTGCAAATATATGATCCCCACAAAGGTCTTCGTGAATCCCGGTGACGGACGCCACCACCCTATCCGCCAGTATATAAACTGCAAGACGAAGAATGTGATTTATGCTCTATCCTGTTCTTTTTCCAAACTTTATGTGGGTCAGACCACACAGGAATTGAGGAAACGTATACAAAAACATATATCCCTGATTTCCCTGGCTGGATGTGATATGAACCTAGGCAAAACCTTGACATCAGTGGCCACACACTTCAGAACCCAACATGAAGGTAAGTGTGGTGATTTGAAAGTGGTGGGCATAGAGAGGATTTCAGGCAACATTAGGGGAGGTACTTTAGTCCCTCGTTTACTGCGAAATGAGGCACGCTGGATATTTGAGTTGAACACTAGGACCCCTTTTGGCCTCAATGAGGAACTCCTTTTCAATGGGTTTTATTGATTTCCTTCCCTTCCCCCCCCCCCTTTCCTCTCCCTCCCCTTCGCGCCCTTCCGCCCTGCGACCCCTTGGCTCCCTTCTTTTCTTTTTCCGTTTTAGTTTGTTTTCATTTTATTCATTGACCCATCACTCATAGGTATGCACCACTATGAATTGTTTTCATCTGATTTCAGTGTCAATATTATCTGCAGACTTGCAGGACACACATATCCTTTATATTCACCCATCTTGTAGATCTTAATTCACTAGTCCTCATACTCTTTTGAGTTTTTAGACATTTACATATAAAATTTTTTATCACATATTGTTTTATTTTTATATGCATATATTTACAGATACATATATATATTTTCTGAGTGTTTTTAGTCACATTTTGCACGATACACGGGATTGGTCTTTTTGGTTGTCGGGGGGGGGGTGTGGGGGTGTGTGGGTGCGTGGGGGGGGTGCATTTGGTGGGGGTGGTGTGGGGGGGGGGGTTTGCGTGGGGGTGGGGGGGGTGCGGGGGGGGGAGGGGGGATGGTGTTGGGATGCTGGATGGTTAGCCTGCATATATATATGTGGTTTTTTTTTTGACCATTGTGTGCCTAACATGGTGTCTTTTATGCTCTAGAATATTTCTTGCCCTGCATCTCATCCTCCCTTTCATTTACGTGGAAGAATGATCCCTTCAGAGTGTCAACAGCAATTATTTCCCCCTGCTTTGGAGTTGAACGACCTTTCCTGACCCTTTGTGGAAAATTATTAGCTCTTACTTGATGGACTTCTGCAGGGGTGAACCTTTTCTCCCTCTTTCTTGAACTCTGCCCATTTGGGTATATTACTACCTTGCCCTTTTTGGCCCCTCCCAGTGGATTCTGGATTTTGGACCTTCATTATTATTATTTTTTGATTTAAAAAGGACCTGTTGCCCTATGTATATATGTATATTATTTGTATATAATTCATTTTGTTGGTTGTGGGATTTTGGGTCTTTGTCCCTCATGCTGGACCTGGCGCCATCTTGCACGGTCTCATTTATATTATTATTTCATTGTTTATCATATTCATCTGTAGTATGACCTGATCCCGTGTATGGAGGCGCATGCATGATCACGAATGTATGTGGTTTTTATATTATATCATTGATTTATATTTCATATATATTTTCTTACATATATTTTTTCATCTACTGTGCTAGTTTGCGCATGCGTTGTAGATGTCCACATATATTTAGTTACATGCAGGTTTACATTTGAGCCGTGTTCTAATACGCGCAATACCTTTTTCTTGGCATTGCGCTTTAATTATAACTATTTTTTATTTTTATTGGCATTGCGCTCTAACCTCAATTATTTCTACTCCTGTATGGCACGTGGACTGTAATAATTTTTTCTATGTCCCGCATATACTGTATTGTTCGGAATTTTTATCATTAAGGGTCATATTATAACTTTGTTGGTCGTACGTGTTTTGTTTACACTGATTTTGACCTGGTTTGTGTTATTTATATGATTCTAGTCCGTTTTTTGTTTGCGCATGCGCTGTGCACATTTTTGCACACTTAGACTATTTTTTCATTTGCTTACTACGTCCGGTATCAGGTGACTGTCCTATCATGTGATACATCACATGACCGGAGCAAGATGGCGCCGGGTCCATGCGGGATCCGCCGATCTGTGTCGTCCACATATGTCTGTGAGTACTGTTTTAGCCATACACCTGTTTATGATTTATCAATTTGTTTTACCCCCTATATATAGTAGCATTGGGGACATGTGTATTCATCCCTGAGGAAGTCCACGTGACGGAACGCGTGGGATGTTTTCCCTAACCGACTGAGTGATGGCCATATTGGTTGTATCTTACTAACCTCCCTTTCCCCCTTCTTTTGCACTTTGTCTGCACTTGCACTTTGTTTGCTCGCATTTGCTATGATGTATTGATTTTTGTGATCTAGTGTGTTTTAGCACAGGGGATTTGGCACTTTTTTGTGTCTGGTTATTGTTTATATTTATTTGTTTTATAGGATATTATTGTTTACTCCCATTTATATATATATATTTATCTTGGTCATCACACAACATATTTCCCAGTGGGTTGGGGGCCACTTGGCCGAATTTGGGCCGGTGGCTTGGTGGTATTTTTAACTGTTTTTATGGTTTTTTGTCTGTTCCCGGCATTTATGTACAATAAAATTTCTATTTTTTGCATTTTGTTGTGAGGTGCAGTCCATTTTTTCAGCCTTGTTTTTTGCAGTACACATATATATATCATTGCTTGACAAAGATCTCATTGGGAAGATTGAAACGTTGCATACTGGGTGAATAAACTAAACCACTTTTATTCACTAAAATTGGAGTGCCGCCTTTTCCTATATCTTGTTAGATTACCTTCGGGACCTGGGTCTGGGACCGCGAGGCTGTGCACCCTACCTGAGCCTTGAGCCGCACAGTGCCGTTCTGCAAACAGCTGTTTGGATATATATATATATATATATATATGTGTGTGTGTGTGTGTGTATCTAATTTGCCCTGTATGTACAGCAGATGTGCCCTGTATAAGTATGGAGGGATGTTAGTAGCTGAGCCCGGTCTATGCCCAGGGTTGCCCGCTGCTATCTGTCACCAGTGACTGGCATTGTGTTGTGTTATTAGAGCCCCCACAGCCGATACACATAGTCACCTTGCTGGGGAAGCAATAGAAAATCCCTAGATGCCATAGTTATAGCCGCACACTGTAATAATACCATAAGGATTAGTATACACTACTTACATTATTACTGCAGTGTACTTTAAAAAGAAAAAAAAAATCCACTGTATAAAAAATGAAAATCACTACTTTTCCCTATTTTTCAAATAAAAAAATGAGTTTATGTTTACACTATGGAATACGTTTGGAAATTTCACACGGAGACAGTGCGGCAGACTCCACTTGAAGTTCTACCTGTCCCATTGACTCAATGATATTCTCAAGCTCAATTCTTTGGGCGGACGGCGGATTGAGCTTGAGAATATCATTGAGTCAATGTGACAGATGGAACTTCCAGCAGAGTCCACCAGACGGCCTAAACTTGAAATTTTTGAGCGTATTCCATAGTGTGAACATACCTGAGACTACAGAAACAAGATATATAGCTATAGAAATATATGAACTAAACAAAAACAACATTACTTTTCCTGCATGGCGAACGCCATAAAAAGAATATATCCATGCAATATATTCACTATTAGTATATATGTGCTGCATATTGCTGCTAGTATATATCTATGTATGAATACGTCTGTTTATGCAGTGGGCTATGTAGATTTCTAAACTACTAATTGTTAATTTGGGTGAGGGGGGTGCCATTTCATTTCTCGCCTCAGGCAGCAGAAAACCTAGAATCGGCCCTGGAAACACCACCCCTCTCTTCATCATGTGTGTGGTATTAAAATTTAGCTCTATTCACTTTTGGGCTATGTTCACACTACGTATCTTTCCGGCCGTAGTGCGAACCGCGAATATACGCACATAGTTTTGAGGTTGATGCGTTCGCTTGAAAGTACACGATATACGCCCGCACAATGCACACTACGTATGAGCTTACGGACGGATCGTATGCAGCGCCGTGAAGATGAACAAGACCATTGTTTGAGGACGGAAATGTTCCAACTCACGGCCGTGGATTTCCATGCGGTCCCGTACAAAGTACTTATTTCAGCCAAATTTAACTTGATTTTTCGATCCAAAAGGTTCTGTGAGTTTTATTGGGCTGGGCGAAGATTTCCAAGTAAATGACCTGATCGCTTCGAAACAAGCTAGGGAAGAATAACTGTACTACGGGCGTATTTTCGCGGTTCGTACTCATCCGGCCGCATGTCTATTTTTCCCACGCCCGTAGTTTCAGCCGCACATGTACGGCGGCATATGAAATGCGGCCGGAATCGTACGCAGTGTGAACATAGCCTAAAGGGGTATTTTATTTAAAAACATTTACCCACATTTCTATTCCTTTCCCCAGCATATACATTACTCACATAGGGGTGTTAAATCTGTTCTGCTGTTTTCAGCCACTTTCCTGCTCTCAGCTGCTGCCTAGGAAGTTCTGTAGTTTCTAATTTTTCTATGACTGGTGACCCCCTCTTATCTCTAGCTGTTGCCATTTTGTGTCAGTCTATTAGTGTGCAGCCATTTTGTGTGAGCCTGTCAGTGTGCAGCCATTTTGTGTTAGCCTGTCAGTATGCAGTCTCTGCACTAGGCTACATGTTAGTCACATGGTGCTTGCTGGCCAATAACCAGGCAGGCAGGGTTACTGATCACATGATCATGTGAAGGGAATCTCTCATATATGGATCTCATTTTCAGCTACAATATACTGCTGTTTCCTCACACAGGCAGCTCTTTTACTCTCTGTGGGCCAGTTGAATTACCTAACATATATCTGTCTATTACTCACTGGTATTTGTATAGCTCTGCTACCTGGGAAAGCTGGGTGCTTGTATGTGTGACAGAAGTGTATATGGTATTCCTGCCCACTGTGCCCAGGCTTTCATGTCATCTCATAACAACATGTTTGCTGAACGGGTGTGAGGGAGAGAGGTTTATAGGGGGAGGTATACAGGGATAGCAGGACATGGAGAGACAGAGAATGGGAGAGGGGGAGTGTGAGAGACAGAGAAGGGTGAGATATACAGAGATAACAGGAAAAGGATACAGAGATGGGTGAGCTATACAGAGATAACAGGAAAAGGATACAGAGAAGGGGAAAGTGTGAGAGAAAGAGACAGAGTGAGGTGTTAGTGCGCACTGTACATCACCCTGCTTTCCTTGGTTTAGACACATCTTTAACTCATCCTAATTCCTGTGAGTGGCTGTAGTTTTAACTACTTTCTAAGCTTGGTTTATCAGCACCTGGGAAAGTTGGGTGGTTATCAAGAAGTGCATTATTCTCTCTCTCTTTCTCGCTTCCTCTCTCTGTCTATTCTTTCCCTATCCATTCACCCTCCCCCTTCTCTGCCTTCCCATTTCCTACTATCTCTGTATATCTCGCTCTCTTTCTGTTTTTATGTTGTTATAAGATCACAATTATCCAACTGTGATGAAAGCCTGTGCAGGAATAACATATACACTCTTGCCCTTCCGTTTAATTCACACAGGCAGGCACCCAGCTTTCCCAGGCGCTGATAGGTCACTGTGTGATGGTTAAATTCCCTCTGCAGGCTGAGGCAGGAGGGGCTGTGGGGTGTAAGTTGGGTTGTGTGATGTGATATCCTGGTCTGATCGTATTGGCCTCATTGAGGTGAGGAAGGCTGAGGGGTCTGGCTTAGCAGCAGTGGGTGTTACTGAGGGGGCTGGCTTAGCAGCAGTGGGTGTTACTGAGGGAGCTGGTTTAGCAGCAGTGGGCGTTACTGAGGGGGCTGGCTTAGCAGTGAGCGTTACTGAGGGGTCTGGCTTAGCAGCAGTGGGTGTTACTGAGGGGGCTGGTTTAGCAGCAGTGGGTGTTACTGAGGGAGCTGGTTTAGCAGCAGTGGGTGTTACTGAGGGGGCTGGCTTAGCAGCAGTGGGTGTTTCTGAAGGGGCTGGCTTAGCAGCAGTGAGTGTTACTGAGGGGGCTGGCTTGCACACCAGGAATACTGGCCTCAGTAGTTACTGTATATACCTCACAGGCAAACACAATATGAAACAGGAAGTGAAGAGAATATGGATGGTAGGGAACAGTGTAATGGCCCAGAACGGTATTTATTGTCAGGCGTCTGGAGATTGTTGCTATTGGCAACCCTACACTGCCTATATTGGGACCTATGTATTTGCTGCTTTTTCCTAACTCTTGTGGAGATAGTGTTTTCTGCTATGTATTTATTTAATATGTTGTTATGTACTAATTGCTAATAATACAAGTGTTAAGCTTTATCAGTGCTCCTTCTGTGCAACCTATCACACTCTAGCGATTGGCCAAGGAAAAGCTAGCTCTGCCCACCTTTTACTCAGAAGGGCTGTGCGGTCTTGTCAGTGACAGTTGGTAGTCTGGCATTGCCAGAGTCACATCTAACCTCCCTACGTCACCTCAGTAATCCTATCAGACTCCATCCTCAGCCCCCTAACCTGTTTCCAGTCAGCCATAAGGACTAATACGTGTCTTCAAAGTCTCAGCAGGACATCCTCTATATTTATTAGTGCCTGCTGTCGGATTGGTGAAGTGATAGAGGGTCTCCAATTCACCGTTCACATCTTCCTGGCTTCCAAGTCAGTGTGTCCATGTGTCTTCCTCCTACATCATAGCGAGCGTTGACAGCGTCAGCGTTCAGTAACTTCAAGTACCTATTCACACATATCCTTATAAGGGCTGGAAAGATATAAAGTCTCTGGAACAGGTCTGTCTCTTTGAAATCCTATTTATCCACCAAGTCTAAGCTATAGTAACCAAGGTAACCCTTCCCCTGAAGCAAGGGACTCTGATCAAGCCAACAGTTTGCCATCATCAGATGCCCCTGTATTGGATTGTATATAGTTATCCTTCAAGTAAAGTCTTGATATACTTTTACCGCTATTGTGTGAAGACTTTTATTAAAAATTATATGTCCCTGCGTGTATGCTGAAGAAGACAAGGGCCCCAGCACCCTCGGACCCCACCGTGACAGAAAGGTTTCACAAGGTGAGCCCTAAGGTTGCACTACACCACCCAGCAACACAATACCCTCAGCATATTACCATAATACCACCAAAGGGACATGATAATTTTTCTTGCCGTCACGCATAGGACACTATAACAGCTCCACAGCAGCCACAAAAAAGATCATATAGCAGCAAAACTTGGCAGAGATATTCAGATAAGCCTTAGACAAAACAACAGCAATTATTTTATTATTATTTTATTATTATTATTATTATTATTATTTTATTTATTTTTTTGCTAATAGTTGAACAATCCCTTTAATGGAACTGAGCTGCAAAATCACACCAAAACTGGGGACAGGAGACATAGAGGGAGATTTATCAAAGGGTGTAAAATTTAGACTGGTGCAAACTGCCCACAGCAAGCAATCACAGCTCAGCTTTCCTTTCAGCACTGCCTAAAGCTGAGCTGTGATTGGTTGCTGTGGGTAGTTTGCACCAGTCTAAATTTTACACCCTTTGATAAATCTTCCCCATAGTGTTTCTGGAAAAATGCAGTCAACAAAATTGACCTCAGTCGCTATCTAAACCTGAACATTAGTACTTTGAGATAGATACATATACCTGTTTATGTTCTTCTGACAAATAAAGTGGAACCTCTTGTGTAATAAAGAGAGGATGTACCTCAATCTCTAAACCAGGGGCCAACAATAATAGTAATAATGCTTTTATTTATATTGCGCCAACTAATTCCGCTGCAGATAGTCTGTCAATTTTTGGTCCCTGTTCCCATTAGGGCTCACAATGTAAACACGGAGAGAACATACAAATTCTTTACTACATCTGTATATCCTCCTGGATAAAAGTGGAGGCACCTGATAGGTCCATCATAGTAGGCCCATAGTATGGCAAGTACAAATGTGCTATACACATGACACTATTGATGCATGACTTTCTCTTATCAGCTCGAGTTCACAACGCTTGTGTCATTCTGAGGGAATATAACAGCCAGAGGTTAAGCAGATATATCACCAGAGTTGGAATCTCAGCAGCACATTATGTAATAGGGTCAGGATGATAGGATGTGGCATGAAGAGTGATGTATCCTTTTACTCCATTGCAGATGTTACTATTTATTTTGCAGTATTTAGTTCCTGCAAATAAAAACTGTATATTTATGAGCAGGAAACACCAAATGGAAGAAGATGATTTCCATTGGATATTTAATTAGCTCTTATTTGAAAGTTATTGGAAGTGTCATTTGATATACAGAGTTTAATGATGTCTGAGGACCTTGTTAAAACAAAAGAATATAGTGTTATTGCTACGCTGAAAGAGCACAAGCAGTCCTCGTACTTGGAAATAATAAAATCTAAAGTGGTATTTGTTTATTTAACTGATCTCTTTAAATCATTCGAGTGAAAACTGGATGGAGACACATTACTGATAAAAAGTTCCTTCTATGACCCAGCAGGTGGAACCTTGTCAAAGTGCTTTTTTTCATTGCCTAATTTCGTCGATTTGTCTACATACCTGTGCACTTTTTGGCCATGTTCCCACAGCGTGAGAGACCGGCCGTTCCGTGACCCAGTCGGGTCACGGAATGGCCGGTCTCAGAAAAGATCATCCCAGCTGGTACTGCAGGATGATCTTTCCTGTCACAGAGTTCTGTTGCGGGTGCATCCGTGCACGCCCGCATCAGAACTCCCCACTGCACACTACTGAGCGTGCGGCCACAGTCGCTCCCTCAATAGTTTGCACTGACAGGGTTTTCTGCGGCCAATTTTCACTGAATAGCAGTCAGTCATGTCAGTTCTTTGCGGAGCCGCTAGGGATCCAGGCCGGAGCATATACTATGTGTATACGCTCGGTCCGGGATCCCATAGAAGATAAGGCAGAGTGTCTTATCGTACAAGTTTTTGAAATTTTTAAATTTTTGACATTTATGAAAAGATAAGCCGTGGGAACACAGCCTTTGGTATTATAGGCATTATGTCATGTCCGTTCCCTTTAGGGTGAAGTTGCGACCTCTGTGCCAGAGATTATGGTTTTTGGCTTTATTATCTGCTCCAGGTGTATCTGTGTCCTTTGCATATGGCTTGGCTTCAGTTACCGCTCCATGTTTTTTTTAGTTCTCCTTACACTTACTTTTGCTATGGCTTGTTGTTGCTAACTGTGTCTGCTGTGTGTTGATGGACAGGTCTCTTCTTCTCTGTCCTTCTATGTTACTTTGCCTGGACCTTTGAGCTTTGTGCCCGGTACTTGGTTTCCCTTATTGATATCTCTCTTCCTTCAGTCTGTGCTCTTGATAGCTTTGTCTAGCTTGTTCTGTTCGGCTTGATCCAGCCTTTTGCCTTGCATTCTGTGTTTCTGGTTTCCTGACCCTTTTGCCTGTTTTGTTACCATTAGAGATGAGAGAAGCAGCCGGAAATTTGTTGTGTGAGCTTTGTGAATTTTCGGTCAAACTCGTTAAGATTTGCAAATCAAATCCTAATGAATGTAAGTAAAACTGCAAAAACTATAGTAGCTACAATACTGGGACTATTACAGAAGGATGAATTTGTTAAAGCATGTTGTTGTAAAAGTGTCAAAAATCAGAAAATCACAATTTAAAAAAGGAAAAGTTCTTGGTTCTGATTCTTGCCTGTTTTTGTGACTATAACTTTGCCTCCGATTTTGTACCTTTGCTCTCCTCTGGTATTGACTTTGACTATTCTATTCTGTGTCTTTTTGTCTGTCCGTGTTTTGTCTGTTTGTGCACTTATTTCAGAGCAAGGAATGATGCCCAGTTGTGGACGGTTGTTTAGAACCTTCTCTGCAAGGAGGCAGGGACAGCCTGGGGACTCCTAGTCTTAGGGCCCACTTGTCCTGTCTCTCTTTGTCCCCCTGGGCCTTGACACATTATTAACAACTTTGGTCATGATGAATTAAACGGTAAATATATACGTGAAAAAAGATCCCAGATTTTTCCATCAAGGATTTTCACTTGCTTCACTGTCTTTCTTCACTGAGAGGTGAGTGATCCTCTCAAAGAAGCTTTACTCATTTTTATTTTTAGTCATTTGATGTCACATACATTTTATAATGTACACTGTCTACATTTGTCTATATTTATTAAGCTAGAAGAGATCAGATGACTACCTCAGCATGTCAATAAAATACCCCAATCCAGTTTAGCCTATTTACTTGCAATGTTGATCCAGAGGAAAGGAAAAGCCCCTATCAGTCAAAAGCCAATTTTCTTTATTTCAGGTAAATCATTTCTACATGACTTCAGATCTGGATTAAACTCTTTGATTAACGACCCTTCTCTAGACTTTAGTACCTATAGCTTGTAGTAATATTACACTTCAGAAAGGTATCAAAAACCTTCCCAACACACACAAACAGTCAACTGCTCTTACAGTATTAAGTCTACACATGTCAGTGTAGACTTTTTCTAACCTAAATAACTGCACACGTCACAACCCTGATGAAGGATGGTTTGGTGATCTACCCACTGGGAGGCACCCCTTAAGCCCCTATTACATGGGGCTGTCAGCGCTCGTTTGCTCCTCAATCCCCTCATGGGTAAGAGCTGGGGGGAGGGTGCACGGAGCGGTGTGGGGGGCTGCCCGGATGATCGCTAGATTGTCTGGGCAGTTCATAGCAGGTAGCAGAGGTCTGCTGCCACTCCTATTCTACGGAGCGACGGTAGCAGATCGCTGCTATTTCAGTTGTTTGTCTTTCAACATGTTGAAAGACAACAACTGCAACGATAAGCCGACATCGTTCATGTCGGCTGATCGTTGCCTTCTATTACACAGGACGATTATTGGCCGAGATCGGCCGAATATGGACGATAATTGTTCCGTGTAACAGGGCCTTTAGCAATGGGTTTCCTTTTCAGGAGGGATATCAGGCAATTCCCTTGTTTTGAGACTCGTGACTGAAACTCCACCAACCCCTTTATTTGCATATTTAAACTTTTTAGGGGGTAATGTATCAATGGACACTCTCGAATGAGTACTCCACTAATATTTCTTGCTGATCTCCTTCAGCTCAGTGATTGTTTTGCTATATACATATAATTATAAACATTTCTCCTCTACTGTATTCACAGAGGAAAGTGAAATATAGAGGGACAAAGTAAACTCTCCACTTAATGCCACCCATCCAGAAAGAAGTGCAGCATTGCCACAGGGTCTTCCCTGCAGGACTGGCACAAAGCACATGTGGTGCAAATAATCAGAAAAGCTAAAGAAGTGACCCTCAAAATTATAGGCCAGTACTTTTAAGCTCTTTTATGGTAATGCTATACTGGAGTATCTCAATAAAAATAAAATTGTAACTCCGTATCAGAAAGGGTTTATGAGGGATCAGTCCTGTCAACATAATCTGGTTGGTTTCTATAAGGAGATACTTCTTAGAATGGACTATGGTAAGTGTGGAGCAGGATTCTGGCTATCGGGGGGCAATGGAAAGTAGACCAGCAAAACACAACAATCACTGAGCTCAAGGAGATCAGATCAAAAAATATTAATGGAGTACTCGTTCTGTAACGGCCTTTCTATAATAGCATTTAATATTGTAATTTTTTTATTTATTTATTGCCTTCTTTACACTTGGAGTTATCCGCGTTAGTCCTGATTTAGCATATATCTGCTTGAAATCAAAACTTACTGCTTTCACGTTACCAGGGCTGGGTAAGATATAGAAGCTGAGCTGTGATTGGTTGCTTCCAACAAACCACCACCATAGAATAATACTGTAATATGACTTAAGAAACAAGCACTTGTATTGTATAACTGTCATTTTAGCCCTGTATATAAAATGATGTTATTATTCTTCAAGAACTTTATGCCATTTACCACAGAGTAGTCTTCTGAGGATGCCGTTTCAAAAATGTCATGTAGTCCGATCTGTAATCACGTCCATTCTGACTCGATTAACGTCTGATGATGTAACACGCTCTGTGGGACATTAATCAAGTCACAAGTTCACTGTTTATGCGACTCCTAGAAAAAAACAACCTGTTGATAGACAAGTAGAAATTTATTATATTAGGGTCACTGTTTCCTAGGTGTCCACTAACGTAGATCTTTGTTATTCTGTCAGACCTATTGGATAATATTACTATATATAATGTATAAGTCTTAAAATGCCCGCCCCTTGTTATCGGGTCCTGCACTAGTTGAGAGAGGTCATTATTTTTAGTTATTAACAATAATCTGTTTGCTTTATGAAGTTTCCCTCAGGTTCCAGCTTCCCACTTTATATTGGGGTAGTATGACATTTCCCATACTAGTGACCTCATTGACCTCATTGTTAGTCATCATCTGATCTATGTGCCTTCATGGGAAATTTTCTCTAGACTGTTATATACTTGGTGTCTCATACTAAATCCATGTTTATACTAAACCCCTCCATTTGCTTCTACCCATAGCACAGCCACATGTTTATTTCCCTCACATATATCTTTGTGGGCTTTAGTAAGGATTTTACATAAAGTTACACCTCTGCCCTCTACATTTTTTACAATCCTTTCTAAACAGACTGCATTTTTGTGTTTAAATTAAATGCCCGTTCACACTACGGAATCGTCCCAGAGACGGAATCGTCCCGCCTGCTATCTCTTTCAATGGGAGGCCTCACGCGCCTCCGCTCTTCTTTGAGCGGAGAGCTACGGAGATTCAGTAGCGTGAACGGGCCCTAAAGCTATGTTCACACAACGATTTTCTATGGCCATTATTTGAAACTCAAGATAATGGCCTTTGTTTTGAGTACTAAACAACAGCCACGGTTTAACAATAGCTGTTATTGCAATGATGGCCACTGGAAAATTTTTCTAGTTCAAAGTCAAAGATGGCCCTTTTGGCTGTGTCTTTAATTAAAAGTTCCATTGATTTTAATACAAAGGACAATAAAAGGACTGCAGAAAAAAAGTACTATTTGTGAACAATTTAAAATAACGGTCGCTGTTCGTGCAATAACGTCTGCAAATTATTGCCACAAATGTTATTTTATATATTGTGTGAGCCAACAGCTGTTGTTTTCTTGTTTCCATAGAGTTTAATGTTAATCACTGAAGAATAAAAACAACGGACATTATTCAAATACAAATGGACAACAGACATTATACAAATTCAAATAGCAGCCGCTCTTTTGAGTGTGAACATGGTCTGAGAAAGCAAGTTAAAGGCTATGAAACTAGCCTTGAGTAGAGGCGAGTATCTTAGGTAAATTATTATTATTTTAATTTTTTTTTTTGGGGGGGGGGGGTTTAATGCCAAGGCTGCATTTTAAGGGTATGTTCATACTGAGTAAAATCGACAGAATTCCGCAGCGGAGCCCCCACAGTGGAATCCCACCTGCCTTAGTGTGTCAGTGGGATGCCGCTCATGCACTGACACACTGAGGCAGGCAGGATTCCGGAACAGGGTCTCCACACGCGACATCCCATTGCCAAAAGTTCTTTAATCTGCCATTGTGAACATACCTTAACCTCCTCCCGCCGCTGGGCAGTTAATTAACATCAATGCAGCCTATGCCTGATGCTGCAGCAACGTTAATTAACGATTCAAGATGACACAGGCGCAGGAGCTGCACCTGTTTCATCCGCGGTGGGTCCCAGCTATCGGTGATGGCCGGGGACCCACCGCAACTCTCAGCACTGGAGCCGCGCTCCGATGCTGAGAGTTAACCCTATATATACTGCGGTCAGCATGACCGCAGCATCTATAGGGCTCCTAATAGAGAATTCTCCATGTACAGAGGGAGAATTCTCTGCCGGTGTCCATCGGAAATGGTAGCCATGGAAACTGGAAGCCTCAGGCTTTCGGTTTCCTGGCTACGGAGGCCAGCGGGGGAAGGGAGTGAAGGCTGGGCGTGCGGGGAGCGTGCAAGATTGTAACAGCGGCAGGGGACAGAGGAGAGGGGGCAGACACTAGGACATCAGCTTATGGGATCATTATGATCAGGGCCGGCATCAGCACCTGGCATACTCGGGCAAGTGCCGGGGCCCACGGCCGCCCAAGGGGCCCCCGACACTTGCCCAAGCAGTGAGACAGACGCCCGCCGCATCACCGACCCCCGGGGGAGGGCTGGAGGGGAAGGACCTGCCGTGTTTGCTGCACTGGGGAAGGACCTGTGGTGACGTCATAAGGGGGCGGGACTGAGAACGGGAGAGGCTGCATATGGATGAAGGACCTGTGGTGACGTCATAAGGGGGCAGGGCTGAGAACGGGAGAGGCTGTATATGGATGAAGGACCTGTGATCATTGTCATGTGACATGAGGAGGCGGGGCTCACTAATACCTTCCCTTTGTATGCTGTGAGTTTTAGTCCTTCTCTTATATCTCCTTCTGTAATGGCCTCTGATCTCCCATAATAACAGGCTGTCCATGCTGGGAGTTGTAGTCCTCTTATATCTCCTTCTGTAATGGCCTCTGATCTCCCATAATAACAGGCTGTCCATGCTGGGAGTTGTAGTTCTCCTCATATCTCCTCCTGTAATGGCCTCTGATCTCCCATAATAACAGGCTGTCCATGCTGGGAGTTGTAGTCCTCTTATATCTCCTTCTGTAATGTCCTCTGATCTCCCATAATAACAGGCTGGACACGCTGGGAGTTGTAGTCCTATTATATCTCCTCCTGAAATGTCCTCTGATATCCCATAATAACAGGCTGGACACGCTGTAGTCCTATTATATCTCCTCCTGTAATGTCCTCTGATATCCCATAATAACAGGCTGGACATGCTGTAGTCCTATTATATCTCCTCCTGTAATGTCCTTTGATATCCCATAATAACAGGCTGGTCACGCTGGGAGTTGTAGTCCTATTATATCTCCTCCTGTAATGTCCTTTGATCTCCCATAATAACAGGCTGGACACGCTGGGAGTTGTAGTCCTATTATATCTCCTCCTGTAATGTCCTCTGATATCCCATAATAACAGGCTGGACATGCTGGGAGATGTAGTTCCCCCTGGTATACCTCATGTAATGTCTCTTATTGTAACTCCATTCTAGCCTGCTCTATGGTGAAGAAGCTAGAATACAGACTCCAGGGGGACGACCTCCTTCTAGCAACTCCATTCTAGTCCATTCTAGCATGGATGCGATCTCACCAACAGGCGCAGAGCAATGACGTCATCACGCCTGCTGGTGGATCCACAAGGCGCACACAAGGGAGAAGAGGACCCGTCCCCCGGATTAGTGAGTATGTTTTATTTTTTTATTTTCTTGTGCTGAGGGAGATCAGGGGGCATTTCTATGGGGCAGAGCAGGGGGCATTACTATGGGGACAGAGGGAATTATTACTATATGGGGGGCACAGCACGGGACCCACAAACTTCCTTACTTTACTGCACATGACACCAAACAGTGGAGTTACTACTGTATAGGAGCCTATGGGTGGGAAAAAGGGAAGGAAGTTGCTGGAAAAGTGCGGAGCCTAACATGTTTGTCTGACAGGTCCCGAAGACATGAATTGTAGCTGGAAGAAATCACCATGGAGGTCTGGACCAGATGGAGAGGAAACGGAGAGCGATCACCTCAGATCAAAGAAGACGTCACCTGTGAGTTACTGGATTACGTTTTTTTTTCGATATTTTGTCAAACTTTATTTGGTAGGTGTGCCCCGAGGTGTGCTAGGTGTGCCCCGAGGGGTGCTATACAAAGGGGCCCACTGAGGCTCTCTCGCCCAAGGGCCCACAAAATCCTGGAGCCGGCCCTGATTATGATGTACAAACAAGACCTTGGCACTGAATCATCAATAACCCCAGGTCGTGAAAGGGTTAATAACAGCCTGCTCTACCATCTTTTGACCAATAGAAAAAGAATTAACAACATTTGCAAAGCATATACTTTACAATACATTCATTAATGCTTCGGTGGTGTCTCACTTCTATGGATGAATTTAAGTGTAATGTATGCCTTATCAATATGTGTGTGATGCCATAGGATGTACTTATGTTTTCAAAGACTCCTTACGGCTAAATGCAACTTCTTCAGTACATGGTATTCAAATGCCAAACAATCTCGAGCACACTTGAGTTGCGCTAATCTGTAATCTCAACTAATGTAGTTTGCAAAGTTATTGGGTCTGCTATAGATGTTTTTTTTTTTATTAGATTTTTTATTTAACATTTTTTTAAAAAATAAATAAAGGCAAGAAGGTAATTTTAACCAATAAGCAATGAGATAAGGTCCAAAGATATCCATTCAATTCACAGTCACATAGAGATATTTTTAGTAACTAATGTAGTGTAAAGTTGTCTACTGACACCTTTTGCAATCCAATCTACAAATAACCTGAGTAACATCTTAAGATCACCAGATGGAATTGACTTAAATAAAAAAGATGCTTTTTGCCAAGTGATGGAGGATCTCAAATACATGGCCCAGGGCCTTTTATGGAACAGCTCATAAACTTTCAATGTGCACGATAAACAAAATAGAAAAACCGAAACTATCAAACTTCCAAGATTCAATTGCAGAAGATAGCCAATGTCTTCAAAGAGAACATCAGAAACCAATTTTAGATGCAAACTGATGGAGAACAAGATGAACTGTGGACAGAATTCAAAATAAATTTGAGGGGGAAAAGGGAAAAAGCAAAAAGGACAAAGACAAAAAAGATGCAAACTGGGCACATATCAAAGAAAAAGCAAAAAAAAATTATGTCACCCAGACCAAAATCTAAAATAATTCAGACCCTAAATAACATCAACCCCCCTTCAACATTCTGTTCCCCATTGCCACACAGACCATATCATGCCCCCCCCTCTCTCACTTAGACACACACACACACACACACACACAAACTTGTTTCCATGTTCCTTTTCACAGACTCTCTATTCTTCTCTTGTTACCTCTAAAGGGACACTTGGTGACATCATCAAAGGTCCTCAAGTTTAAATCTAGCTGCTGGTGGGATCCATGTAGTTTTGCTATGATTTGTACCAAATTGCTGCAAAGATCCAGTGATTATGCCACAATTGTTTGCAAATTATGAATTATGATTAGTCTGAGGCTACCTGGAGACTTTATGTCTGGTATAGCTACCGGGACAATTCAAAAACAGTGGCCAAACCACTAGTTTCATGACCAAATCAATTTCAAGCCAAACTGTTAGTGAATGAAAGGGAGAATTAGTGTCCCTTTGGTCCGTATAGAGTCTCTGTGACATTCATTATGAATCTGACTAAGATTCTCCATTTCTCAAAAACTAAGTTGTGCTAATTCTTTCATTCATTAGTTGCAATATTTATTGGAATATTAAAAAAAATGGGGGCAACTATAATAACAATAACAACAAGTATTATGATAGTATTAATATAGTTAGACAGGACATAACTCTTTCGGGCACCTTCTGGCTGGCATACTTAACACCTATGTCTTACACAAAATTGTTCAGCATGCATGCAATAAACTTGGCACTGTTTGTGACTGCTTCTAAACACAGCTCATTTTCTAGACCCCTTTTTTCGAAAGTTTTTGGCACCAATTTTTTGCTTACTAAATCTCTCTAATTGTCCTGAACAGACAAATTATCTAACTAGGTTATTGGTTCAGCAGTGGGTATAAAACATGTCCTAAGGAGGAGAAAGGTTTATTTTTGTAGTAATGAGAACAGATACTTGTTTTACAGGACATGTGTTAAGGGTACCTAAACTCAGCTGACCTCACCACACAGCAGCTGGAACAAGCACTTCACACTTACAAAGGCTTGCTATATAAAACTTGACTGTTCTTTAGGTACATGACCATCATGTACTGTAACTGTTAGAAGAAATCACAAATAATAGTGTTCAAAAAGTGGCACGAAAAGTAGCAGGTTGCAGATATTTATCCTGTATTAAACTCAATATTTTCTTCCTTCTTTCTTAAATCAACACTCAAGTATGTGGATTTTTGCTACATAAGTGTTTAGCATGTTGGCGTGCACTACTGAGGGCATGGTTTTGATTCAGAGCAGAGGTTGAAGTTCGGAACAATTCTTTATTGCATGTCTGTTACACTTTAGTATTATTTATAGAATATAGTTGCTCATAATAAGGTCTCTCAACGAATATCACTAGCCAAACTTATACAAATATGCATGGCTGTGCTTTTAAGTCCAGTGGAATCCCCCAAAGAAATGTGGAGAGTCAGTGGCATAGATACATAACTGAAGATGCAAACAAGCGCCCTTTGGAAACGTAATAAAGGCTTTTTTTAAAAAAAAATATACAAGAAACATTGAACAAAGGAATGACACCTCAGTCTCCTTTAAAGTAGGCACCTTGGGACGTAACTAGTGTTGAGTGGACTTGCCAATCTGTTTCAGCTTGGCAATGTTCTCTGAACCCGAACGCTTGACATTTGACTCCCGGCATCTAGAGAAGTTGGATACCGCTCTAGGGCCGCCAGAAAAGCATTGATACAGACAATGGCTGTATGCATGTTTTCCTGGACTCCATAGGGCGAAGTCCAACTTCTTCAGATGGCAGAAGTCAAATGCTAAACGTTTGAATTTGGAGAAAGTTAGAAGTTGCCTTGTTGTATTTTCCTGAATTTGATCAGAGGAGACAAGAGGCAGAGGAGACAAGAGTTGACAAGCACAAATATGCTCCACAGCTTCTCTTGTTCCATACTTTTATTTGTGCTGCTCCCATAGGTTTGTCCCCAAAATTCTTCTGAAACATCCGAATAATTCAGCAGGAGAACGTTCGAGCCTAATGCATAATTTGATGCTCCATTCTTACTCTTCTTGCTCAGTTATTTTAAGGGTGATGGACACACAGTTCACGTACATTCCCATTCAATGGCATCTAGCACCCCAATTAGCTAGAGGATTTAAGTGGTCATGCATTTCCATTCTAGTCAACACTCCTTGGCTTCCAGGTTCCATCAATATTGGTATAGTATGTTAACAATGGTTTGATAATTTCAAGACCTTCAACAGCTAAAATGCCAGAGTAACTTTTAAAACATGCACAGAAGATATCCTAACTTTGTGTAAGTAGAGCTGCGAATTAGCCAGTATACAGCTGTATATGCTTCTGTAAATGTTGGATAGCAACAAATACAATAACTTTTAAAGCACCATAAGAGGTTGGGAGATTAGGCTATTTGTCTAATTTTTAAGTCGTACCTTGTCTACTTATCTTTGTATTTACATAAATACCTCACCCCCCCCCCCCCCCCCATCCCCGGCGAATGTATAGAGTCCCCACAGTTTCCATGCAGATTTCCATGTATGTAACTGTGAGACCTAGGCTTATCAATCATGAGAGTGATGATGGGCTACACCATAGAGTCGCTTCTGAATCTTATGAGCAATGTTGGGCTACTAGTCAAAGTGGCCTGTCAATCTTGACACTGTCAGTGGGCTGTCAAGGTAGTCACAGTTCTCTGCCAATCAGCGGGCTCTGCAGGATCATCAGCAGGAAAAGAGGCTTCTAACATAAAGCGCCTGGTAACCACCAACATGTTCCCTCCTAAAATGTACTGTATCCATAAAGCTTATTGTGCCCTAAACATGAACTGTAACCATGAAGTCTACTGTGCCACTGTTGTGTAAAGAAAAGCCTTTTGTTCTACTTATTTGGTCTACAACTGTTTCTTATAAGGGGAAGCCTTAATCTCCTCTTACATTCTCAAAAACTTTAACAAGCTATTGGACTTGGTTCAGTCAAAAAATATGACCCAAACAAGGAATTGTCAATTGAAGCAAATGGAAGAGTTGTAAAACTTCAAGATGAAAATCTAACACGAAGTGCGGTAAAAGATCAATGTGATTAAATATTTCTCTCTCCATCCTGCAATCCTGATCTGTCAACCACTCTACAAAAAAGTTACAACTAGCTTGATGTAGAAAATTGTTTCTCATTAGCAAAGTCAATGTTTCCCTGAGTAGGAGCAACAAAGTACTAACTGGCCATTTTTCTAAATAATTCTATATGCCATTACAAAAATACTTTCCATGTTTCTTCCGTATTTTGTCTTATATGTGATTTTTATATTTGCTATGAAGTAATTTGGTGATGAAATTGAGCTATTATTGACTTCTTGAGTGTTCCCTCCATGGTGCACAGCTATTTCTCAATCTCTCCATTTAACAGGACTGAACCAGAGCTCAACTATTTAGCAGCAGTACTCACAAAGGGCTATTATTTCCACATAGTACCTACTTCTCTCTACTATGCCATAGCACTAAACTACTGCTGCTGCTGCTGCTGCTGCTGCTAATGATGATATTGATGAGAAGGTTGTAAATTAAACAGAGAAAGGATTACATTTAGGAGGCAACACTGTGAACATACAGTAGTGGAAACTCAGGGACATTAGCCCAGAGCTTTATATGTGATAACAGATGAGGGGAGCCTTGATTTGATTTTATTTTTTATAAATTTTTATTTTTTCCACTTCCATACCACAGCACATTCTTGTAATGTACATAGTATAGGAATAAGGGACAACTATTCACCATAAAATATTTTACATAGTCAATTTTTTGTATCCAGTTGTTATTACAATGTTCTTTCTTTCCATTGTGGGGTACCACCCTGAACACCCCTGGGGCTGCGCTCACCTCCTACATTCCACTTACACCTCAAGGGAAGCCTTGATTTACTTTTCAGTTACAGCATAAACCCTGTGGAGGAGGCAGAAGGGCTCACAGATTGCAGGTACACAGTCAAAGCTCTCTCCTTCATCCCTGCACTAGCTAAGCCCTACCCCTATTTCCTGTGTTCTGTCTTGGTCTCTTTGCTGCCAGAGATAGAATTTCCCTATCAACAAACAGTGGAATATCATATCAGTTTACATGGAAGTGAGACACTTAATGGTAAAGACCAGTTTGTTTGTTTTTGTTGTTGTTTGTTTGTTTGTTTTGTTTTCTGGGATAAGGAATGATTTTTCATAAATGAAGTGATTTACAAATATGATAAAAATCACAAATACTATTACATAAATGGAACGTTGTTTGAAACTATTGTGACCATTTACCAAATACAAGCGACCGTCCATAGAGTATCATTAATGATAACCGTATTAGATTTCCCACAAAGAAAATTGATGGAATGGGAGTTTTATTAACTTCAAGAAAGTTCACATTGGTAATTTTAGGGACAATGTTAACCTTTTGTCTAGAGATGAGCGAACCTGCCGAGGTTCGGGTTCGTATGAACATGAACTCTCGGCGTCTGATTCCCACTGTCTGCAGCCTCTGTGAAGAGGGTGGAGACAGCCAGAGGACCGCCTGGAAAACTGGGATACAGCCATAGGCTGTATCCCAGTTTTCCAGGCGGTCCTCTGGCTGTCTCCACCCTCTTCACGGAGGCTGCAGACAGCGGGAATCAGACGCCGAGAGTTCAGGTTCATACGAACCCGAACCTCGTCAGGTTCGCTCATCTCTACTTTTGTCATGTTTTGGTACCATATAGGCTTGTTGATTTCTTAGAAATATATTTGCATTGTCATATGCTTGTAACACATCTATATGGAATTAAATGCCATCCACTGCTATTTTTATAAGAGTTATTAATAATATTTGATAGTTTTTTGTTTCCTAAATATGGACTTGCATCACTAATTTTACATCACTAATTTTACAACTATAAAAGCCTCCTATTATTACGCAGTCAAGGATTTAATGACTTTCGTCTTGGTGTTACCAGCCCAGGATTTCTGTGATCTGTCTCTTAGATTACTGACCATTTCCAAAAGAAAAAGAAAGTGTAATTGAATAATTTTAATTATTTTGATTGAAGTTTGAGAAGTTGTTGACTAATGATTTAGAATCCCACTGGTACAGCAAATTTCTTTTCCTGGGGCAAAATCATCCGCAGTGAGGAACATTTTAATTAGCTTGACCTTGCCTGACCAGAGAGAGAAGAGAGACGTTTTATTCTCAAAAAGAAAAGATTGGTGACTTTCTTAAAGCAGCTTCATGCGTCACACTTCTTGAGCCTGTCCAGCTGCCAGTATAAATTATGATCTGTTCAAGTGCATCCTTCTTGGCACAGAAAACTCTGGCAAGTGATTTTGGATGGTTATGTCTTGTAATTTGATGAATTGTAGCATTTGTGATATAAGCTCATACAAAATAAAAAAAATAATTATGTAGTCTATGCTGCACATTGTTACTGTCCTCAATCTTGCATGTGATGTCTCGGTTATCCTTTATTTTGCCATTTGCAATCTACTTATACTACTTAAATACTTTTTTCATTGCTATATTTTCTACTGTTACTAGCAGAAATGAAACCGCTTGATAAAGAAAAACTATGCTGGTATATGTAGAATTACAATTATTTTGTCACGTGACAATAAAGCACAACAATAAATAGCAATACTCCTCTTTTATTTGCCCAGACATAACAGTAATCCACCCTCCTGTGCCCCCAAGTATTTATAATCCTCCTTCTTTGCCCCAAGTAGAAGTAATCCCCCCTTCTGTACACAGAAATAGCAATATCCCCCCCAACTAATTATAATCCCCCTCCTGTGGCCCCCATGTAGTGATAATTTACCCTTCTGTGCCCCTAAGTAGTGATTATCCCCCTCCTGTTCTCTTCAGTATTGATGATTCTCTTCTCCTGTGCCCCAGTAGGGATGATTCCTCCTCCTGTGCCCCCTAGTAGTAATAATGTTCCTCCTGTGCCCCCCCAGTGATTATTCCTCTTGAGCCCCCAGTAGCTATGATCCCAAATCTTGTAACCCACCTTGTGCTCCTCCCGTGCCCCCTAGTAGTAATGGTGTTCCTTATGTGGTCACAGTAGTGATCATTCCTCCTCTTGTGTCCCCTAGTAGTAATTACCCCCCCCCCTTTGCACACAGTGGTGATGATTCACCTCTCCTGTGCCCCCCAGTGATGATGATCCCCCCTCCTGTGATTATCTGCCCCTTTTGTGTCCCCAGTTGTGATGATCCAAACTCCTCTGCCCCTCAGTAGTGATGAAGTTGTGGACACGTCCCACCTTTCATAAGTTATGGCTGAACAGAACAATCCAAAATGTGCAAACTCCAGTCTGATACAAAAAGGAACAGAGATCACTGGCAGACAAACACAGCCAATGAGCAAACAGCCTGGAGTAGGTTTGGGGCAGATTCTTGAAGAACAGCAGCATGGGAAAGGAAGGTAAATATGTCTTTTATATCCCCCCCAGACTGAGTATAATCAGCTGACAGGTGGGGATGTGACCAATAAGACCATCACCGATCACAAGAACGGAAATCAATCATCCCTGAATGAATAGAACAGCAGGAACATGGAATACAGCCAAGTTCAGTAGCTGATAATGTTCATAAGTCCTAAAGAGAGTTATATTACAGAATTATAGGGACATTGCACTGTATGTAAATGTAGACATATATTCTTAAGAAGAACATTTAGCAGACTATAAAATGGCTAAATTAGTTGTGTTTAGGAGTCTGTCATACGGAAAAACACGGCAGGATGGGGGAGGCGCTGATTTGTTCTTTCTCTGCTGCCAGCACAAGGCCACACACATTTCAAGCTAACTAGTTGCACGAAATCCCCGACCTAACAATTACAGTCTTTAAAATGGGTTCTCTGCCAGGATATCTCTAGCTACTAGACAGTGTTAGATTACTTACGGCTTTAGCTCTGTCCAAAATTATAGACATATACGTTTTGTGGGACCTCCAAGACTTCCAAAGTTTTAAAAGCAACAATGGCAAATTGGATGGTACTGTTACCAAATGTAATCCGACGAGCCCGGAACCTTCTACTACATAAAAGCTTTGCATGAATGTTTCCTCCTGATCCATTCTCCCTGCTATCACATTGAACCTTTGAGCAGGGGACACAGCTGGGGCAGGCTAAAAGTGCAACCCATCAAGGAATATACGACCATACGCCAATACGTTCTCTGCTGTAACATAATTGCCCTGTGATTTCAGATTTTCCTTTTCTGCTTTTACTTTATCTGAATCCACAAACCATCATTGTACATCAAATATGCTCACTCATCTCATTATTTTTGTTAAGAAAAGCAGGAAAATGTATCAGTGCTTTACAATGTGTTCTGCTTAGTACTTGTAGTCTGCACATTTTCTTCGGGGAATCTCCCATGACAGTTCTGCTGCTCAATCTATTGTCCATTGTCCGCTATAAACCTTGATGCCAGCCTTACTCATGTGTGTTCATTTTCTCACAATGCATCATTTTTCTGGCATATGCCCTCGTAGTCAAGGATCTCATTTACTTGTTATAATTCCTCTGTATTGCAGCCAGGTCTTGAAAGAAGGAAAATGTCACAGCCTCACAGGGCAAAACAGCATGCCTCAGTTTGTTCAGAGCCCGGTCAAAGTTTTGCCATTCACATACAGGTAAAGGCATTTTAGGGGACATCACAAGTGGAACGATGCAGAGTTGCACTATTTCTGCAACTGCAGGAAAACCAACAAATACTGTGTTTCACCGAAAATAAGACACCGAAAATAAGATTTTTCCTCCCAAAAAGGCATTATTTCTTATTTTCGGTGGATGTCTTATTTCTGTCCCCTGGCCTCTACCCTAAGCTCTTCTCTCTTGGCTGTTTCCCCAATGGCTCTTTCCCCCTGGAAACCCCCCGGAATACTCACCAACATCCTGTAGAAGTGCAGCAGGACCAGTAGACCAAGAGCGTGTGGTGGGACGTGCGGACAGACGTGGGGGCCATGCACCAGTGTGCCTGTGGCACCAGCTGTCAAGGTCCACGAGGGAATTAGGTAAGCGTGTGGGGGGGGGGGGTCTTGGGTGGATGGTTAGTCTTAGCCTTACTTTTGGATGGTGCCTTACTTTCAGTGGGTGTCTAAGTTTAGGGTGGAGGTGCATTCTTTTCAAGGAGATGCCTTATTTTAGACTAGTTGGTAGGCTAGCTGGGACATCTTATTTTAGGAGAATGTCTTATGTTTAGGGAAACCCGGTAGGTTCTTGCTTTATCAATGGTGATTTTTCTACAGTTGGAGTAATTTTTCTAAAAATTGCAATTCTAGGACAATGGAGGGATTTTTTAAGACAGGGGTGCACTGTCCATTTGTCAAACCTCGGGATCACTAGGGACTGCAATGTTCAGCAGTCTTATAGGGAATAAATGAGTATTGGCCATGCAGTGCCCACCATTTATTCTAAGGACAATTTTTCCCCATTCTCAGTATCAGGTGAATAACTTATTATGCCCTTTTCGTTCCATTGCCTAGATTTTCACAGATGTACCCTTTCTGGTCTTCTCTCAACAGGAAAATCAGTAACTAAGGCTTTTATTCCATGAAACAATGCCTCTTTCTATGTTCCAAATCGAAACTCTGCTGTACATGCTTTTTTTTATTTGCCCACCCCCAACCTTTACTAGCCACCAAGGCCATTTTTTCTGCAACTGATTGCACATAGTGGGTGAATAAATAAAAAAAAATGTTGGCCAGTCTGCCTATTGGTTATGTCTATATGTAGCTTCTAACAATACATGAATGGTGCATTTTTGGTGCTGTCAATCCACTAAAGTAAACTTGTTATACAATGCACCAGATAAGTGGTTTCAGGGAAAAAAAATAATAGGTTGGGCAAAAGTGTTTATTGAAAGTGCTAATTTTTATGCACCATCTACAAAAACTACCCCATTAGGCCAAAACTTTGGCACACAACCAACCAAAAAAATGTCAGACACAATTTCCTTTTTTTCTGCTCAGAATGAAAACTGGGTGGTCATGGGTTTTCAATAGAGAGAGTGCTTAGGCTTATTCCTTACTGGCAGCAGTTGTTACCATTCCCTTAACAGTGTATGGCAGCACAATCAACACCACAACGAGATGTGAACATGAACGCTCTCCTCATTAATAACCGAACAGTGGTGAACACCCAGTTGAGACTCCAAGGGCTATTAACATATCAATTAATGACAACAAAACGATAGTCTGTAGGGCTGTAGTCAGTAGCTCCATGGAGAGGTGGCTCCACAAGGATTAAGAGAGTTGAAGTTTTTCAAAATGTCTATGGGCTCTCATTAGAAAGAACCAAGAAAATGTTGGCTCAGACCAGTGACCATGCTGCCAGTTATTAATTCTAATACTAGCACTTTGACTGCCTCCTGGACTTGGCGGGATATGATTCTGCTGCATCTGCAACACTTGTACAACTTTACATCAATTTACATATACTAAATTATTGACTTTTCAGATGTGTCCAGAATTTTTTTTTTTCTTTCTCAAAAGGGAACTGCTCCAAAATAAACATAGCTCAAGTCATTTTAGGCTGTATAACATTTCACACAGTCAACTTGCTGGACCGGGAAAAAAGAAAGCCTGGGCTGTCATGAGAAGGCTATGCAAGGGACCAAGCGCTAAACCTACAATATAATGAAAATAATATATTTTACATTGTTGAGATTAAAGCTGTTGACACGTTCAAAGAAGGACTACAAATAATAATCTGGATAAACTTTACATTGGATTTAAAGCATCCCTGTGTTTTGGAAAATACAAAAAAACATGGAAACAGGGATTCTGTGGATGGCCCTGCAGCTGTCAGGACCCACAAGAGGATCCTCTGGTCCGCCGATAGGCCAGTCTGCACTGAGAAGAAGGCATCACCAGGTCCTGCACCAATGCGTTTAACCGGTAAATTGGTCGGCACAGTACCTGGCAACACCCGGGGACAGAATGAACTTAGGCTGTGTGTCATCCCATATGCAAGAAAATTATTGGGGATTAAAAAAAAAAAAATTAAAAGTTCTGGAAAAAGAACAGGGATTCACTCTCTTCTCTATAAAATGAGGGGCCTTAAAAGGAACCTGTCACAACCCCAAATTTGTTTTAACATATGCTTATATCTGCCATGAAATTACACTTCTGGATTTTCTATTCTTATAGATTTGTGATGTGTGATTCATCTGTTATTTCTGCTAGAAATGTATAACTAAATGGCCAACTGGGTGTAACTAACTGGGGGCGTGTCCCTACATCATCCTCTCTGGTTGGATAGTGTCAGACTGTGAAAGGATACTCCCCCAATTCCTCCTTATACCTTTCCTTAGCCAGACACTCAGCCAGCACAGTAAATGTACAGCTGATTACAAATGATCCATCAAATCCAAATCAATTGGCCAATTTCCAGCAATGCCCCCAGACAAGTAAGTTTGCTCATCTCTACAGAAAAGCATAATAGATTCAATGTGATGCCTTCCAGGGGCAGCCTGGGCTGGGGGGGGCAGGGGGGCATCTTGACCAGTACAGTGTAGGGCCGCACAGCTGCCACTCACTTACAGCTAGTTGAAGGTCTCAGGGCCACCCTGCAGCTTCTTTCCGCCCAGCGCTCTTTTCTCTGTCACCTAAGAGTGCTGAGAGGCCGGACTGTGCTGCGGACCGCCGCTGAAGCTCCTCTTTCAGAGGCACTGTTCCAACAGTCCGGATAACTTCTCCAGCTCTTCTGGTCATTTGTGACCAGGGAATTCCTACTGCTCTGTGTGAAGGGGCCAAAAGTAACTTTCTTAATGTAAGTCTATGGGACATTCCATGTCAGCGCTGAGCTGTCCCATATTCTTATACAGGAAAGTGACTTTCGACCCCCTCACAGCGAGCAGGGAATGACTGGTAGGGCTGAATGTGTTATCCGAACTGTCAGAACATTGCCGCTGGAGGAAGTATTGGAGTGGGTGGCCATCTACCCAGGCCCGCTTCTGCCATGAGGCAGAGTGAGGCTTCCGCCTCAAGCGGCAGCTCTTGTGGTCCTGCAGGGGGCGGCAGAATCTTCTCTGCCACTGTCATTTTAGTGAAGTTTAACTTCACTAAAATGACAGCAGCCCCGATCTCCTAACAGTTCTGAGTGCCTGGCCGCCCCTACCGCCCTCCCCAGGAACTGCCGGGCTACGTCTCTGTGATGTGTGATGTCACCCGGCAGTCTTCCTGAGGATTGGGTAAGAGCCTGCACAGCCGGCCTCAGCGGCTCCACATGCTGATCCCTCCTCTTCCCCAGTCCTAGTGAGTATGATAACAGGGCAGGGGGGAGGCTGGTGGCTGAGGGTGCTGATTGTTTGTAGGGGGGGGGGGGTCGTCTGGAGGGTGGGGGTCAGGTCTTAGAGCCCAGGAGGGAGCCATGTGTAAGCCAGAGCAAGATCTGTAGCTCAGGCATAACAGCTGTGTTGTGCTCCGTGTGCATGTATGAGCTCAGTCAGAGCCCGTCCAGGCAGTGGAGTGTGAAGATTGGAGTGTGTGCACACTGGAAAACACATCATCCGTCTTTGTGACAGCTTAATTCCTATCCGGGTGAGAGGATGTATGCTGATAACAGTAGCAAAGCCCTGTGGTATCCTGTCAGTGTGTACTCCTCCTGCCTGTGCTGGACTCCAGCCCCCCCCCTCCACTACTATAACCCACTGTATACCCTAGTGTGAGGCATAGTGGTGCAGGTGGCGTATATAGCAGCACATGTGGATATATGTGTACACTAGGGCATAGTGGTGGTATATAGCAGCACATGTGGATATATATGTACCCTTGGGGCCCCAGTGTACACATATATCCACATGTGCTGCTATATACCACCTGCACCACTATGCCCCAGTGTATATATACACATTTGCTGCTATATACTACCCCCTCCACCAATATACTACAGTGTACATATACACATGTGCTGCTATATACCACACTACACTGCTAAATAGTGTGGAGCTGCTATGCTGTGCACACTAGTTAGTAATGAAGCGCACAGCTTGTCTGGATCCTCATCCCCTCTATATGCTGGAACTTGTAGTACAACAATTACAGCTGAAATATTATGACTGGTTCTTTATAAAGTAAGAGGCTTTGAGGTTCTGCAGCAGCTGAGGTGTAGTATGAGGTTCTGCAGCAGCTGAGGTGTAGTATGAGGTTCTGCAGCAGCTGAGGTGTATGATGAGGTTCTGCAGCAGCTGAGGTGTAGCATGATGAGGTTCTGCAGCAGCTGAGGTGTATGATGAGGTTCTGCAGCAGCTGAGGTGTATGATGAGGTTCTGCAGCAGCTGAGGTGTAGCATGATGAGGTTCTGCAGCAGCTGAGGTGTATGATGAGGTTCTGCAGCAGCTGAGGTAGATGATGAGGTTCTGCAGCAGCTGAGGTGTATGATGAGGTTCTGCAGCAGCTGAGGTGTATGATGAGGTTCTGCAGCAGCTGAGGTGTAGCATGATGAGGTTCTGCAGCAGCTGAGGTGTATGATGAGGTTCTGCAGCAGCTGAGGTGGATGATGAGGTTCTGCAGCAGCTGAGGTGTATGATGAGGTTCTGCAGCAGCTGAGGTGTAGCATGATGAGGTTCTGCAGCAGCAGAGGTGTATGATGAGGTTCTGCAGCAGCTGAGGTGTATAATGAGGTTCTGCAGCAGCTGAGGTGCATGATGAGATTCTGCAGAACGTCATAATACATAATGAGAAAATAATAAATTTACCAATAGCTGAGGTATCGACATGAGAATAGTTCCTACACAATTGATTCTAGTATCGGGGGAGGGGGGGGTGCCATTTTAATTTTCGCCTCAGGCAGCAGAAAAGCTACAATTGGCCCTGCATCTACCTTGCTCGCACTGATGTGGGGAGCGTAATAATAGGTAAGGGCCAGAGTGGTCCTTGAAGAATGGGCCGTTGGGCGGCTACTCATGGGCCAGTGCTGTGTGTTTGTCTCCAGGCTAAAATTTGCCAGCCAGCCAGCCCCTGATGTGTTCAGGAAGAGTAGTAAGATTGTTGGGAAAAAGGATGCCCACATTGGAACCTGCCCCTACCCCCCTACATGTTTTCACCAGCTATAGTGATTGTTTCCTCAGGGGAAACATGTTGGGCATAACCTGTAGCAGACAAATAGGATCATTGGCCTGCTATTTATCGTAGCACAGGACATGTGCCGATCACTCAAGAGAATAGGACAACAGTAATAAATACAGGAATTACAGTGATCTAACCCAAAGAGTGTGACTGGGAAAGAAATGGCAAGAAGTCATCAGGATTTACATGTATGAGATTTATTATAGTCAGCATTTTCAATGCATCCACAGCACAATCATAAATGAATACTTCCTGCTCTTTTTTTTTACAATTTTTTCTTGATTTTTCCTCATTCTCTCTCTCCTCCTTTCACTCATTTATATTTTTCGGCTCTTTCTCTTCTTATCTCACTCCTGGTCAGGGTTTTTTCTCTACTTATTTTGAGTCAGTAGTGAAACCTTTTAAAACTTTACTTTCTTCGTATTTCTTCTGTTTTTCATGAAGGGTTATTGCCACAAGATCCTTTATCTTTTAATGGAAATTGATAAGTTTTTTCAGCCATTTTTTCAATGTTGGTCAAGGCCTCCTCTGTCATCTTTTTCTGGGCTGGGAAGACTTCTATATGGCTGATGGTCCCTGCCTCCTCTTTAGTGATGGATATATCTTAACTCTTAAGTATGTCTACCACAGGTGTTACAGTAGTATAGTAGTTTCTTACGGCATCCTCCTCTCTGCTACTCTGTTTCTTATATCACTCAGCACTACCCAGTCAACATGACTATATCCTACACTGCACTTTTACTACAGATCTGGTCGTTGTTTTGTCAAGTATTTATTCGGCACTATTGCCAAGTGTGTTCTCCAGTGCTTTATCCAGAGAAACCTTAGATTCTACACTCTGTATGACCGGCTGCACATTTGCAATTAGTAAACCAGCCTTCCTTACATTAAAGAGACTCTGTGATTATTCGCTATCCACTGACACAGCACACACCGCAACCTTGGGACATTTCCCCTTTCTGTGAGTGGCGGTTCCGATAGTCCGGGAGGGTCACTACAACACTTTGGACATCCGTAATCACTCTATGCCAAAGGACCCAGTAGCAACCCGGCAGGATACTTTTCTCCTAATACTTTCCAGTCTTCTTCCCAGCCACATCTTAACTTGTGTGGTTTTCTCCTCTCTCTCTATTCTTATTTCCCCCCTGGTCCAGGCTTTCTCTCTCTTTGCTTTGATCCAGGAGCAGAACCCTCTAAATCGCCTCTTTTTTTATATTTTTTTGGTCTTTTCGCGGAGGGTTATGGCCTCCAGATCTCTGATCTCATGATGGATGTGGAGAACTGCACTTTTTTCCACCATGTCTTTTATAATGCAGCCTGGACACATAGAACCTGTCACATAGCATTGTGATGTCATAGAACACTTCATATTCCATTGTGATGTCACCTGACCTGTACTGTGAAGTTGTTGTCATGGTATCAAGGAGGGAAGGATGAGCAATGTATGTAGGGAGGAGAGTGTTTTCCATCTACTGTGCAGTATGATGGATTTTTTTAATATCCTTTTTTAAGGACTAAATGCCCCATATCCAATGTTACTTACACTGCAACATAATATCACACAGTCATATAGAGGACACGTTCTGTGTTGGACCAATTATAATTCATAATGACAACCTCTATTTAAAAAAAATGACACCCAATATACATAGATTCCATGTTATGCAGCTTAAAAAAAGTGAGTGAGAGGAGCTGCACTACCCATTGTATGGCACTGTGCCAGGTATAAGAAGAAGGGAAAAAAAAAAATCGCAGATGGTCCCTTTAATAAATGCATTATGGAAGTACTACAAGTCCCAGAATTACAGCACAGTGCTGCACAGAGGTACTATATATATATATATATATATATATATATATATATATATATATATATACGATGTAACACTGAAATACTGAAGGTTCCAACACAGGTTGTGAATATAGACACACAGCAATGTTACAGGGCTATAAGTGCTGTGCTGGGCTTTGTGGTACCTCAATGTTGTACTGAGCATCTGAGCATTTCTACACATCACATGCAGGGTCTTGTGCCATGTAAGTGTTGCAGTATGCATTTACTGCCAGGCTATGCTTGGACTTGTATTTCTTCAGTCTTGCAGAGGTCACTTTATACTTTTGGGTTAGACGGGTACTCTTAGTACTTGGTACTTAGTACAAGTAAAGTGCAGCACAGAGGTACTACAGGCCCAATTGTGATATATATATATATATATATATATATATATATATATATATATATATATATATATAATTTTACGTTCAGCCGTTCTCCTAATATGCAGGAGAATAGAATTTTAGCCACACCCCTCCCCCCACCCTGCAGCTGTTGATTGACAAGTGAATGCTTATACACAGCATGGATAGATAACTGCCAATCAGCAGCTGGTGGGCGGAGTTTTCTGCGTTTCTGAATATTCAGGACTACTGGGCTCATGCACATAATGGAGAAGACAACTTATTGTCCATGTTGTTCAGGAAGATATCACTGGATCAGCTGCACAGAACAATGTAAGTGATATATCATTCTGTTCAGCTTCTCTGTCAGTAGTTTATGCTACCCTTAGACAGGACAGCATAAATTTATGACAGAGTCTCTTAAAGGGGTTATCCAGCGCTACAAAAACATGGCCATGTCTTCAGCTTGGGTGGGGTATTGCTGCTAAGTTCCATTGAAGTGAATGGAGCTTAATTTCAAACCGCACCTGAACTGGGGACAAGAGTCATGTTGTCTCTGAAAGAAAGTGGCGATTTTTCTGTAGCACTTGATAACCCCTTTAAACTTGCCTCTGTCTGTGCCTCTGTCTGTGCCTCTGAAGAGCTGTCTGACAGCTCCGGGACCCCCGTCGCGGGGAACTGCAGGGGGCTGCCTGGGTGATCGCTTGATTGTCCGGGCAGCCCATAGCATATAGCAGCCGTCTGCTGCCGCTGCTCCTATTCCAGATCGTTGCTGTATGAGTCGTTTGTCTTTCAACAATATTGAAAGACAAACAACTGCAACGATCAGCTGACATCGTTCTTGTCGGCTAATCGGTGCCTTCTATTACACGGAGCGATTATCTTCCGAATAGGGGCGATAATCATTCCGTGTAATAGGGCCTTAAGCGGGCATTTTTTGCCAAACTAAACATCATTGGGAGAAGGAAGAACAAGAAAGCAGCAAGAGATCGCATGGGGTGAGTATAGCCTCTTTGCTATTTTGTATGATAAATACTCAGTTGGCAGACTCTGGGTGGGTGTCTATCATTGGTCTGAGATAGACAGGATGGTTGTTTCTACGAATTGCCAACCATCTAGACCATTCTGGCAAAGGTGTAAGGAGGTGTTGGGAACAGTGGTTACATTAGGACATAGCAAAAAGAAGAGTACAGCAGCACAGATAAGGAATAAGCAGTTGTAGGGGGGTGCACGTTTTACCAAGCAGGCCCCGGCAGATCATGGATCCAAAGGAAAAAGAGAAGACAGTACTTCCAAAAAATTCCAAATTTAATACCACACCAGATGCGTAATGTTTTGGCTGTAATAGCCTTTCTCAAGCAGTCAGAAAGGCTATTACATTAGGGCATACACACACGGTGAACACGATCCAATTGGTCCAGACAGACCACCAGTAGAGGATTGCTAGATCTGCCAATAATCATGAGCAGCTCCGTCAGTTTCCTTGTCCACCATCTAGACACCTTCATTACAATATACCTTGATTCTACTCCCAGGATTATGGTGGCATAATATGTGGTAGTTGGACCCCTCTAGTCTTAATTTAAGGTGTCCTAACAGCTTAACGTTATAGTGACTTGGTCATGGAACCAGTGGCATGGCCGTATATCTGATATTGGATCTTATGATTTGCGTTCATTATGGCAGAACATTCCCCAAACCATGAATAACCAAACTGATAGAATGCCGATGTGTGTAAATGCGAGCGTCTATGCACATAGTGCTCATGCTGGACCCTGAATAAATTGACATGTTTGGAATATGATATTTCTATACTTATTGTTTGCACATCATTAACATGTCTCTTCATCCTGTGACTTCCATAATTCCACGACTTTTCCTTCTTGGTATTGCAATTTTGATGTTGAGTAGTATATGCTTAAACAAAATGTACCTCCATACTAGTGTCCTTTTAGATAGTTTCTCAGCAGTGCCTATGAAATTATCACTTTACAACCAATTTATCCTCTTGGCAGAAGAGGCTACAGTGATCAGCTGCAGTTTATATTGGGAAGAAGCCAGCAAAAGCTCAATTACTCTACAATGTTACTGAACACAGTACTATTGCCAAGGCGGCCTCGAGGTTTATGTGGACTCTTAGATGACAGAGCCTTAGTGGGCCCCTTTGCAGTATAGTTCACACAGCAACAGTAAAATAGCCACTATACCTAGTGGTATATTCACTTTAATAAGATCCCATACTATACTAAGACCAATATCTTCCTATACAATGACATTATCTCATGAACAAAGAAAAAACTCAGCTCACCATAGGTGGTTTGTTGTGTGATGGTGGACGTTCAGGCAGGAGCAAGTGGAGTAGTAGCGGGCCGCACCCGGTGATAATAGTAAGAAGGAGGAGAAGATCCACAGCGTCCAAAAAAAGTTTTGTTGTCTTTATTATGAGGCATATAAAAAGTTACAAAAGATAAAAACGGTGGCCTACGTTTTTATCTTTTGTAACTTTTTACATGCCTCATAATAAAGACAACAAAACTTTTTTTGGACGCTGTGGATCTTCTCCTCCTTCTTACAATGACATTATGTTGGTAGATGCCAGTTCTACACAGGTTCTGCAGATTTCTCCAGATTTCCCAAATAATGATAAGTGTGCTTATATCCCGTGTCCTACAGATGACGTCATTCACTTTTCTCTTTCCTTTCTATTCAGCTCACGCCACAGGCAAGTATCTGCCAGAAAAACATATTAGGTTCCTTGCTGCAGCACCTATTGTAGTTAGGCTTCCTCTGTGTCCCAATGTAGCAGTTATACAACCCCTGCATGCATATAGCATTAACCCCTAGACAAACCTTTTTTTTTTTTTTTTAACACCCCTTTTCTTTTTATACAAATAAAACATGTAAAAATACTTAAAGAGGTGGGCCACTTTATAGTAAAATAGTTCAGTGTACAGTATTAGTAAGTGTACTCACAAGGACACAGCCAGGAAGAGGGGTGTCTGATTTTAGCACTATTAGGTATGTGGTGTCCCACTACTAATGTTCTGTGCACCTGTCACAAAGTTCTCACCTCAGGTTAAGTGATGATGAGGTAGGAGCAGTTATTTAGCTCCGTTTGGGAGGAAGTTGTCAGTTAAGTTAAGTCTAGTCACGCTATACGTTCAGTGTTAAGTGCCTTATAGGGAGAGGTCACCAAGGAACACCCTGGCCAATGCCAGGAACACGTTAGAACAAAGCAAGGCAGTATCCTAAACCAAGAGGAACTAGCCTCGATAGGACAAAGTTACCATAAAGAAGGTCTACGTATCCTATCACGCAGTGCAGGTAACTGGGACACCTACACCCAGATAACCACATATTACCCTACTGTAACGGGTTCTATGATACCAGGAGGCAGAAGGTGGTCAGACTAAGTCTATACACAAGTACAAGTAACTTTTCACTACAAAGATATCTTAAGGTTTCGGCAGAGTACATTGCTACACTGGGTTGGGGCTCCTCTGGCCAACTCCTCTACTCTACCTTACAAGGACCGCTACAACTACCTCTCTTACTTCTTCATAAGCACCTCCTCAAGCACAAAGGGCAAGCACCAAAGTCTGCATAAAGATTTATCTATTCTGTGAAATGTGTATTGTTATATTTGAATTTGTTATATTTGGATTTGACAGTAAAGCTGTTCAATTTTTATACTACTGGGCCTCTGTCATCTTCTATACACACTGGCACCTATAGACACAGCACCCTACACCTTGGGTTATTTTTCCCCTTTCTGTGGGTAGCGGTACCGACAGTCTGGGTGGGTCAGTTGCTACTCAGGACTTCCATGACAAGAGCCCAAGGGACCCATCACAACCTGGCAGGTTACCAACCATTTGGGGAACACAGCCAGACACACAAAGAAGCAGGTACCAACGTCACACCTGTGTGCTGGACTAGCACTGGCGTCACGACATTAACACCACTGGCTGAACTGACATAGGCAAACACCTGGGATATATGTATCTATAGGCCTACCACAGGTACAAAGGGAACTGTGCATACACTTACTAATAATGTATACTGAACTATTTTACTATAAAGTGGCCAACCCCTTTATATAAATAATCATACTATATACTGTAGCATGCATGATTGTCAGGTCTATTATAATATAACAATATTGTTCCTGTACAGTGAATGGTGTGAAAGCAAAGTGGGGAAAAAACGCCTGGGTTCACTGGGTACTGACGCCAACCCTGACTATTGCACAGTTTCTATTAGAGTCAGTGGACTATCTATGGACATGCTTAGAACAATGCTATGTATGTAGTTTTTCTCCACTCCAGCTTATAAATAAACAATAGACCCCCATCTATTTATTCACAATACCTAAATATGGTATCAGATTATAGGTGTTTGGAGCAGCACCTCAGCTCTCATCTTGGAAGCAGCAAAAAGACAGAAGATCAGGGGTCCGGAAGGGGCAGGAGCAGGAGCTGTGGGGATCTAGGCTAGGTAAGTATACTGTAGGTCTTCAATTTGTAGAGGAAGCATATGGCACTCACCCAATGACGTTTCTTCTATGAATACTTTATTTTATTTCAAAATTAATAACACAGACAGGTGACAACGCATTCCATGTCTAAACACTTATTCAAGCTGCGTGCATAGGTTTTTCTACTATTTTTCCCCCACCCCACCAGCATCTTATTTTTGTACAAGTTACTTTTTAACGTTTAACTCTACGCCTATGCAGGTGTTTTTTGGAGATATATCATGAGGCTTTGATCTCAATATAATATAATAGATCAAGAAAAACAAAATGATGGTAAAGGACGCACAGTTACATTAAACATTATAAATCTATTAAGCTCATAATAAAGGTAAAACTGCAAAATTCATAAATTCATAAACCTTTATTATTTTATCATTTATCATTTCTTTTCTCCCTGTAACATGTTTTCTGTATGAAATCTGCTAATCCTTGCAGTTCATTTGGAATTATTCGCTATGACCTTGCAGTTTTGGTAAATTGAGTTTGATTTTGTGAACCATGTGCTTATTGTCTTTGCTCTCACATCGCTTCAAGCATTTTCTTAGTAGGATGCTGTTCATGTGTCCAACATATGATCCATGTTTAATATGAAAATTAGGAGCAGGAAAATGCAGATTTGTTTGTTCGAAATGAAAAGCATGACAATTGTTAGAGAGAAAAATGACTGCTGATTACAGAGCAGATGTGCACAAGAATACAATGCCTCGAGAGATGGAAGCAAAGATGGAAAAATTCATGTTTTCGCCCAAGTCATGAGTGCCAAAGGTTTCATTGCCATCTCCATTAAGCAAGCCACGTTTATCACATGAAGCAGAATCAGGTCAGTTAGGCTTAATAAAGCCATTAGGCTTAATACAGTCATGGCGCCTATATACAAGGCCATCCACAACCTGTCCCCTCCGTACATCTCTGACCTGATATCCCGCTACCGTCCCTCACGCAACCTTCGCTCCTCCAGTGACCTCCGTCTGCACTCCCCCCTTGTTCGTACCTCGCACAATCGCCTCCAAGACTTTGCCCGAGCCTCCCCCATACTCTGGAACTCGCTACCCCGACACATCCGGCTCTCATCCACCATCAAGTCCTTCAAAAGTAACCTAAAAACCCATCTCTTCAAACAAGGCTACAACCAACAATAACTCTGCATCACACTTGACTGGCTGCACTTTACCTCCTGTTTCTCTCCCAGTACCTTATAGATTGTAAGTAGGGATGGTCCGAACCCTTCGAGGTTCGGGTTCGTGTGAACCCGAACGCTCGGCATCAGATTCCCGCTGTCTGCCCGCTCCGTGGAGCGGGTGGATACAGCAGGAGGACTGCCTGGAAAATTGGAATACAGCCTATGGCTATGGCTGTATCCCAGTTTTTTTCAGGCGGTCCTCCCGCTGGATCCGCCTGCTGCACGGAGCGGGCAGACAGCGGGAATCATTACCGAGAGTTCGGGTTCGTACAAACCCGAACCGAACTCTGTTTAGACCATCCCTAATTGTAAGCCCTCGCGGGCAGGGTCCTCTTCCCCATGTATCAGTCTGCCATCTGCCTTCATGCAATGTGTTTTGATCTTGTAATGTTCTTGTTTGTTACCCTTGTCGCCTGTATAGCGCTCTGGAATTAAGTGCGCTTTATAAATAAATAAATAAATAAATAAATAATAATAATATTATATATCCATAGAATTGATTGCATATTGGCCCCAATTCTCTGGCAACACCTTTGTAAACATGAATACTTAGTTGACTTTTGTGATATCTAGCACCCTACTGAAGTTGGTTCTGGTTTAAGCTCAGACAAAAAGTCCTGCCCAGGGAGCAGTAATGCGAATCTTGCCTTAGTCATAGCTATAATTAGTAATACTAATCCATATTATTTATTTTTTTACCCTTGTTGGTGAACAGCATAGGCAGATACCTAAATGAGAGGAAGAGTCAAAATTGCAGTCCTTATGTCATCTGCTTCTGTAAGACCTCTAAAATGTTTGATACTGCTGCTCCTGTCAGTGCTACTGCACTCACTTCCATATACTGCAGAGCATTGGAGCCACTGGACACAGCGGTGGTTGTCACAACTCGGAGGTAAGATGGATTATATGTTTAATAGTGTGAAATTCTCTCATAAGAAATCTGTAGCTGTGGTTCCTGATGAGGCCCCTGGCCCTGGCCCCAGATATACACTGCAGCAGGAACTCTCTGTCTGTGTCTTACTATTTCCACCATACACTAAAGAAGACCCTCCCACCAGGAACTAATTAGATTATATAGGGGTGACCGAGTCTAACCTTCTATTGGTGGGGAACGTGCTGGAAAGAGGAGAAGAAAGAAGTGGAATAGGTTGTAGCATGTATGGTATCTGCAACAGTGATTGGTCAGAAAAGAACAGTGAACAAGGCAAAGTTAACCCTTTTCCTTCAGCTGTGTACAACAAACAGGGGAGAGTGAGACACCAAGTGGTGGTAGTGAGGTAAGGCACATATCATCCCAGAGTGTGACACCTGACAGTTACCTTTAGATAGGTGACAGAAAAGATGTAGTGGCACACCTGTACTGGGACACAACTTCAATAAAATACCCCTTCAATAAAATAGCTGATTTCATCCTTACATATAGATGTCCTGTAAGCCATCCTTTCTAACAATGCCGTATTTGAATCAGTGTTGCCTGTTGTTAGGAAGAGCCCTAAGAAGAAACCCTTTTTCAATCGCTATTTGCAATCCGCTGCCAAACATCTGCTTTGTGTGAGTAGAATCAAGGCCAAAACACTATCCAGGCATGGTGGTGCTGGTGTCCAAGATTTTCAGTAACAGCAAAGCATACAGCAACCTTTTAGTCTGCTTGTTCTATCGGATATAAGACCTCTATTCCCTCATTTAATATAGTTTTATGCTGGATTACAGTCATTGGAGGATAGCAGAATATGCACTTGTAGAAATTCTTTACATAACTAGAGGGGAAAAAGAGCAATGAGGTCATAACATTTTATGTCCTATCGTGAACCATTTATTTGTAAGACTGCAGGATGTGCCAAAATTTCCAACATTTTCAATATTGGAAAATATGTCTACTATGTTTTGTTGGGGATCAGGTTGCCACATCAGCGGAGCTTGTGCCCTCGGGGTTGTGGGTCCCTGGTTCACTGCGCTGCTACTCTTGTGTTGGGTAATGGTGGCCAGAGCAGAGCTCCTGTTTATATGTACAGTTTGGTATTCCTATTTAGTATTAAAGCGGATTTGAAGTTTTATAATTACATCATGGTGATGTAGCATGAAACCATAGCATCCGCTGGGATGAGTTTACATATATGCCCTGATATGTGAGCTAATGTGAGCTATGCAGAGTGCATGGGAAAGTGCACACACTCTGGCATGAACTGGAGGCGATCAAGTCACAGTAATAGGTGACAAATCTTGTAATAAATGGAGTGAAAACATTCAAGTGACAATTTTTCCTTGAAGGGGTTCTTCAGAACTTCAAAATGTATAGCCTATTTAAAGATCATCAATGTTTGATAACTTGGGACCCTTGTTGATTAGAAGAAAAAAAAAAAAAAGGAGAGCCCTTCACTGTTTACATAGGAAAATAAATCATTCAAAGAAAATGTATCAGGTCTGTGCTACTAATAACCAATAAAAGAAACAGAGTGCTGAACTCAGGAAGACCAGCCAAATGACAACACTGCCGGCTGCTAGTAAAAGCGCTCAATGCAGTGAAGTCCTAGGTGCATTGCCCCCTGGGAAACATGAAAATGCAAAAGAAGAGCCAGTGGAGCCTCATTGAAGAGTCTCAAAACACAGGACTAGCCAGATATCCCTCCGGGAACTAATAACCAATGCACTACATATATTGTGCCTTTTAGTGATGAACGAGTACTGAAATGCTCGGGTGCTCGTTACTCGAGGCGAATATTTCCCGATACTCGAGTGCTCGTTTCGAGTAACAAACCCCATTGAAGTCAATGGGAAACTCAAGCATTTTTGCAGGGGACCCAAGTTCAGTAGAGGGAAGGTCGTGTGAAAACCTGTCAACCTCAGAAAATAATGGAAATGCACAGAAAAAAGCAGGGTCAGCATGTATGGATGACTCTGAGGCTGCCTAATCGCACCATTATGCCAAAGTGAGAACACAGGGAACCATTAAAACAGAGGTAGCATATGATGAACCACCCAAAAACTTTGCCTGACATCATGGCTGTGAATACACAGAGAACCATTAAAAACAGAGGGGCATCACCCCAAAATCTAGCCTGACACAGCATGGGGGTGAGGACAGGTAGAAGCAGTAGCCAGTGAGCCTCCCAAAAATTAGGCCAGACACAGCATGGCAGTGAGCACACAGAGAACCATTAAAAGTGAGTGAGGAAGCAAGTGAGCATCCCAAAAAATTGGGTGAGGCCAGGAGCTGGGATTTATAGTGGACACAAACCTAGGTGCTGACAGCTAACTGGCTAGGCCAGCTGTCAGTCACCATCAAGGGTACACCTGATGCTGATCAACCGGGGGTGGTGAGTCCCTGGCTGCGGCTACACAAAAGAAAAAAGATAACACAGCTGGCTGGTTGCAGGGGACACCTCAGGACACAGAGAGCTATTAAAAGTGAGTGAGGTAGCAAGTGAGCCTCCCAAAAATTAGGCCAGACACAGCATGGCGGTGAGGACACAGAGAACCATTAAAAACAGAGGTAGCATATAAACCACCCCAAAATTTAGCCTGACACAGCATGGGGGTGAGGACACAGAGAACCATTAAAAATATGGCTTGAGTAAGAAATACAGAAATCTGGAAATATGCTAGGTCCCAATAGTTTTTGGGGGGCTGTGAGATACAATCTGTTGGTGGCTGCACCTATATACACTCTGTGACACCCCCTTTATACTCTGGAAGCAGTAGTGAACTTAGATATCCCTTGTGTAAGAAATACAGAAAATATAGTAGAGGGCCCAATAAAATAGTACTGAGCACGTCTTAGGGGTCTGTGCGCAACACCTAATGTCCCCTTTCTGCCAGCAGCAGATCACCACAGTGTGCTGCTAAAATTGTGGTAACTGCACTGCAAGTCCCAGCCATCAGTCTGTAGTAATACAATTTAAAAACAATTTGAAGCCCTTACAAGGATTGTTTGGTTGTTTTGCTAGTATTCCCTGCCTACTGGAACGCTAATTCCCTCCCTAAAGCTCTCCCTGACCAGCAGCAGCTCTGTCCCTAATCTCTCACAGCATATGTCTGAAGCGAGCACTACCGGCCGCGACTTTTATATGGCAGGGCCATTTGATCTGGCCAACCAATCGCTGCTATCGACATGTATGGGTCCCACGTGATCGCAGGATGTACCAAAGAGTCTCCTGCATGTTTATTAGCCGAGAAATAGCGCCCAAACTTACAGGAAACGGATAATGAGATTTTCTCGAGTATCGCAAGATGCTCGTCCGAGTAACGAGTACCATCGAGTACCCTAATACTCTATCGAGTACCAAGTTCGCTCCTCACTAGTGCCTTTTGGTACTATGAGTGCAGAAAGAATACGTTGGACACAATAGTAGATGGGTCTCATGCATTCATAGGGTCAGTGTATACTAAGATGATACGATTGGACTGAACTCAATTTTTCTCAGTGTAGGGGAATTAACATGATGTCAGCAACCATGTACATCAGATTTTTTTGTAGTAGTTTTTGTAATTTTTGGAACTAGTCTGTGGTTTTATGTGTAAAACAAAAGATCAATGAAGTTCCAATTTTTGGGTGAGGGAATTTTTACAATTCCAAAAAAATAATCCTAGCAGAGAAGAAGGCAAACCAATCCCTTGGCTAGGATTATCAGCAGATGGCATGAATGGTGCAAACATGGCATGCAGAGACATAATCAGAACAGTAGCATGGGCTATAATCCTGAATCAGTAATAATGCTGCTGGAATCCCCTTCAATTTCCGTCCTCTCTCTATCCCTCCCACAAAACGAGAGGGAATCTAGTACTATTGTTCTTAACAAAAAAAAAACAGCTACATTTTAGAAAAATTATCAGGAGAAAATTTTAAAATTTAAGCTTTCTGTTGAAATATAGAAACTGTGAGATATGAAAGACCTTAAAATCTGTATAGATGGATGATATATAAGGGTCCCTGTCACTTTTGATGATCCACCCATGGGTTGTTTACACACCCAACGATCATTAGATAGAACTGGGAGTAGCCATCTGTTTCACTTGCCAACATGCTGTGATCTCTGTCTCACTGCAGGACACTCCATAGACTGATGGCCAGTTGGGGGGTGAAGTGCTTGGCCAGGAGCTTCTACAATCTTTATCTAATGATCAGCAGGGGTCGAAACACCAACACCCCAACCCATTAAAACTTTTAAAATGTCTTTAGGACACATCCAAAGTTTTTTTTAAAGCCAGAGTGTCTACTTAATGCGATACCTATTATGTGGTTTATAATCAGTTCTATTATTCCACTGGTTAGAGTACACTATTGTAAAGACCTAGGCTGTGAATCTCAAGACAACTGTGAAAATGAAGACTAATGAGTTTTTCATTGAGTTTGAGGTACAGTAGTACGAAACCATAAATCTAGGCTAAAACAATACACAAGTGTGTGGCTGTGCCAGCAGGAATTGCCGGCTCGGTTATTAGGATATGTAAGCTACATCAATCTAACAATGTCCAATTCAATCTTCATGATATTTCCATGGACAACAACTCACTGGGAAATAACTATTTAAGGGACATTTATTGTATTTGTTCTACATAAATGAATCTCAATAAAACAAGAGTAATACAGCATAGCCATATATACATTACGGATTTATGAATGTGGTGAATTTGATTTGTTATACAGTGATTGTCCTTGTAACGTACCCTGATGTCACTGATCTTGTAGGCCAATGTTCATGAAATGATGTGTGCTTGTTTACACCTGTACAGTACATTCATACAGAAACTTCATGGTGGGTCTCAACCATTAAGCACATTAAGCACTAATACTACTCCCAGCATGCACAGCTGCCAGATTGTTTACAATCAATGCCACCAGGTCCATGCTCTTCTCCAATGCTGTGCATCTGATCCTGTCTCTGCTGTTCCTGGCTCTGCCTATAGGGGAATGCACGCCCCCTTGGTCATTCAATATTTAACCCTTAGGGGACACAGCCAGTTTTAATTTTTGCGCTTTCCTTTTTTCCTCCTCCTGAATGTAAGTTCATAGCGCGTGCATTTTTTCACCTAGAGACCCAGATGAGCCCTTATTTTTTGCACCACTAATCGCACTTTGCAATGACAGATGTAATTTTTGCCTAAAATATGCTGTGAAACCAGAAAAAAAATTATATGTGTGGTGAAATTGGGGGGGGCGGGGACGCCATTTTTTTTTATTTGGGGGGGGGGGTTGTTTTTATGCTGTTTGCCCTAGAGTAAAACTGACACCTTATATATGTTCCTCAAGTCAGTATGATTACGATGATATGTAACTTGTATAACTTTTATTTTATGGCTTTTAAAAAAATTTAAAGCGTATCTGTCATGTTTTTTTTTATTGCAGAAATCAGTAGTATAAGCGATTTTAAGAAACTCTGTAATAGGTTTCATCAGCCAAAAAAGCCTCCTTCTGTACTCAAGAAGCAATCTCCCAGCCTCCCCCCCGACTTCTTATCTGTGCATTATCAGGCAAACACGTCTTCATTACAGAGAAGCCAGTGAAGACGGGTTCTGCTCTCTCCATTGTAAGCCTATGAAGGGGGGAGGGGCTGAGGGAGATGAGGGAGCAGGAAGAGGTGATATGAAGGTCAGCTGTTTGTAGACTCTCTGGGCACCTAAACCGCAGGATTCTGGGGTCAGAAAGGTCAGTGCTTATCTATGAACTTACTGAGAGAAGATTGCAGGGTGTTGTGCTGTGCAGGACTGCTCCGTGCTCAGTCACTCCTAACAGCCCCTCCCCTCTCTATAGCCACATAATGGAGACAGAAATCCTGCTTCATTTGATGTGATGAGGGGGGAGGCTGGGAGATTGCTTTTTCAGTCCAGAAGGAAACTCTTTTAGTACATAAAACCTATTACAGAGTTTCTTAAAATCGCTTGTACTATAGATATTTATTGTTTTCAGAAAAATGACCCTGAAATGACAGTTACGCTTTAAACCTTTTAAAAAATATATATGTTTCTTAAAATATATATGTTCCTTTTTATTAAAATTTTTGTAGATTTGATGCGACCAAAAATGCGCAATTGATCTCTCATTGAGATCTATGCAGTATAGATATACTGCATAGATCCATGAGATCAATGTTCAATTACTCTCGGCTGCTGCAGCCGAGACCAATGGAGTGCCGAGCTGGGATCAGCGCCATTACGGCACAGACCCCGGCCCGGTACAGATGTGGGGATTGCTCCTCCGTGATTGCGTCGCAGGGGGCGATCCCCCCACTAGACCTCCAATGATGAGGGACAGCAAGCATTTAGATGCAGCTGTCAACTTTGCCCGCTAATAGCCCGCTAATTGCTGCGGTTCAGAGCAGGGTCACTGCGCCCCCCCCCCCACTGAGCTCCCCTAGCGACGCCAGGTCGTACAGTAAAGTCCTGGTGCGTCTAGGGGTTAAAGTGGAAATATCAGCAGGTTAAAAAAATCTAACCTACTGATAGCCCCTTATAGCACCTGGGACACTGAGGAGGAAGGTATGTGTCTTACCTTCCTCCTTGGCGTTGCTGTGTCATCCGGCCAGCCCCTTCCATTGATTATCATTAGAAGGAGCAGGCCTATGATGCTGCAGTCCTCCTAACAGTACACCAGAGCGAAGATCAGTACGACTAACAAGGTAACACACAGACTTTTCTCCTCAGCGTCTCTGGAGCTATAGGGTGCTATCAGCAGGTTAGATTCATCTAACCTGCTAATAGTTCCCCTTTAAGGTAGCCATAAACGCTTACCTTTTTCTGAACACTTGGTTACTTTGTGGTTTTGTGTGAAGGTGCTTTTTCTGAATTTCTGTTTCTGGGTATGACCTCTACCTAGTTCTTCAACTACAACTCTTGTGTATGACCCAGGCGCTGAACCCGAGCTACCTGCCACAACCAATTTGCTTATCCTTCTCTATGCTGCCTTTAACCTATTCCTGGATACGGACTTGCTTTCGCCTGACCCTACTGTGCCTTGCACCATTTTCTTGGAGTCCACTGGCCAGCCAATTTGCACTCCAGTACCACCCCTGGGAAATGACCTTGTACCCTCTAGCAGCTAAGTCCAGCTTCTTGATCTTGATAGCTGAATAAAGAGTGTAAACCAAGGGCGACGTGTATCATCCGGTGTACGGATATTTTTTTGCAGGAAAGTACCGATTTGCGTATTTTTTTATTCGCAAATGGCCGATTTGCGAATAAAATATTTGCATATCGGCACTTCACGCCAGGTACGCCGGGGGGGCGGGGAGGGGGTGTGGAGGGGGCGTCACAGGGGTGCGGACTCCGAGTCCGCGCAATTTATAATTTTTTCAGCGCAAAGATACGCCAAAAATCTACTCCACCTTTCAGGTGGCGTAGGTTTTCGGCTGTGCGCACCGACACGCACGGGATTTATGTAGAGGCGGTGACATGTAGGGGATGCGGGGACATTTATATGTAGAGATGCGGGGACATTTATAAGTCCGGCGTAAAAAAACGCCGGACTTCATAAATGTCCCCCCAAGAGTTTAGTCCAAAGTCAAACAAGTTTGATAGCACACCAGTTGAATATTTATATCTTAGGAAGACCGTATGAACAAGAAGAGTACTTTTCAGGTACACAAACCCCATTAATTTTATGACTACACCTTTGCCATTAAATGGAGCCAGTGTGGTCCCACTTCAAATGTCTTCCCATATAAAGAGCATTATCATCATGGTTGGCAAGCTGAGGTCAGAGATGAGCGAACCTCCAGCACGCTTGGGTTTGTCCAAACCTGAAATCTTAGCATTTCATTACTGGTGGCTGGAGAAGTTGGATACAGTCATTGGCTGTGTCCATGTTTTCCAGGACTTCTTAGGGCTTTGTTCAACTTCTTAAGCAGCCGGTAATGAAATGCCGAGACTTTGCGTTCGGATGCAGACAGTTCGGATGCAAAGAGCTAGTTTGTTAACTAATGTCAATGTCAGGAATATCTGTGAAAATCCATTTGAAGGACCCAAATTATATTATATTATACAGTCCTGTAATCCACGTTTGTGTATTCATCATTATGTGATAGATGGACAGACAGACAAAAATAGACATGAGGGGCATCAAATAATTTTTCTCCATTTCTAATATCATCTAGGAGCCTTATAATCTTATAATGCAGCCTTGTTTTCCTTCAGAAGTTAGCACCTTAGCAGTCCACAGTGCCGCGTTTGTCAGTCCGTCTCAGATGTTTCTCTACAGATGTATGACATAGCTTCTAACTCCTTAATAAAATAAGCAGAGTGGACTCTTCTTAGTAAATACGTATGACTCACTGCTGTAAGACTTTGTTATGTGCTTACTGGAAATGGCGAACGGTAGCTGCATAACAGACAGTCAATGGAGCAGAAATGTACATAAGCAGAGCTGTTCAGCAAACAAAAGGAGTATAGGATTCAAAGATATTGTAACAACATGACCCTCGACTTGTCTGTTTGTTTATACAGGCATTGGTGACGTCACATTCACAGCACATTAGAGCTATAGTGAAGTGAGGTCATAACCGCTAGCATGTCTAGCATATTTGAATGACAAATGAATCAAGACACTTGATGCATGTATCTCTCTCTGTGCACATCTGCTATTAAATGTAGTATATATATATATATATATATATATATACAGTATATACTTTTTAATCTGATGCACTTTGTATTACACGTTATTTAGTAGCTTACATTTTTTTATACAAATGGATTTGAAAGTGCAGTTGCCACAACCCAGACAGATAGGAAAAGCTGTGGGGAATGCTGAGGCTTATTGTCCTGTCTTAGGCTATGTTCACACTACGTATACAGTATGTCCAGCCGTAGTTCGTACGCGGCCGGACATGTGCGGCTGAAACTACGGCCGTGGGAAAAATAGACATGCGGCCGGATTGCGAACATGCGGGCGAATAGCGAACATATGCCCGTAGTACAGTTATGCTTCCTAGCTTGTTTCGAAGCGATCTGAAACAGGTCATTTACTTGGAAATCTTCGCCCAGCCCAATAAACCACACAGAACATTTTTAATCTAAAAATCAAGTTCAATTTGGCTGAAATAAGAACTCCGTACAGGACCGCATTGAAATCCACGGCTGTAAGTTGGAACAGTTCCGTCCGCAAACAATGGTCTTGTTCATTTTTCATGGCGCCGTATACGATCCGGCCTTAGGCTCATATGTAGTGTGTATTGTGCGGTCGGATATAGTATACTTTCAAGCGTACGCATCAACCTCAAAACTACGGGCGTATATTTGTGGTTCGCACTACGGCCGGAAATATACGTAGTGTGAACATAGCCTTATGGTGCGTTTACACAGGCAGATTTATCTGACAGATTTTGGAAGCCAAAAACAGGAATGGATTTAAAAAGAGGAGAAAGCTTAGTCTTTCCTTTATGACCTGTTCCCTGTTTATGGTCTGTTTCTGGATTTGGCTTAAAAAATCTGTCAGATAAATCTGCCAGTGTAAACGCACCATTATTCACAGTCTAGGTCACAGTGATCATGGTGGCTAGAGTGCTTCCACCAACACTCCTTCTGCTCATTCAATGAAGAGGAGGTGCACTTAGTGGGCAGGAGGTAGAATGGTATCAGTAGTTCTTCAAGGATGCCCTTGTTGGAAAAGTGCAGAGAACCAGACTCATGTAGATAACTTGTAAGCAACTCACTTTGTTTAAGGTCAGTAAAGTCACATAGATTTAGGCAGACTTGGCTTTGGTTAGAGCAGAGATTTCTCAAGGTGTGTATATTTTACAGACTGTGGGGGGACTTATCAAACATGGTGTAAAGTGAAACTGGCTCAGTTGCCCCTAGCAACCAATCAGATTCCACCTTTCATTCCTCACAGACTCTTTGGAAAATGAAAGGTGGAATCTGATTGGTTGCTAGAGGCAACTAGGCCAGTTTCACTTTACACCATGTTTGATAAATATCCCCCTGTATCCATGTTTTCCAGGATTCCCTAGGGCTGCATCTAACTTCTTTAGCCACCAGTAATCAAATGCTGTATGCTCAGGTTCACTCATATCCTCCTTAGTGATTGTGGATCTGTGTCATTCCTAACTCTTACTACACTTTTCTAGACTAATAATAATAATAATTTTTTTTATTTATATAGCTCCACCGAATCCCACAGCATTTTACAATTCTGCAGGGACATATATAGACAAAATCAGACATTACAGAGATACACATGTAAGTCGAACATGAGAAGTTAGGGTCCTGCTCACAGTCTATAAGATAAATCCCTGCTCTCCAGCTAAGAGAGTCGGCTAGTGAGGCTACCCCTATGCATACTAATAGGTTTACAATGCACTGTATATGCAGCTATGTTGGTGAGTGGAGGGCCTCTCTCCCATGCACCTACAACATTACCTTTACAACATTTCTGTGTTTCTCCAAAAATAAGGCAGGGTCTTATATTATTTTTTTCTATAAAAATAGGGCTAGGTCTTATTTTCGGGGTAGGTATTATTTTAGGAGAAATACAGTATGCCCCTATACTGTAGCCCCACTCTATACAGTAGATAGTCCCCATACTGTATGTCCCACTGTTTTGTAAGTTACCACCTATACTGTAAGTCCCTCTGTAGTTAGGCCTCCATACTCTATATATATAGTTATAGTTCTTCCCCCATACTTTATATCCCCCCCTACAGGAAGTCCCCATAGTTTATATGCCCCCCCCCCCCAGTAGTTGGCCCATGTACCCCCCCCCCTCCCCTCCCCCATAGTCAATGTCCCCTAGTGTGCATCTTCTTACCACTCCTGCCTCCCTGCAGCTTGTGTTGAGCAGGTGGGGGCAGGGCATAATAAGTCTGGCACAACCACCTGATGTCACTAGGATTTATAAATTATAAAGACTTATAAATTAAGCCTACTCTAAAAGGTCTGCAAGGTAAAGCTGGGTCTTATTATCAGGGGAGGTCTTATCTTCACATGGTAGATGTGAAGATACTGTAGTACCAAAGTTCGGAAGACACTCATATATTACAAGCATGTGGAAAAGTACATAGGAAATCACATTAAGGGTCTGTTCACACGTACAGACTCGCTGCGTAAAACTCGCATCAAACTCGCATGAAAGTAGCTGCGTTTTTTGTGGTGTTGAACTTGCCTGTGAAAATCATGTGAAAATCAAAACTCGCATGTAAAAATCGCACCAAACATGCAGCGAGAATACACATACATTGACTTAATAGCAATCAGTATCACTGTGGATGTATGTGCGAGAAGCTCCCAGTGATAAATACGCAGCGAGTCTGTACGTGTGAAGTGACCCTTAAAGGAAAAGGCAAACAACTGCAACCATTTGACAACCAACACTTTAAAAGAAGCTGGATCTATACTGACAC